>NW_024357613.1:0-21395 GCF_014805655.1 Passer montanus | reverse complement strand
CCCGCCACGGGGCCGAGCCGGGCCGGGCGAGGGGGGACTCGTCCCGCGGGGCAGGGGCGGCCGTGCCGGCGGAGGCCGGGGACACAGCCCGCCCCGGGCGGCCATTAGAGGGGCGCCCCCCCGCTCTTGCACGCGCGCTCCCGCGCCGGCCCTGCTCACCGTCGTAATAATAGCAGACTTTCTTCTTGCCGCCGCCCTGACTGTACGCCATAGGGCTGCCGCGCCGGGGCCGTGGGCAGGGAGCGGGAAGCCGAGGAGAGCGCGGAGCCGGCTCGGAGGGTGGGAAGGAGGGGGCGGGAGAGCGGGAACTCGCGACGCCGGGACCGCCAGCAGCGGGAGCGGGCCGGACTCTCGGCAGCGGGAGGGGCAGCTGGCGGGACGCGCCCAACTCGCCGCCGACGGAGGGACGACAGGGTAAGAAAGAAGACGAGAGGACACACGCGAGAGCATGTGAGCCTCTCTCTGCTTCTCTGTAATAGCTTCTCTTATTTATACACAAAATTTAGGGAAGAAGACAGCGAGGATTCTTCATAAGCGAATTCTTGGAGAAGACTCTTTTCTGGTTCACCCCCAATGCGCGCAGTGGTACAATCCACCGCGGGTGTCGGGGCTGTATCCCCGCCCCCAAGAGGAGTCGTTTGGCGCATGCGCGGAGTCTGCCCAGCGGCTGCGGCGGGAGTGGGAATGGGGAGTCCCCGCGGCGAAGCCCCTCAGGCGCCCCCAGCTCCGGCCGGCACCGCGGGCTGCCCTCGTCCCCCGCCGCGCTGGGGCCCGAACTTCATCCTCTACGGCGCAGATGCTCGGCCGGCTGGGGCGTCGCGTCTTGTCCCCTCCCAAAGTGAAAGAGTCCGCTCTTTTTCACAACAAAACCGATTTCTGTTTTGTTTGCTTTTGTTTTCTTTCAGTAGTCCTGTCTGTCAGTACTCAGCCCTAGTGGCAAATGTTGCACCTCAGTATCCCTGTTCTAGATGAAGTTCAAATCACGCTGCACATAACAATTCTCCCAAAAAGTCAAGACATGCCACACAAGAAGCAATTAACATCTGAATCATTTTTTCTTCCAGATCTATCAGCCGTTTTCTCTTCTTCCATCAGCTCAGGTACAAACTCAGGAAGGAGAAACACGGTGGCATTCATGCTCAGCCAGCCAGCTTGTACTTGCATTTACACAGGGGCTCACTCTTGTGAGGCCTGGTAAGCAGAGTCTGGGGATACACATGAGGTACACTAAACTTTACTGTTTCTTCAGCTGACACCAAAGGCCTGTCTTTAGGGACTTCCACTCATCCAAGTCTTGACCAAGGTTTGCTGATTTGCTGGAGTCTCTAAAAGTACCTAAAACCCCTGGTTATTGCCACATGTACTTCTCTCTTTGATAACAAGGCATTTGTATAATCTATGTCGCACAACAAAACCAACACATGCCCGAACACAGTTTGGTCTTTGTTCCCAGGATTAGGTTGCTTTCACTCCTCACAGGCATCTGGGTTCTTGTAACTGATTAAAAAAAAATCATTTTATATTGTTGAGACAGACAACTGTAAAATAAGTTTGTTAAGCACATGTATGCACAAACACCCTGAGGATAACCCTAGGGCATCCTGGATTTCTCCCCCCCATCCTCCCCCCTTCACCTTTTAACCAAAGGATATCATGTTATTATTATTATATGGTTTATAATTTTTAAATAGCTTTTTTTCATATTCCATTTGGAAATTTCTCTCTTAGAAATAACATACAAAATTGATTTCTACACCTTATAATACAGATGATGTTTGTTTCTTGGTGCAAAGTGCAACAAAATATCTGCATAATATCTGCATAAGAGGCACAACATTATCCACTTACCAATAAATTCCTTTTTATCTCAGCCTTCTTAGTGCTGCCACTACTTGAACAGACCTAGACTGGACTCTAGAAGCTCCAGACACTATTTTGTATTAGCCAATCATTGCATTATATGCCTCTTTGACCACTGAAATTTAATGTGTTTATGAAGTTACTCAACATTTTGTAGTTGCCTGATAATTATTTCTATCAAAACTACAACAACGCATCAGCTGGGTCAGTATCAGGAATACTTTTATTGCACTGTATAGGGAATTCAATAAAAGCAGAGGTGTATTGTTGAAGTTCTTATTAGGGACTTCACGTGAGGAAAAAAAAGTTCATAATTTCAAGTAGTTTCAAATAGATACTCAGTCTCATATAGGAATAACTTATTTTGGTTGAAATGGGCTAAATCAAGAGAAGCTATGTTGCTTTCAAGTCAAAAATGACTATTCATGGTCTTCTGACATCTGAATTCAGGCAAGTGCAACTCTCATTTAGACAAACTCCTCGAACACCAACTCATAGTTCAATTGAGACAGTGTCAATAACCATACAAAGTTATCCTTTAGTCAAATGGGTAAGAATTCATTCACTGAATTCACAGTAACTCAGTATGACAGTAAGGACACTATTACATTTAAAGGTCAGTAAACTTAAATATCAAGTTTCATGGGTTGTGTATACGAGGGTGATTTCCCAGAGCAGTCCTGCTTCTAGAAATGCAGGTTTTGCAGATAGATTCAGAGCTGCTTGTTAATGGATCAGCACAGCAGCCGTGCTACACAAAAGCTAATGATATAGAAGAAACTCTGGAGCGTCACTTGCCAGGGTAAACAGGCATGAACACCAGGCAGCCGAGGCCCGGGTCCATTATGGAATAGACTCTATAACAAAGTATCACTGGGAAAGGCTGCTATTCCTTTTACTATGTTGCAACATGCAGACACTTTATAACATAATGATGATATTTTTTTATACCTTCCTGTAATTGCTTGTTTCTGTTACTGGGTGAATGCTAGCTTTATTTCACCCTTTCTCTGCCTCATTATATTAACATCAGCTTGTTCTTTCACGCTGAATTTATGTTATGCCTTAGATAGTAGGTTTTTTTGGGAGGGGACATAAAAAAAGCAGCAATCTTTTAAAGTATCTTTTAAACAGAAGAGTAACTTCCATCTTCAGCATATACATTCAGCGTTGGAATAGAAGGTATTCTTGCATACTTATCCTAAATCACATCTACTGTAAAAACTCACAAAATTATTATGCAAATAATGAATAAGAAGTTCTCTATAGATAAAAGTTTATCCCTTTACTGTTCTTATCAAAAAGCAATCTATAGTTCTCAAATCCCTTCATTCTCCCTACCCCCACTCCCCCAAAGATATTTTAAAAACAGAGTTTAGATGGAGAATCTAGAGCACCTATTTTTTCTCTTAACTGCTGCTATAGAAAAGTGGCATTACCTTGCACACCACAGAAATTATGAACAAGTCACAAGCCTTTCTCTCTCCATGCATAATCTAAAAGCAGAACGATGCAGCTAGAAAGCTTGCCATCACCCAGTTTATTGCTTATCCAGACTGCTCAAGCCCATGCACACATGTAGGTATAGCCACCTTAATTATCTCTAACAGAACTCAATAACCCATGGAATTAATAGGAAAAAAAATTAAAAATAAAATTACATCAAAACAGAAAAATGAAATCTATAAGAAAGAAAGAAGAAACTCCAAACAAGCAACCAAAATTAAAATCAACAAAAAAGCCTTGAAGAAGCAACACAGCTTCTCTTTAAAAAGCAAAGAAAATTGTTCACCTAAGAATTGATGAATCCCTGCATTAGCAAAGGCCAGAAAGGCTCTTCAAGATTACCTCACTCTAGACCACACACCCAAAAAAAGAGAAAAAAAAATCCAAACTAACTTAACTTAAAGAAACATACAAAATATATTTACAAATTCAACTCCTCATATAAGAGTTATGTCTTCTATCATTAAGCACAACTCAGCACAGCCACCCACCTCCCTTATCCCTAATCATATTCCTTTCTCCTCCCACCCTCTTTTTATCTGTGAAAGTGGCATTTTCAAGTGATATCTATTAGCAGCATTCACACCTGCAAGCTTGTAATCACACACACATAAATGTGTGGAGAAAAATCACAGACAATGATATTGACTTGTTCTGTTCATGCTGTTAGCAGACCTTACATAAGCTCTGGAAAGCATAAGAGTAAATAAGGTTTAGGAGTCACTTTCCTGAGAAGAAAACATAGTTTTCATCATGCAGATACCTTGCTAGTGAAATCATTTTATGCAGAATGTCAAAATCATTAAAGAAAACATAGATAAAGAGAACTAAACAGAAAATTAACTGTGGGGTTCATATTTGCTCAGATTCAGATTGATTATTTGTGCAATAAGCACTGACAGTATTGCTATCTACTAACTGCTTTTGAATTTCAAGAGGGTAGGCTGCTGAATATTCTTCCTTAATTGCTGCTGGAAAGTGCTAAGTAATAGTAGTTTTGGTTTAGTGTTATGCAATAGTTTGGGAGCTGGGGGAACTTGCCCTGCTCCTGAATGCTCATGTTGATAGTAACCTGTTGTTAGTAATGGCAATGACTTCATTTTAAGTAGTAGCAGGCCAGTATATTCTCTTAATTGCCTATAATTTTTCTCTGCAGTGTCTTCATGTCTATATCATGTGTATAAATATAACTCATCTGTATCATGTTGTGCCTGGGACAGATGTGCTCACTCTCTGAATGTCTCCTGCAATTGCCTGAAACTGGTTCCCTCTGCAGTTGTGTGCCTGGCAGTTTGATAGCCAGGGAAACTCTGTCTTCAGTACACAGCACAAAAATGTAAATGCAGGTTTTATTGAAAGTGGCATAATTCAGTAGTTCTAATGCTCATCTTTAAATAAATGGCTAGAAGCATCAGTACTCAAATATTTTCTTTTAGAATCTTACTTTTTAAAGACTTGTAGAAGTAGGAAAGTGGATTAGAAGAAAACTGAAATTGAAGGTATAGTATAATGAGAGCAAAGTAATTAACTTTTCTTATTTGTATTGAAGGTTTTAACAGACCTAAGGAAAATGGTACTCATTCACCTTTAGAAAAACTTAGATGTCTCACACTATCTTTTTGTAGTTTAAATACCATATATTGGTCATGGCTGAAATGCCTGGTATATAGACTTTTTCAGTGCTCATTGTTTGCAAAGAATGATCAATTTCAATCATTCTTACTTTCAGTGAGAAAACAATGATATCCTCTGCATCTGGTAATGTCTGAAGAAATACTTTTTTTTTTAGAAAATCTGACAGATATTTATGACATTCAAATGGCATTCAAAAAGACAGATTATAAAAATAACCATCCATCATAATATATTTCCCAGAGACACAGACCTGCATATTAAGCACAGTATTTGTAACTTACTCATGTCTGCTTTACTTTGTTTTTTTCTAAGCTAAATACTGAAGTTGAGTGGAAGGCAAACTTGTAAAAAGTAACAGACAGGCCTTCTCAACCTATAACGGTGCTTTAATAGCTCTGTATTAGTATGCTTGCAAATTTCTAGGATTAAATATTTTTGTTCTTAGCAATAGTATAATTTACAGAAACCTGTATGGACATAGACAGGTGAGGGTTTGTTTTCGGTATGTAGTGGGAAAAGTAGTGCCATGCTAGTGGAAAATAGTCTGCCAATAGGAAGTCCCCAAACGAGGAGTAGGAAACAATCTGCTGGTAGGAAGTCCCCAGATGAGGACCATTACAGGACATGGTTGAGCATGGTGAAGAGTATCATGGTTCTCCCGCAAATCCTGAAGAGTGAGTCTTGAACTGCCATAACCTACCTATAAATCACTTCCTTGTTTCTTCCCTCAGCAGCTGAGCAGGTCACAGCTGATAAGACAATCCAGTCCCTGCATGATTCACTCTTCCTCCTGTTTCCTTGATCTCTCAAGCAAGAAAAACCAGTGAGCACTGGTCATTTATGCAAACATCTCATCAGTGTTAGTTTTTGCGTATCTGGTGTACCATGTGTAGTTTTATTAAATAAAGATGTGTCTGCAAAAGGAAAATTCACCAATTTGTTTTAAATCCAATTGAAATCTAGTTTATACTGTCATGAGGCTTTGTATAAGCACTATTTCAATTTGACAGTGGTGGGTTATCTTCAGCATAAACTGACTGTAATCTTTGGAGACTAATTGATATAAAGCATCATCCACATAGTTATTTGTATCAATTAGAAAACAATTAAAGGTAAACAGGGGAAAATTTCTTTTAGAATTGGTACCTATCAGTATGAATTTCCTATTTGACTGAATCTTGGTGATAAAAAAATTGCCAACGCATAAATCTGACAAAATAAATGGAGATATGGAGTCCACAGATAGTTCATTGCTGAGAGGACAAGACCACTCACCACTACTTTAGCCATAACAATAAAAGTTTTAATAACAGAAAGAGTGATCTGAGGATGGATGTGTCTGAGGAGATGTGCAGTTATCAGCATGGAGATGAGGTCCTTGGCAAATCTATTTGACTTTATTTCCCCTGTACCGAAATTGACAGCAGGTTGTGGATCAGCAATCTCATTATTGCAAAGTCATGAATGTTCCTTCTCTCTTTATCTGTTGTTAGGGTGGATATATCACAGTTGCAATGTACCGCAACATTTCTTTGTAGCACAACAAACCTTGGTGTCAAAAAACAGAAACAAAGTTGAGCAAAGGTTTCTTGTTAGTTGTCTTAAACCTAGTCAAAAAAAGGTCATAATTTAGAACTTTTTATGCATAGATGATTTTTTTTCCCAGAAATACCACTCAAAAATTTATAAAATTAGTCATTATCTCTCCCAAATAACAAAATATCCATTCTACAGCACTGACTCAATATTAAATCCTAGAAACCTCATAAATTTGCCATTTTAGGACCTGTGCTTTATTGGTAGTTTGTATGAATTTGTCATATTTTATCCAGGTGAAAATACTACATTATATATACTGTGCATATTTTGTTCTTTTACATGCAACACTGCCTTTGGTAGAGGAAACAAATCCTTCTCTACACCTTTCTGCCATCATTTTTCCTGGAGCCATCAATGTTGATGTGCTGGCTGAACACTCACATCTCTGTTAATATTCCTGTTTCCTTGCTTCATCCTACTAGATGATTAAAGTAGATTTCTTCAGGAATATTGTATTCATACAGATGGTGTCTGGTAGAGCAAAGCATTTGGAGGGCAGGATGAAACATGTTTCTTGTCAAGGGAGTGATTAAGGAGCAAGCTACAAAAAATAAAAGAGAAAGGCACTGTTACATATGCCCATGGCATTTTATATGCTTTTAAATCAGTTTTAGCCCATGATATATTCAATATCAGGGTTATATAACAGATATGTTGGAAGACTGTCTGACAGCTGGTATGGCCACAATCTCTCTTACTTGAACTTACAACCCTTTTCTATTTTCAGGGTTGACTATACACCCTAAAAACAGGTCACCTGTATCAAGAAAAGGGTCTACTTACTGCATCACCCTCATCTCTTCAGTCCCTTCCTGGGTTTCTGTGCAGGTCCATGTGCCCCTAGACTCATCCATCAGAAGGCCATTGTGGACAAAGATCAAAAGGGAGGTGTGTGTGAAGTGCCTCAGTGCTTCACCAGTGAGAAGACTGGTGGGACCCATGTTCTCCAAAGAGAAGAGCCAGGCAGTGAGTCAGATCTGCTGAGTACTCTTAGGATATTACAGTAATGTCCATTAGGCTACAGCTAAGAAAAAGAATAAATGTAATGACGTAAGATTAATAGAAGTGTTGCCCTCTAAAATGATCAGGAGTGACAAGGAATCAGTGTGCTTTAACAGGATCATAGCTGAGAGGTTGTGACTAGCTGTGCTTTACATATAGCCAAACTCTAAATCTCACTTGATTCTTTCATATCTCCAACCCCAAGTGTGGTCTGTCACTCTTTCCAGTGTCACAAATTTCAAAGTCTCCTGGCAGGCAGCCGTATTTGTATTTTAGGTTTTCCATGATACTTCCTGCCTGAGGGGAGAAGGCAAGTCAAAAAAACGCATTGAGCTGATGAGAGAAGCAGAGGGAGAAAGCTGGTTCAGGGCCTAAGTATGACTGCTTTAATTCTAAGCTTTAAGTGGCTTCTATCAAGTATCTTTTTTCTTCTTTTTTTCAAATGCTGGTTAACTTAAGCCTAACCATCTACACAAACATCTGGTTTAGCACCTCAGCTAATTATACCAGCTGAAGAGCTGGACAAGCTACATTCCAAATTATTCCCAAAAAACTTAGTTTCACTGCAGTTTACTTAAACAGTCAAACCTATTTTGAGAGCACTGAGTAGTTATTTCTGCTACTGTATTTATGTCAAAAGTTTTAACAGTTCCAAATATATATTGAGTTTCCCAAGCGACCTAGACTTCAATAGCAAAATATGGTAGAAACCAAAGACTTTAGTTCCAATATGAAGAACAAATAACAAATAACTAAATCTCATATCTTTTTTCAACTTGAGCGTTTAATGCTCTGTCATGGACAAAATGAAAACTTGAGGCTACTCTGTCATACATAACCTGATAGCCTAGATCTCCACTACTTTATTCTTCGTGCAGTCCTGAATTAAAACAGAATTTAAGACTGTTTATGAAGTGTTCCTTGATTCAGATTTTTAGGTGGCAATGATTAAACATACTAAGATGTTAGCATGCAGCATTCACAATGTTGTGAACTGCTTTTTTGAATCATAAGATGGACACAGGAAGCTACATCTGCCTACCTTTTGTTCTAGGTGTGGGAAAGAAGTAGCTACAGATTTCCTTAACAAAAAAAGCTAAGGAGACAAATATTTCCAGATTTGGCAGTTGAAAAGAAGGGATAATAAATTTGCCAGTTAGGAGGATCCACCCAATGAAGTTGCTGCATTTTGGACAACTGACAGATTCTCTGCATGGAGAGATTCTCAGTAAGTAGAAAATACCCCCAAAATTTTAAAAACCAAAAAAACAAACCAAACAAACAAACAAAAAAACCCCTCCAACTTTGGTATTTTTTCTTCTATTCATAACAATAGTTGCAAAATATTTGCTTCCACAGATCTGCTTGAGGGAATATGTCCTTATGTGAGAAGTAACTATGTTAGCAATTAAGAGCGTTTGCTGTTTATAAAATAAAAAACTCCTTTAATAAAAAAAAATATTTATCCAGACCCAGTGCTGTCATATGATCAGATGAATGACAACACATGCATGATCTCATGAATATGTACCCCATCACCCAAATTAAGGTTGAGGTTCCTGAACCCAGTCCTCCTGACCTTCATGTGTCCTTGGCTCAGCCTCAGCTTGCAAAGGCAGAATATCATTCATAAGTATTTTAAAGCTTTTTCCAGCCTGGGGTTTGGAGAAATTTGATGGTATATTGTAGTCATTCCTCTTCTTTCTCTGATGAGCAGTGATAGAAGGATGTTGACATTTAAAACATTATCAATGGGTAGCTAAGTTGATACTCAGTGAGAAGGATGAGGAAAATTGTTCCTCAGAATATTTTTAGTTAAGGTTCCAAAAGTGCAAGCAGATGCCACTACATCTGTTACATCCTGTTCCCATGTTTGAGAGCACGTCTCTCACCACGTTAGATGGAAATTTCATTCTGAGGCAAATAGCAACAAACATAGGTATTTCCCCTCACCTCCCAAGTCTTTATGATCTGGAGAACAAAGAAATAACATTTAAAAGATACCAATATATTTTACAGCTTACTTATGAAATCTGAACTCTCTGCATGTGTTTACTATTAATATTCATGCATATGATGCAGAAGAAACTTATTTTTATAAATTTTGGGTAAATAGCTAAAAATGTGTGTGCTAAAAACAATGTGAGACTAGAATCTAATGAAATATGTCTCTCCAATGTGAGAAACATACCCAATGTGAGAAACATACAGGACAAAATGCATTACATGATCTATATGGCCATTTTCACAAGGAGAATTGCAAAGGAAACAAGCTGTAAGTGACTAAGTAGGAAGCAGCATATTTACATGATACTGCTTGCAATTTTGGAATACTTATAGATCATTCATAAGAGAGAAATGTCATGTGTTTTTTTATTAGTCTTTTTGTAAAAGTAATTCAATAATTTGTGTATATGTATTTTTTAGCATGTTGAATTAGTTTTCCTGGCTTTGAAATATATCTATGTATCTATTAATATCATGGTTCTCAACATCACATGCTTAGAACATATAGAATTAGGGTCTAAGGGCTGTGAATCATAATTAAAAATAATATTCAAGTCCTGTTGCTGATTTTGGTTTACCAAGCCAATAATTTTCAATGGCTGCACAAGTTACCTTTTTAATTTTTGTAGCATTTATACTACAGTGAATCTCAATAGATTTAACTGTTGAAGCCAATGGAATAAAATAAGCACAACGTTTGCAGGCAATTATTTAAGGGTCAAATATCAGGGAATCTGTTATAAAAGTCCCCAAGAAGCTCTGTTAGAAGTCAATAGGAGAGCCACATGTTAAAGGAGAGCTGGAGGAAAGGAGCACTTAGTTCATAGTTACACACTGAAAAATTTACCTGCTAAACTACCATACAGATGAAGAAAGACAACTCCAGACATCGCTTAAAGGAAAGGTTCAGGAGAAATTAGTCAGCACCAGCTTTCAGGATCAAGCTCTGGGTTCCAACCAGACAGAGCACCTATCTTGGAGATCCTTCTGAGCTTTTTAATTAGGTGGCTGTACATGGCTTTCCATCACACTGGGCTCCTGCAGACAGCCCCCATTTATCCTGCAACCTGATACATACCAAAAAGTCACTGAAGAGAGTAGCTGTCTCAAATCTTGATACATAAAAGTGTTCCTTAACAAGACAGTTATAGAAGTTCCAAAAATGCAAACAGATCCATGACTTAGAATTGAGTATGATTATGGATCTTTTCCAATAGGCAATTTTGGATGTGGCCATCCTGTTTGGAAGGCTAAAGTAATTTTATGTTATGAACGTGTGCTGTACTCTTCCAGTTAACCTCAATGCCACAGAGCTGTCCTGAGCTTGATTAAATTACCAATTTAAGACATAGAAAAAGAATATGTTGTATTTAGGGCTTACTGTGTTATTGCACAAAAATTAAAATTCTTATTTTAGACAGAATCAAGACTTAATAAAGATCCTTTGTGCATAAAGTTTCTCTTCGCAGGTTTTGCTTCAGAAAAGTCATACTAAGAGTCTATTCTGTTGCCTTCCCCACCCATTATAAGGGACATTTTTAATTGACTTGGCAACACAATTAAGCAAAACATTTCATGCCAGTGGGACACACAGTAATGTATTTTGTTTGGCTGGGGTATTTTTTAAAGCAATTCTAAGCAGAAAGTACAAAATTCTCCTTTCTTTTTCTTTAGATGGAAGGAACATTAAAAAAAATTCTCTTTGTTGTCATTAGTGACAATTCTGACCTTGAAGTCAATGTCCTCCATTGATGCTAGTGATTTCTTTTCCCTAGACCATGCAACCACTTCTTTAGACTGTACTTCTTTTTAATTGACTTGCTAAGCTTTTCTCCAAAAGGTTTTTTCCCTTTTCTTCTCAATTTCTTTTGAAATTTAGAGAAGGCAATTTTGACTTACTTCAGTCTGTTATAGATTTTGGAAATATTCCAGAGGCAAATATAGGACTAAAGCAAACTGGCAAAATCAATTATTTTAAAGTTTTAGCTTTTAGTGTAGACAATTTTGGCAATAATGCTGAAAGGATGCTGCAGAATGTCACAGTCTGGTCAGGAAACTGCAGTATAATGTGTGGTGAATAAATAACACACCAAGTGACACTGATAAAAGAGTTCTGGGGAAAATAACACCCTCCAAATGTTTTCAAATTGTTATACCCCAATTTCTGGTCCTCCTTACATCAAACTGAGTCTGCAGCAATTTCACTGACAATATCAAGAACTGGATTCTTTATTCCCATAAACATTTTTTTTCATGAAAGGTGAGCCTCATTGGAGTTATTTCAGCAAGAAATAGAGATAGCTCAAGCTTTAAGTAAAGGAAAGAAGCACAGGGATCATTATGTCTGCATTTCACCTAAAGAGTGGGTGCATGGCACAGACTGTTGGCCCATTTTCCTTTGCAGCAACCAGCAACATTCCCAGGTCTGGGTGTCTAGTTTTCTTCCCTGTTAGAACCATATGAAAAAGAATGGAGCCGAGGAAGTGGGCTGAGACATTTTGATATCCTCTGATACTGACGTATGTACTAGTACATACATTTACTAGTGTTTTAGAATATGTAATTCATCAGCTCAAACTAAACACTTTTTGTACATCATGTATGAAAATAAAAGAACTGGTGGATGAGAAGCTCAAACCTGCAATGTGCCCTTGCAGCCCAGGAAGTCAACTGTGTCTTGGCTTTCATCAAAAGAAATGTGGCCAGCAGGGAAAGGGAAGTGATTCTCCCCTTCTACTCTGCTCTCCTGAAGTGATGCATACAGCTCTGGAGTCCAGAGAATAAGGATATGGAGCTGCTGGAGCAGGTGTAAAAGGCCACAGAGAGGATCAGAGGGCCGGAGTGCCTCTTCTATGAAGACAGGCTGGGAGATCCAGGCTTGTTCAGCCTGGAAAAAACTCCAGGGAGACCATATTACATCATTCCAGTACCTAAAGGAAGCCTACAAGAGAGCTGGAAAGGGACTCTTTATCAGGGCATGTAATGATAAGAGAAGGGTGACAGACTTCAAGCTGAAAGGCATTATGTTTAAATTAGACACTGCAAAGAAATTCTTTACTATAAGGGTGGTGAGGCATTGTAACAGGTTGCCCAGAGCAGTGGTGGATACCCCATCCCTGGAAGGGTTCAGAGCCAGGCTGGATGATGAGACTTTGAACAGCCTGGTCTAGTGGAAGGTGTTACTGCTCATGCAGGGAGCTTGAAACTAGATGATCTTTAATATCCCTTCCAAACCAAAATTTTCTGTGATTCTATGACTGTGATTCATGTACAATCTTTAATTCTGAGGATGTAGCACTGATCATTACCTTTTCTGCAACTTACATCATGACAGTTCTCTGCTGGTGTAATACTTTCCAGTTTCATGAGCTGATGAGCTGTAAAGCAGGTGCAATATTTTCCATCATCCAGCTATTCACTGACACAACAGGTGTGTACAGACAGTCCCATGTCTGTCCTTCTAGAAAGGAGACCAACTACCCTTCAAAGATGATATTCAAAGACTGTCCTGTGGGGTAGTACTTGAAAGAATTACATAAAATGATATTTTAAGACTTTCTGTGAAGGAAGTTAGAGTAGCATTCCAGTTTACCTGCATGTTTCCCAAAAGATATTTTTCTCCTTACCTGTGACTTTTCTGTGAATTTCTTCAAGCACCACCTTCCAGTGAAACAAAACCCTCTGCCTCTTAAGAATTCTCTGTTCCTTAAGGCATGAATATGCTCAAATATATACCTGGATGTAAAGCCACAAAAATAGGCATAAACTGTTTTGCATTAATCCCAGGTGGAATGTTGGTTGTCATGAGAACAGAGTTTTTTCAAAGGTAAACCTTGAATCCACAAGACAAATTATTTAATATACTTAACCAGTCAATTTCATACCAGAACTATGTCATTACTTTGTAATAAACCTAACGTGATCATTCTTTCATCCCTTTTTAAGGTGCACGTAAAATACTTAGTCTGAGCTGGTGAGTTGCTTAGTTGTGTTTTGCAATAATAATAAATGAGGCTTCTTTTTTGTGTTTGTCTCCTAAAAGGTTCCCTACCACTACACACTTTCCTTTATTTTCAGAAAATGAAACAAGTGTTTGCCTTACACTAGCTGAGGAAACAATTCTAAGCCCAACACTTTTCGACATATAGGCTAAACCTGCCTTTATATTACTAAGAAACAAAAGATTCCAATAGCATAAAGTGCAGATGGTAAAAAATTGGAGAAAATTTCTGTGTTTGAGGAAGGCAGCAAATGCTGTTTTCTTGCCTTGTCTCCTCATTGTTCACAATCTCCAAGTTTGTTGTCTGTTGTCTTTCACAGGGCATGAGCTTGGCAGAGCCTAAATGCCACACATCACTATTTTTGCCAGCAAGAAAACTCTTACATCTCTGGGTGGATCTCTAGAAAAATTGCCTTTTATTATATTTTGATTCAGCTGGCTCTGTGATGGAGTTCTGCTGCAATTGTTTGAACAGTTTTCAATGAAGATGGCATAAGGAATAAATGTTCACTGAATCCCTTGGGAATGAAAAGAACGCATCTGCCTGTTAAATGTCTCGGAGTTTAATTCAAAAGAGTCAAATGATCTACCCAAGAGTATGCGCCTTATTCTCAGAATTTAAAATATGTTGTCCCTTAGGTTACATGAGTAACCTAAGAGTTATTTATGTATTTACTTTTGCTTGTTGCTCACTCTTGACTCTCCACCATCCAAATGAACACCTGAAGTAGGTGCAAAATGATCTATTAGCTGATTTGCTCTTCCTGGAAAGTGGCTTAGACAGCCTATACATAGATTAGCCTTCCAACACCATTGGGATTCAGTTTGAAATGGCTGAACTCAGCTGCATAGGGCTAAGGGAGCCTGTTGGATTATTGCAGGTGACTTCAGCCTTCACATGGCCATTTGATTAGCTCAAGCAGCACCAATACTTTCCTATTTGATTTGTGGCTTGGCACTTTAATGGAACAATGAAGCAAATCCTTAACCAGCACAGCCCCTTTGATTTTAGTACAATAGTTGTAAAATTAAAAGATTTCCAAAACTTTCTCTACCTTGAAACTGCCTGTGTAGCTCTAAATTGCATTTTCTCAGTCTAACAGTATTCCAGTCCAATGGATTTGAAAAAAGTAAGGACTATTCTAGTGCTAAGCATGGAACTAATTTTTCAAGATGTTGTTTTGTTTTTTGGTTTTGTTTTGTTTTTTGCTTTAAATGAATGACTATTTGGTTGTTAAGTGTTACAACTGCCTCTTCAACTTCTTGCTGGAGTGGGCATAATTAATAGGCCTGTCATACATTTAGACCTAGAAAAAAATACCATTCTATACTCAAAATAAAAGTGTTACCAGTGGCAACCTCATTGCCTGTTTTAGTAGACAGACCGAGTGCTGAAGGAGCGCTGGGACAAATCCAGTCTCCTCAACATGGGACAGGACTCTTTGTCAGGACAGTGTAGGAAGGATGCTCAAACTATATTTGCTTTGTGTAAAATTTCAGAGCCGCAGTTTCTAACATGGGTTATTCTGTAGTAAACTAATTTTAGAGCAAGCCAGAAATAACCAGAACAAAGCAGGATAATAGCTGCTGTCATCTGCTTTCATCTCTCCAATGGGAACTAAATTCACCAAAATGAACTGTAAGACATAGTGGGGGTGGCCCTGTTCCTTTTCACCTGAGCCTGAATATCTGGCTTCATCCTTCATCTGGTTTCAGGCAAATTAGCTCATTGAGGGCAACAGACATCTTGTCTTCATACTACTGATGAAAAAAAATTAAATCTTTTTGTTTAGTGAAAATTGCAGAGGCCATTCACTGCCAAAACAATTCTGTGGGGACTAAAGGATTGCGAAATAGCTAGAAATTACTAAGAGGTAGGCATTGCCAGTAGAGATCTTTTTATCCCCAAAATGACTCTGACATCAACTCAGAAAAAGGAAATGCAGGATATCCTGAGTACAGCCCTTTGGGTTCACCCAGATGTTAGCACAGGGGACAAAACACACTGCATGGAGATGTCTGTGTTCATCCCACATACATTAGTGTGAGCAATGGAAACATGGAAGACAGCCAGACTGTGAGCTGAGAGCCAGACTGAGACATCCAAAGGGACAGGACAGCAACACTAGGCTGAGGGTCCACAGCACCAGCAGCACCCTCTGAATTAGCCAGTGACCAAACACTTGAGCAGGAGGCTTCGGTTGTCAGGTACTGAGCATAACCTGAAGCCAAGGAGAAGCCAGGCACTGCAGCTACAGCAGGGATCATAGGGACAGGAGCTGGAACAGCAGAGCAGTGAGCCCTTGGAAGGCAGAGAGTCACCATAGACATCACACATCTGCCCAGCCCTGTCTGTCATGGACTTGGACTTTGCTGCCAGCACAGACTGCCATGGGAAATTGTGCTTGGGCTCAAGAGACCAATGGCTCCTGGAGACCTGAAACTGCTGGAGCTGCTTCCCCTTAACACTCCCTGCAGGCACAGTAACCTGAGTAGCCTGTGGTGTACACAGGACTTCAGCACCTGCTTATGCTGCATGCATCCAGGCAGAATTGCTTGATGATTACTGCCATTATGCTCCTTCCATCTTGGTTTGACATGTGAGGCAAAATCTAGGCACACTTCCTGCAGCACATCATTCCATATTTATTTTTTTCCTTTGTTCTTGCCACTGGAAAGGACGGCAACGTTCTCTTCAACAGAATTTTGCATTATTGTTGCACTATCCTTAAAATTGTCTGTATTTATTGTTTGTGTTTAATCTTTGCTGTGTCTTAGAAACATATGCTTGAGAGATCATCATTTACTTGAGACAATGACAAAATATTTTGTTATGTTTTATTTTAGAATCATAGTGAGGAAATGATGCCTCAGTCCACAGGATTTAGAAGCTCATAAACCAAGGATTATTTCGAGCAGTAGTTGACATGGCAAATTATTTACTTCTGAAGGCTCCAGAATGGATAAGGGATTGTTTTTATCAGTTTATAGTAGGATGGCATCAATCAATGGGAAAAACTCACTTCATTGATGTGCAATTACTTAACAGGTCTTTTACTAAAAGCCAAAAGGTTACAGGGTGAGTGAGAAAAAATAATAGAAAATTTCTTCTCCGTGAGAAGCTAATTTGCATTGTAAATGTTTCAAGCAAAATAAAGCATAGATAGGATGCTGATGTAGACTCACCTGTCATGGGAATAGCTACCCTTGTCAGAGACAGCTGACCATCAATTACCGAACCACAAAATACCAGATTCAGAATCTTTTTTAAGTGTTCTGTACTTTCTCCAACTACAGGCTGTTCAGGATTTGTACAAAAGAAGGGAAAGGGTTTTCACAGAAAGGGTTTCCTAGTGTTACATATTCCTGTGCTTGCAGACATTGCTCAATCTGCAAATTTGATTTTGAATTAATTATTTTGAAGGAATCAGTTACATGCAATCAAGAATAAATCGCTGGTTGCATATTTAATTTTCCTGTCATATCTCAGTTCATCTTGGATTATAGATAATCCAAAAATTGAGATGCAGCCAAATTCCCACCTCAATAGAGGTAAAGAGCACTTCACTGTATAACACAAGGGAGAAAAATCCTCTTGCTTTTGTGGAAATTTCACTTATAGTGTAAAAAAAGACTCATGACACTTCTTATCCTACGCCTCTACTACAGGGGTAATTTTCTGAATCTAGGAGGAGATTATTTTAAAACAAATAAAATAAGTAGTTTTTATCGAGTGGTTAGAAAACAAATATGAGAAGGATTGACGAAATGAAATAAGGAAATGGAAGCAAGAGAAATTCAAATTTGGAAAATATTTTTTGCAAAGAACATGGTTAAATACAGGAACATATAGTCCAGAGATGCTGTAGAATCTCCATTCTTGGGGATTTCCAAAGCTGAGGTGGACATGGGCCTGAGAAACCTGGTCTAACTTTCAAGTTAACCATGAAATGCACAAGAAGTTGGACTATGTGACCTCTAAAAATCCAACAAACCTGCAAAATTGATGATACTACTGGATTTTGTTGCTGAAGGGGGTTGAGGAATACAGACCATATGAGGAAATTCAAACAGGGATTAGACAAATCCATTGACAGATAGCAAGAAAGAGGATGGGCCCTCCAACATGCCCAGTGATCATGGATGAACAAAGGGATGAACAAAACAAGCAGTGGATAACAATATGCTCATGATGCCTGTCTAACCAGCACCTCCTGTTGACATAGCCAAGGGGAAAATACTTGGCAGTTGCACATTTGGTCTGATCCACAGGACATATTATTTTACCATTAATTCTTCTTACTTATCGGTTGGATACAACACTGCTGCTTCTGTGTCTCTGTTATATTTCCTGGATCCAGGATTCGAATTACAAATGGTGTTCAGTGCAGAAGATGTGAGCATGGAGATACAGACCTTGGCACTCTGGAATTTACTGGGGGACAACTGAGCTCAATATTTTGGGATTAAGCTAGTTTCTAATTTGCTAAGAGAATAGTTTTTGATCACACTTCCGAAAACATCTGGGTTATACCTCAGAAATCAAGATCAAACTCAGTGTATGTTTTAAACTTTAAAAAATATTTTTTTGTTTTTTTGATAGGTTGAGAAAAAAATCAAATTTAAATATTAGGTAGCAGACAAATACCCGAAAACATATCTCAGCATATATTTACTAAGAGAAGCCTGTAATCAAATGGTTGTATTTAAACTGGTAGTGGTAGTCAAGCTGACTGAACTATTCAGCAGGCCTGAAATGCTCTCCCTGAGAAGCATTCTTACTTCATCTGGGATCTAAAGCCTTCACTCTGTAAGAGTTTGGTCATACCCAGGTTCCTCCAGCCCTGCTGGAGACATTGTGACTATCCAAGCTATGAATGCCTTTGGAACTTCTTCATGCAATCTCAGTTTCTCTGGAGTAGTCCCATCTGTCTATAGCATAATGACTCACAACCTTCTTAGTAAAGGGGAGAGAAAGTCAACACTATAAGAATCTGCAATCCCCTTTGGTCGGTCACTATGCCAGAATCTTGACAACAGCTTTCATTATTGTGCTCTAGTTTTAATGGATTACCCTTTTTATTGCTGGCTGCAGTAGCAGTTCACAGAAATAAACCAAATTTTTTTGTTATTTAAAAAAATTCCCTAATCTTCATTAATGTTGATCTCTTTCATGTTATTTATTGAATGATAAAATTACCATTAGCAGATGGCAACTAAAGTATATAAAATGTAAATGCCTGCAATATCAAGGAAGCATATTTTAGCAACAAAACTTAATATAAGCACACATCATGATTTGATTTTTTTGTGCAGAGAATGGAACATGATGGGTATGGATGGATGGAATGTAGGTGAATAGAGATAATGATGAAGGTAATCTCACCTCTAAGGAGTTACAGCTGCACCAATAACCAAGAATTCAGAGCAGGCCTGCTCTTAATAGGTCACAGCTAGGTCCAATTAGGATGGGTATTATAAAAGAGTAGGTTGGGTGGTCAGGAAGTTAGAGTTTGTTGGCTGTGCTGTGAGGAAGAAGGAGTCAGTACTGTGAGGAGCTACCCATGAGAAATCAAGAAGGTATGGAGCTTTTGCAATAAGATGACAACAAATGGGGTTGCCTCTCTTAGATTAATTAATCTATTCAACAAAACAAGCTGATGCCACTAGTTGGGTTAGCAATATGGAAAAGTACGTGCTATTGGAGTTTATGGACTACTGTTTAAATGAACTTTTTTCTCTATTAATAAACTTTTTTGCTCGTGATTCTAAATTTTAGTGATACAACACCCAAAGCACAAGGTGTATTAGATAATAACATTGTAAATTATTTCTCAGTGTTACTCAGAAGTCTCAATACTCTTAATTTGCAGATGAGACTCAGAGCACTAAGATACAGATTCTAAATACCTGAATAATATAGAGAATACTATTTTTCTTGTTGCCAGGGTCCTCCACATTCCCCATGCAGTTTGTTTGAATTTGTACATCAGATTCCCATTCATTTCACTGGACTTGGACAAGTATCAAATATTCAAAGATGTAGCCTTTGCAGACTATAATATAAAGTTAATGGGAATCATAGAGAGTATCCCCCTTGTCTCATTTCCTGATTCAGAGGGTTTAGTTGTTCCTTTACACATCTAATTCACCAGAAGTCATCTGAAAAATCCTGAAAACATCAGGGTAACTGCACAGTGGATATCCCCCCAAGTACACATTCTTAATGTACCTGTGGGTGGAAAGGCTCCCTCATTACAGAGACAAATGAAAAGTACCTTCTTTGGTGGGAGTAGCAGTAGCAAAACCAATTGCATTTGCTGTATTCTTTGTTTCCTTTCTCAGCCCATGATACCACAGCCTTTGCAAATCACAATGCCAGCTGACATAGGGCACAGAATTATTCCTACTTGCATGAATAGAAATTTCTGATGCAGCCTGGATATTACAAGCTTGAATTTGCTTAGTTTCACATTGTTTGTGACAAATAAGAGACCAACAATAATGAGGAGATGGGGTATAAATGTTATTGTAGAGTTATCGCACTCTTTGCAACATCTGCATATTGCATGTCCATGGAAATGAAGGTGTAGGTGAGGAAGGAAAGAATTTAGTCAGCTAACAGAACAGTAAGAAGAATCAGAACAAATGTTTTTTAGAAAAAAGAATATAGAGTGTTGCTGCGTATGGGGGATTTCTACAGTTTTAATGTCAGAGGGTTTTAAGATCAGACATAGACCCTCTATGTGGTGGATTTAATTTACATTTAAAATAAAAACATTTAAAATAAAAAATCCTACTGTGATTGAGCTGCTTGCAAAGTATAAACTATGGTTTCATGTGGTAGTGAGTAGACATGCAAAGGTAGTGAGGCTTAGTTCTGATGGAGAGTCACAATAACGATAAGGTAATTCCTCAGACAGTAAGGAATTAAAAGTATTTACTTACAGTTCTAGAGATTTTGTTTTATACTGTAGAAGAGTAGCTTTGTTTGCACCAATTAAACAATAAGTAATTAAATTTGACATGTCAGTTAAATCCCTTCTGTCCATTTAGCTGCAACTTCTTTTACTTTGAATCAGTTGCTACTCATGTTATATTTTTTTTTTAATTGAGCAAAACCCACTCTTCTCACTCAGCAGATTTTATAGCTGTACCATACCTACAAGTAGGTAGGTAGAGTAGGTTCCAGGAAACTCCCTGGTTTCACTGGTTTCACTGATGGTGTCTGCCCTCCAGTTTCTGTTGAAAAATATGCAAAATTATGAAGACTTACTCTTAGATCCCTGGCAACCACACTCCTGAATGACAGAGCATTCAGACCAGCTGCTTAGGAGGAATAAAGAGTAGTACCTGACTCTAAAGATTCAGGATTTAGCAACCAGAGAAGGGCAAGCCTGTATGTGCAGAGTCTACTGCAAAACTGTAAGTAAGGGCCTAAAAAAGGCAAAAAGGAAGTTCGGTGCCAAGAAAAAAAGCATGAAACTGTAGCTTTAAAGGGGTTGGTGGTAGGACATAACTAGGCCCAAGAATCATTTTCCTATACTCCACGCTAATTAGAGAGCAAAAAAAAAAAGAAAGTGAAGGGGTAGACACTGACACAGGTAAAGCTCTGTGAGTTCATTTACATGTAAAAGAAGTGAAATTAAAAACAGGGGTCAAAAGATAAGCATAATTTTGAAATATACAATGGAGTCCCAAGAGCACTCTGTCTGTCATAGATGTTTTCCCCTCAAAATACTTCTATCCAATTTGGACTCTTAAAGGTAAATTTGCAGTATCTGTC
>NW_024357612.1:0-316 GCF_014805655.1 Passer montanus | reverse complement strand
TATCACAGTGTGATTCACTGCAATATTTAATTTGCCACAAAAGAATAACTTGTGTGATTATTGAACTACGATAAATTTGTTTAGTATACTACATGTCTAGAAATGTAAAAATATCAGCTTTTTTAACAAGGAAAGTGAGGTACAATATGATTTTAGGTTTAAAGTGCTTCAATTTTGGTTGTCAACTTCAGGTTGTCCAGAGCTTGATTTTTATCCAGGGATTTAATGAGAAACTTTTAATTGTAGACACCTGAGAAAATAATTTAAAAACTTTTCTGATCAGCTGATGAGTCTCTGTGACAGAAGCAGGGATAAA
>NW_024357611.1:0-316 GCF_014805655.1 Passer montanus | reverse complement strand
CTCCGGGACTGCCCGGGGCTGTCCGGTGTCCGGTGTCCCGGGTGCCCGGGGCTGTCCGGTGTGTCCGGGGCTCTCCGGGGCTCTCCAGGCTGTCCGGTGTCCGGGGCTCTGCGGGGCTGTCCGGTGCTCCCTGGTCTCTCCGGGCTGCCCGGGGCTGTCGGGGTATCCGGGGCTGTCCGGTGTGTCGGGGCTTTCCGGGGCTTTCCGGTCTCTCCGGGCTCTCTGGTGTCCGGTTCTTCCCAGTCTCCCGGGGCTGTTTGGTCTCTCCCGGCTCCCGGGGCTGTCCGGTGTGTCCGGGGCTGTCCGGGGCTGTCCG
>NW_024357610.1:0-316 GCF_014805655.1 Passer montanus | reverse complement strand
TGTGGGCTGTCAGCTATGAGCAGTGCCTATGTACAGAGTTTATCCCTTCCTTATGACAAATCAAGCCTGGACTCTGGGTCACTGAAGGAAGCTGGGCTGTGCCAATCAGTTGTTCCAGCCTGTGGCATCAGTGAAACCAGCAGGTTACCAGGTTCACAGTCAGCTTGTGCTTGGACAAAGCAAAACCTCGGCTCTTGCATAATTTGCCCCAGTGGTTTGAGGCAAGCGAATGCTCCTTGTGCGGGTGCTGAAGGTGTCTGAGAACAGGCATTGCTTCCACCTTGTGCCACTGGCTGAGGCATGGCAAATTCCTGCC
>NW_024357609.1:0-316 GCF_014805655.1 Passer montanus | reverse complement strand
CGGTGCAGCGGCTGCGCCCCCCGAGCAGCGCGCCCAGCTCGTCCACGGCCCAGCCGAAGAGCTCGCGGTGGGACACCAGCAGCAGGGGCAGCGGCAGCCGCGCGCCCGTGGCGCGCAGCACGCCCAGCGCCTGGTCCCGGTAGCCCTCGATGCCCTCGTCCACGCCCAGCAGCGCCAGGCGCAGCCCCAGCCCGTGGGCGCGGTTCAGCCGTGCCAGGAGGTGAGCCAGCACCGTGGAGTCCTTGCCCCCCGAGGCCGCCACGGCCACCGCCTGGCCCGGCCGGGGCCACGGCCAGGGGGGCTGGGGGGCGTTCCG
>NW_024357608.1:0-316 GCF_014805655.1 Passer montanus | reverse complement strand
TTTTTTTTTCTCTAGGAAAAGGCCACTGCAATTTTCCAGATTCCAGTTTGCAATCGGCATATTCTGAGTGTTGGAGTTGAAAAGCCTTTCCCTGAGAGGGAATAAAGCAAAACAAGGAAGGGCAGAGGGAGCAAGGTGGGATGAACACGCCATTGACAATCCAAAACCCACACAGCTGAGCTTAAAGCTTGGAGGGATTTTGTCTACAAATCTCTCCCCCAGACACCCTACTGGTGAGGGCAATCTGGAAAGCACAAAGTGACAATAGGTCAAGGGTTAAACTCCTCATCTCAAAAAGCAACAGGGTACATGATCC
>NW_024357607.1:0-316 GCF_014805655.1 Passer montanus | reverse complement strand
AGAGAGCCGGGAACCGGGGGGGACCGGGAATGGGGGGGCACCGGGAGAGAGCCGGGAATGAGGGGCACCGGGGGGGCACCGGAACCGGGAGAACCCCGAAATGAGGGGGGCACCGGGAATGGGGGGCACCAGGAGCGCCCCCAAAATGGAAAGGGGCACCAGGAGAGCCCCCAGAATGAGGGGGGCACCGGGGGGGCACTGAGAATCCAGGGGGGCACCGGGAGAGCCCCAAATTGGGGGGCACCGGGATGGGGGGCACCGGGAGAACCTGGAAACTGGGGGGCACTGGAACCGGGGGGCACCGGGAGCACCCCCA
>NW_024357606.1:0-316 GCF_014805655.1 Passer montanus | reverse complement strand
GGGGATTTGGGGACCCTCAAGATAAAGAGGAGGGGGATTTGGGGACCCCCGAGTGAGGCAAAGGAGGAGGTTTGGGGACCCCCAGAATGGGGGGGAGGGGGAGGAAAGTGGGGGAGACCCCCGGGTAAAGGGGGGGAGGGGAATTTGGGGACCCCCGCGTGAGGCCCCGGGGGCTCTGAGGTCCCGGGGGTCCCGGGGGGTCCCGGGGGTCGCACCTGGCGGCCCTGCAGCGACCTGCAGGCGAACAGGAACTCCGCGGTCCTGTCGCGACACGACATGACGTCAGCGGGGGGCGGGGCCGGCTCCGGGGGGGGCT
>NW_024357605.1:0-316 GCF_014805655.1 Passer montanus | reverse complement strand
TAACATAATATATATAATATTTATATGATGATTCATTAATATTATAATATAGTAATAAAATTAATTATATTGTCTAATAAAATATATCTTATTAGAAAATATATAATATATTACTATAATAAAATATTTTTTAAAATGCATTATGTTTTTATTATAAACTATGTTATAGTATATTATTTATATTTATAAAATTATTTCTTGTTATAAAATATATGTATATGTGTATATATAAATGGATATAAAATATATCTATAAAAATGTATATATATGTATATAAAAATGTATATATACATAAATCACCTATGTAAAGCAAGGA
>NW_024357604.1:0-316 GCF_014805655.1 Passer montanus | reverse complement strand
TGAACAGGCCCAACTCCCTCAGCCTTTCCATTCATAAAAGACACAGTCTAGTCTCATCATGCTTTTCATACCTCAAATCACTCCAGGAACTCAGTGTCCCTCATGAACTGAGAAGTCCTTCACGGGACATAACATGCCAGGTGAGGCTTCACTGGGGTCTCAGGATCACCTTTGACCTCCTAGAAATCTTCCTAATGCACCTCTGAATACCATTGGCCCTGGCCCTGGCCACAAGCTCTCATGAGCCACCACTTCTGGCTCATGAGAGCTTGTTGTCCACCAGGACCCCAGCTCCCTCTCTGCAGAGCTGCTTCCC
>NW_024357603.1:0-316 GCF_014805655.1 Passer montanus | reverse complement strand
TGGGGGGGTCTCTGGGGGTCCCTGACCCCTGTGTCCCCCCCAGGCCACGCCCAGCAGCCCCATCCAGGTCAGGGTGGTCTGGGGGGATCTCAGGGTGCTCTGGGGGGTCTCTGGGTGCTCTGGGGGGTCTCAGGGGGGTCTCGGGGGTCTCTGGGGGTCCCTGACCCCGCTGTCCCCCCCAGGCCACCCCCAGCAGCCCCATCCGGGTCAAGGTGGACCCCGCCCACGACGCCAGCAAGGTCAAGGCCGAGGGGCCCGGCCTGAGCCGCTCCGGTGGGTCTGGGGGCTTCGGGGGTCTGGGGGGGATCTGGGGGTC
>NW_024357602.1:7847-10940 GCF_014805655.1 Passer montanus | reverse complement strand
GATAGTGATCCAAAACGGCTGCCACAAAGGGATCCATTACTATAAATGACAACTGCCAGATAGTGAGCCACACAGGCTGCCAAATAGGGATCCATTACAATGAAGGGGGCTGCCAGATAGTGAGCTTTTAGGGCTGCCAAATAGAGATCCATTACTGCAAATGACAACTGCCACATAGTGAGCCACAACGGCTGCCAAATTGGGATCCATTCCTGAAAATGACAGCTGCCAGAAAGTGAGCCAAATGGGCTGCTAAATAGGGAGCCATTCAAATCAACGGGGCTGCCAGATAGTGAGCCAAAACAGCTGCCAAATTGGGATCCAATATTGCAAATTACAGCTGCCACATAGTGAGCCAAAGCATCTGCTAAATAGGGATCCATCACAATCAACGGGGCTGCCAGAAAGTGAGCCATAACGGCTGCCAAATAGGGATCCATAATTGTAAATGACAGCTGCCACATAGTGAGCCCCCGAGACGGCTGCCAAATAGGGATCCATTCCTGAAAATGACAACTGCCACATAGTGAGCCACAACGGCTGCCAAATAGGGATCCATTCCTGAAAATGACAGCTGCCAGAAAGTGAGCCACATATGCTGCCAAATAGGGAGCCATTCAAATCAACGGGGCTGCCAGAAAGTGAGCCAGAACAGCTGCCAAATAGGGATCCATTATTGCAAATGACAGCTGCCACATAGTGAGCCGCCCAGACGGCTGCCAAAAAGGGATCCATTACTGCAAATGACAGCTGCCAGATAGGGATCCATTACAATCAACGGGGCTGCCAGATAGTGAGCCCCGGTGCCAGTGTCCCCTCGGTGTCCCCTCACCAGGACTTTGCCGTTGATGCACTGGGCCAGCGGCAGCCACTCGAAGACCTCGCTGAAGAGCGCGAACATCTGCGCCGTGTACTTGGCCTTCACCTCGCCCTCGAAGCCGTAGATCTGGTTCATGTTGTCCGTCTCGTGGTTCCCTGAGGGGACACGGGGACAACTGCCACGCCTGGGGACACTGCCAGGGCTGGGGACACTGCCAGGGCTGGGGACACTGCTGGGCTGGGGACACTGCCAGGGCTGGGGACACTGCCGGGGTTGGGGACACTGCTGGGGCTGGGGACACTGCCGGGGCTGGGGACACTGCCGGGGGGGGACACTGCTGGGGTTGGGGACACGGCTGGGGCTGGGGACACTGCCGGGGTTGGGGACACTGCTGGGGTTGGGGACACGGCTGGGGCTGGGGACACTGCCGGGGTTGGGGACACTGCTGGGGTTGGGGACACGGCTGGGGCTGGGGACACTGCCGGGGTTGGGGACACTGCTGGGGTTGGGGACACGGCTGGGGCTGGGGACACTGCCGGGGTTGGGGACACTGCTGGGGTTGGGGACACGGCTGGGGCTGGGGACACTGCCGGGGTTGGGGACACTGCTGGGGTTGGGGACACGGCTGGGGCTGGGGACACTGCCGGGGTTGGGGACACTGCTGGGGTTGGGGACACGGCTGGGGCTGGGGACACTGCCGGGGTTGGGGACACTGCTGGGGTTGGGGACACGGCTGGGGCTGGGGACACTGCCGGGGTTGGGGACACTGCTGGGGTTGGGGACACGGCTGGGGCTGGGGACACTGCCGGGGTTGGGGACACTGCTGGGGTTGGGGACACGGCTGGGGCTGGGGACACTGCCGGGGTTGGGGACACTGCTGGGGTTGGGGACACGGCTGGGGCTGGGGACACTGCCGGGGTTGGGGACACTGCTGGGGTTGGGGACACGGCTGGGGCTGGGGACACTGCCGGGGTTGGGGACACTGCTGGGGTTGGGGACACGGCTGGGGCTGGGGACACTGCCGGGGTTGGGGACACTGCTGGGGTTGGGGACACGGCTGGGGCTGGGGACACTGCCGGGGTTGGGGACACTGCTGGGGTTGGGGACACGGCTGGGGCTGGGGACACTGCCGGGGTTGGGGACACTGCTGGGGTTGGGGACACGGCTGGGGCTGGGGACACTGCCGGGGTTGGGGACACTGCTGGGGTTGGGGACACGGCTGGGGCTGGGGACACTGCCGGGGTTGGGGACACTGCTGGGGTTGGGGTCACGGCTGGGGCTGGGGACACTGCCGGGGTTGGGGACACTGCCGGGGTTGGGGACACGGCTCCCAGTTCAGGGTGGGACAGCCCCAGGAATGTGGGGTGGGCTCTGGGTGTGGGGGACGTGGGACAGGGGACAAGGGTTGGGGACAGGGGAAGTGGCCCTGTGACACAGGACAGGGTCCTGCACCCCGCGGGGGACATGGGATGTGCCCCACAGTGGGACAGACGGGGACACGACCCCGTGATGTGGCACCACGAGCTGGTCTTGGGGATGGGGACAGGGATGTCCCCAAGGGACAGGGATGGCACCAACCTCAAGGGACAGGGATGTCCTCAAGGGACAGGGATGTCCTCAAGGGACAGGGATGGCACCAATCCCAAAGGGTCAGGGATGACACCAATCCCAAAGGGACAGGGATGGCACCAACCTCAAGGGACAGGGATGTCCTCAAGGGACAGGGATGGCACCAAACCCAAAGGGACAGGGATGTCCTCAAGGGACAGGGATGTCCCCAGTCCCAAGGGGACAGGGATGCCACCCACCCCAAGGGACAGGGATGTCCCCAGCCCCAAGGGACAGGGACAGGACGGTGACAAATACTCCCCAATATCTGCCAGAAAGTGATCTATTGCGTACAACAAGCGCTGCCAGATAGTGATCCATTGGGACAATGGGGACAAGAGGGGACAGCTGTGGGGACACGACCCCCCCAGACCCAGCCGGGGGGGCCCGGGCCGCGCCCCCCAGGCCCTGGCAGTACCTCGGAGCAGGTGGAAGTGGTCAGGGTAGAGCAGCTTGAAGCCAAAGAGCGTCAGGATGACCTCGACCGAGAAGGAGCCGCGGTCCACGAAGTCCCCGTTGAAAATCTGTCACCAGCTGAGGACAACGACACCCCCGGCGTGTCCCCGGCGTCCCCCCGACCCCGCCCCGCCCCAGGGACCCCCGGGGTGTGGATACATAAGGGTTGGCCTCGGAGGGGAGCCCGTTGAGCTCGAAGATGTTCAGCA
>NW_024357602.1:4343-7375 GCF_014805655.1 Passer montanus | reverse complement strand
GACACACTGACCCCAGGACAGACACACTGACCCCAGGACGGACACACTGACCCCAGGACAGACACACTGACCCCTCCCGGCTCTCACCATCTCATAGTCCCGCAGAGCAGCCTTGAACTTGCCCAGGGCCATGTTGCTGGCCGCGCGCCGGTAGTAGCCCTTGACGTACTTGCCGTCGAGCTGCAGCGCGCGCGTGGCGTCGGCCAGCGCGTAGCCGTAGCACTCGGTGCGCAGGTAGGCCAGGCTGCGGTTGCCATAGTAGATGGCGTTGCAGGGGTTCAGCTCGATGGCGCTGCTGTACAGCTTCACCGCGTTCTCGTAGTCCTTGCCTGGCACACGCACGCACACGCATGTACCCGCGCGCGCGCACGCGCAGGGATGCGCGTTGGCACGGGGCAGCAGGGAGGGACAGGGGTGCCCGGAGCACAAAGGGTCGAGTGGCCAGGTGACAAAGGTCAGGAGTGACCAGGTCCCAAAAGGTGGGGTGGCTGGACCCCAAAGGACAGGGGTGACCAGGTCCCAAAAGTCAGGAGTGACCAGGTCACAAAGGCCAGGAGTGACCAGGTCCCAAAGGGTGGGGGTGGCTGGACCCCAAAGGTCAGGAGTGGCCAGGTCCCAAAAGTCAGGAGTGTCCAGGTCCCAAAAGGTGGGGTGGCTGGACCCCAAAGGACAGGGGTGACCAGGTCCCAAAAGTCAGGAGTCAACAGGTCCCAAAGGTCAGGAGTGACCAGATCCCAAAGGTCAAAAGTGACCAGATCCCAAAGGTCAGGAGTGACCAGGTCCCAAAAGGTGGAGTGGCTGGACCCCAAAGGACAGGAGTGACCAAATCCCAAAGGACAGGAGTGACCAGATCCCAAAGGATGGGGGTGGCCAGGTGCCAAAGGTCAGGAGTGACCAGGTCGCAAAGGGTGGGAGGGACCAGACCCCAAAGGTCAGGAGTGACCAGGTCCCAAATGGTGGGGGATCAACAGCAACAGATCCCAGCCAGGCAGCCCCCACTGTCCCCTATAGATCCCAGCCTGCCAGCCCCCACTGTCCCCTATAGATCCCACTCTGCCAGCCCCACTGTCCCCTATAGATCCCACTCTGCCAGCCCCCACTGTCCCCTATAGATCCCCATAGCTCCGTATTTGGCAGCCCCCGTTAACCGCCGTGGCTCCCTATTTGGCAGACCCGTTATCCCCGTTAACCGCTTTAGCTCCCAATCTGGCAGCCCCCATTCCCCCCAATGGCTCCCTATCTGGCAGCCCCCATTACCCCCAATGGCTCCCTATCTGGCAGCCCCCATTACCCCCAATGGATCACTATCTGGCACCTCCGTTACCCCGCACTGCCCTCAGCGGCTCACTATCTGGCAGCCCCCATTACCCCCAAAGGATCACTATCTGGCATCTTCGTTATCCCCAATGGAACACTATTTGGCAGCCCCCATTACCCCGAATGGATCACTATCTGGCAGACCCGTTACCCCGCTCTGCCCTCAGCGGCTCCCTATCTGGCAGCCCCCATTACCCCAACGGATCACTATCTGGCAGCCCCCGTTCCCCCAATGGTTCAGTATCTGGCAGCCCCCATTCCCTCCAGTGGATCACTATCTGGCATCTCCGTTACCCCGCACTGCCCTCAGTGTCAAAAGTGACCAGATCCCAAAGGTCAGGAGTGACCAGGTCTCTGGCAGCCCCCGTTCCCCCAATGGTTCAGTATCTGGCAGCCCCCATTCCCTCCAGTGGATCACTATCTGGCATCTCCGTTACCCCGCACTGCCCTCAGTGGATCACTATCTGGCAGCCCCTATTCCCCACACGGCTCACTATCTGGCAGCCCCCGTTCCCCGCCGTTCCCCGCCGTGGCTCCCTCCCCGGTAGCCCCCGCTGCCCGCCGGTACCTTTGAAGAACTCGTTGGCGCGGGCCTTGAGCTCCTCGGCCCGTTCGAGGTCGGCGGAGGTCGGGGGCCGCCCGGGGCCGGCGCCGCCGCCGTTCCCCGCCCGCTCTCCCTCCGCCATGGCCGGGCCGTAAAGCGCCGCCGCCGCCGCCGGGCGCGGCCGCCAACCGCCGCTGTCGCAAAGCCGCGGCGGGAGGGGGGAGCGGTGTCGTAAACGGGGGCCAGAGGAGCGGGCGGGGGTCGCGGGGTCCCCGGGGGTCCCCAGTGTCCCCGAGGGTCCCCAGGGCCATGACATGTGTCCCCTGTGTCCCCATCACTCCCCTGTCCCCTCGTGTCCCCTCCTGTCCCCATCACTCCCCGTGTCCCCAAGGGTCCCCCAATGTCCCCGAGGGTCCCCGAGGGTCCCCAGGGCCATGACATGTGTCCCCTGTGTCCCCATCACTCCCCTGTCCCCTCGTGTCCCCTCCTGTCCCCATCACTCCCCGTGTCCCCAAGGGTCCCCCAATGTCCCCGAGGGTCCCCGAGGGTCCCCAGGGCCATGACATGTGTCCCCTGTGTCCCCATCACTCCCCTGTCCCCTCGTGTCCCCTCCTGTCCCCATCACTCCCCGTGTCCCCAAGGGTCCCCCAATGTCCCCGAGGGTCCCCGAGGGTCCCCAGGGCCATGACATGTGTCCCCTGTGTCCCCATCACTCCCCTGTCCCCTCGTGTCCCCTCCTGTCCCCATCACTCCCCGTGTCCCCCCAATGTCCCCAAGTGTCCCCAATGTCCCCAGGGCCCTGCCTTATGTCCCCCCAATGTCGCCATCATGCCAAATGTCCCCAGTGTCCCCGAATGTCCCCGATGTCCCCATGATGTCCCCAGTGTCACCAAATGTCCCCAATCCCCTCAGCGTCCCCAATGTCCCCCCTGTCCCCCATGTCTCCAATATCCCCAATGTCCCCAGTGTCCCCAATCTCCCCGGTGTCCCCAAATGTCCCCAGATGTCCCCACTGTCCCCAATGTCCTCTGAGTGTCCCCAGTGTCCCCAAACCCCCCAATCCCCCCAATGTCCCCAGTGTCCCCAGTGCCCCCAATGTCCCCATGTCCCTGCAGATGTGCCACCTGCTGCAGCACCTGTGCGAGCGGGAGCTGCAGCACCGTGTGGAGGT
>NW_024357602.1:1999-2848 GCF_014805655.1 Passer montanus | reverse complement strand
GGGCGTAAATAAATGGGGGGGGGGCCCCTGAGGGGAGGGTTTGGGGGTCCCTAATTGGGGGCGGGGATAAATTGGGGAGGAATTTGGGGGTCCCAGGGCGGGGGGCGCACCCCAAGGTTGGTTTTATTTTGGGGAGGGGGGGGTCGGGCGATGGCTTTCGGTGCCGCCCCCCCAAAAATGTGAATTTTGGGGAGGGGTCACCCCAATTTCGGGGGTCCCAAAGCGAGGGGGGAGGGGTCGTTGCTGGTTTTTTTTTGGGGAGGGGTCGTCCCCCCCAGGAATTTGGGGGTCCCAGGGCGGGGGGCGCACCCCAAGGTTGGTTTTATTTTGGGGAGGGGGGGGTCGGGCGATGGCTTTCGGTGCCGCCCCCCCAAAAATGTGGATTTTGGGGAGGGGCGGGGATAAATTGGGGAGGAATTTGGGGGTCCCAGGGCGGGGGGCGCACCCCAAGGTTGGTTTTATTTTGGGGAGGGGGGGGTCGGGCGATGGCTTTCGGTGCCGCCCCCCCAAAAATGTGGATTTTGGGGAGGGGTCACCCCAATTTCGGGGGTCCCAAAGCGAGGGGGGAGGGGTCGTTGCTGGTTTTTTTTGGGGAGGGGTCGTCTCCCCCCCCCCTTCAGGGAGCCCCCCCCGGGTTTTGGGGGGTCCCCGGCAGGGTCAGACCATCGGCCAGCAGCACTGGGGGGGGGGACACAGCAATTATCGGGGTGTCCCCCTCCCCAAAATCCCGATTTGGGGGGGTCCCCTTAAATTTGGGGGTCCCCCTTCTGTGCCCCCCCTCCCCCGATATTGGGGGATTCCGATTTTTGCCCCCCCACCCAATTTTGGGGTCTCCCCAACCACCCCCTC
>NW_024357602.1:0-721 GCF_014805655.1 Passer montanus | reverse complement strand
AGTGTCCCCCCAGTCCCCCCCAGTGTCCCCAGTACCAGCAGCTGCGGGTCCAGCTCCGCCCGTTTCAGGGGCGCTCCCGGCTCCTCCGCGCTCGGCTCCCGCGGCCTGGGCAGCGCGTCAGGCCCCGCCCACAACCACACCCATGGCCACGCCCACCGTCACACCCACGGCCCCGCCCACAACCGCGCCCATGGCCACGCCCACCAACACACCCACAACTGCCCCGCCCACAGACACGCCCACCAAGACCACGCCCACAGACATAACCACAACGGCCACGCCCACCGACACACCCACACCACATGACCACGCCCACTGACATGCAATGACCACGCCCACAACCACACCCACAGCGGCCACACCCAGAATGGCCACGCCCACCAACACATCAACACACTATGGCCACGCCCACCGACACACCCACAGCGGCCTCGCCCATAACCACACCCACAGAGGCCCCGCCCACCAACACACCCATATATGGCGCACCTGCCAACACACCCACACGGGCCACGCCCACTGACACACCCACCCAGGCACCGCCCACAGCCACACCCTCACTGACCACGCCCACAGACCCACCCACACAGAGGCCACACCCACTGACACGCCCTCCCTGGCCCACACCCTCTCAGGCCACGCCCACAGTCATAACCACGCCCACACCACTGTAGCCACGCCCACCGCTCCATAACCACGCCCTCAAGCCTGTAGCCACTCC
>NW_024357601.1:0-316 GCF_014805655.1 Passer montanus | reverse complement strand
GGTGGCCCTGAGGGGTTTGGGGTGGCCCTGGGGGGTTTTGGGGGGCTCAGGGATGGGGGCACCTTTGGGGACCCCAACCATGAGCAGGGGATGAGGAAGGGACCCTCTCCAAGGGACCCTGATCAGGGACCCCAAATCTGGGGCAGGGGACAGAGGGACCCTCTCAGGGACCCCAAACCTGGGGCCGGGGACAGTGGGACCCTCTTAGGGACCCCAAACCAGGGACAGGGAACAGTGGGACCCCCTTGGGGACCCCAAACCGGGGGCAGGGGACAGAGGGACCCCCCGCCCCCCAAAAGGGTCCCCCCAAACTGCC
>NW_024357600.1:0-316 GCF_014805655.1 Passer montanus | reverse complement strand
TCCGCCCTCGATGTGCCTCGGTCCCCGCTCGGTCCCCGCTGTTCCAGCCCTGGTGCCCCCTCGGTCCCCGGGCACAGCGGGGTGGATTCGCTGCCGGGCCCGGAGCGTGAGGGGCTCGGCGGCAGCGCTCGATATCGCCAGAGCCTCGGCCCCAGCTCCGGGCTGCTCCACAACGGGGAAATCCCGGGGTCTCAGCAGTTTGTGTTCAGTGCATAGACACGGGGAATCGGCGAGCTGCAGGTCCTGGGCAGGAACATTCAGCTTCTCGTTCTTCTTAGGGACACACAAGTAGCAAAAGTAATTTCACGGTGTAATG
>NW_024357599.1:0-316 GCF_014805655.1 Passer montanus | reverse complement strand
CCTCCCTGCTCAAGCACAGTCATCCCAGAGCACCTGGCACATGATTATATCCAGATCATTCTGGAATATCTCAGAGAGAGAGGCTCCACAACACCTTTGGGCAGTCTGTTCCTGTGCATGGTATTCAAAACTGCAAAGCTTTTATCTCAGATTCAGGTGGAACTTCCTTTGCATAATTTCTGCCCTTTGCCTCTTATCCTAGTGCTTGGCATTACAATGAAGAACCTGAATCCACCTCTTGGGACCCCTCCCTTTAGATGCTTGTAGATATTGTTGAGGTGGCCACTTTAGTTGTTTCTTCTCAAGGCAGAACAGC
>NW_024357598.1:0-316 GCF_014805655.1 Passer montanus | reverse complement strand
GAGATACCCCGTAACACTCTGAGAGGCACCAGCGGCTTTTCCGGCAGGCAGATTTGGGATGTAGCTTGGTAGTGAGAAGACACGTCCTCATCTGTGTCTCACACTTTAGCTTTTACCCTCTAGCGCTACCTGAGCATATTTCCCCTCGTAAGCCCATGAAAGAGCTCAGCTGCCTGGACAGTAGGATGCTGAACCCGGAGTAAACCCTATGATCCATATCTTCTCTCACTTTTTCATACTGCCTAAAGCTATTCATTGTCTGTCAAAAGCATAAATATTCCTTGTAGTTATTATTAATAAGTTGAACTTCGCAGTA
>NW_024357597.1:0-316 GCF_014805655.1 Passer montanus | reverse complement strand
CGCAGCGTGCCCGGGAGCGGCGCCGGGGCGCTCCGCGGTGGGGGAGGCAGCGCGGCCCCGCCGGTGCCGACGGGCTCCGTTCTCGGGAAGGGCAGCGGGACGGAGCGGACCCGGGCCCGGCACGCCATCTCAGCCGGGCCGCCCCTTCCCTCTCGCTGCAGGGCGCCCAGTACGAGCTGAAGGAGAGCCCGGGGGTGCAGCACGCCGCCTTCCCCCCCCACCACCCTGCCTTCTATCCCTACGGGCAGTACCAGTTCGGGGACCCGTCGCGGCCCAAGAACGCCACTCGGGAGAGCACCAGCACCCTCAAGGCCTG
>NW_024357596.1:0-316 GCF_014805655.1 Passer montanus | reverse complement strand
AACTAATATTTCATTTTTATTTTACAGTCTATGCTTTAGAAAAGCTTTATGAACTCTCCAAAAAAGGACACTCCCCCACCTCCTCAAGGTCCTCCTCCTCCAGGTTTTTCCTGACCAACCAACCCACCCCTTTTATATCCTTTAGCATAATTACCCACAGCTACAACCCATTAAGGCCAAGTCATTTTATACTTGTATATTAAACATAAACTTGACATATGTGCTATACAGTAGATTTGCTTACTGTGAGACCATGTGATTTATTGGGGTTGAAATCAGACAGCCATGTAGGTTTGACATATTTTGTCACAAAAAA
>NW_024357595.1:0-317 GCF_014805655.1 Passer montanus | reverse complement strand
CTCATGCACAAAATGGTGGCTCCACCTTTATAACCCCTGGTGTTGCATCAACTTGATCCACACTAATTTTCATTTTACATAGTCTTGTCCCATGTCTCTCATTTCAGCACCAGTACCATTTCTTCACTGCGGTCATCAGGATTAACATTGATGAAGTGCTGTTTCTGTTACAGCTGTGTCTCAAAGTTTGGCTAACAACAGTTAGCCAAAGTCTGTCCAACATTAACTCATAAACACACATTAAACATACAAAAAACCACTGTTGTGAAAACTATTATGAACAAGTTTGTAAGTTACTACAATCAGAGCTGTTAATT
>NW_024357594.1:0-317 GCF_014805655.1 Passer montanus | reverse complement strand
ACCCACCTTTCTCCAGGATGTCCTCGGCCCCGTCCTCCCACTGATCTTCATCCTCGTACTCATCGTCAACGTCTGGGGGAGGGACCCGTGACCACGGGCCCCGAGACCCCCGGGGACCCCCCCAGAGACCCCCAAAACCCCCAGGGACCCTCCCAGGGACCCCAGAGACACCCAGGGACCCCCAAAACTGCACCTGAGACCCCCGGGGACCCCCCCAGAGACCCCCAAAACCCCCAGGGACCCTCCCAGGGACCCCAGAGACACCCAGGGACCCCCAAAACTGCACCTGAGACCCCCGGGGACCCCCCCAGAGACCC
>NW_024357593.1:0-317 GCF_014805655.1 Passer montanus | reverse complement strand
AGAGGAAATCAAAGTTCTGGTTTGGTAGGAGGTGTTTTTTCTTCCTTTATTTCCTATTTCTTTTTTTAATTTGTTTTATATTGTCATAGAGAATCTACAACGGGGAAAAAAAATGCAATCAACTTAGCTAAAGGACAAGATTCTCCATGAGTAATTCTAACAGACCTGTTTTCTATGTCCTGAGATACTTGAGGTACATGTACTTGTCTACTTGTCTAGTGGACCAGTACTGGAGTATAAATAACATCATTTGTGGAGCAAGAATGGAAGGAGTATAATTAGGAATGTAAGTTGCTCATGAAACTTCTGTACTGGCA
>NW_024357592.1:0-317 GCF_014805655.1 Passer montanus | reverse complement strand
AAATCTAGACCCAAAAGTGCCACAAATCATCCTAAAAAACCCTCAAATCCAGACGCAAAACTGCCACAGATCACCCTTAAAAAGCCCCAAATTCAGCCACAAAACCAGACCCAAAACTGCCACAAATCACCTGAAAAAAATCTCAAATCCAGCCCCAAATCCTGACCCAAATCCTGACCCAAAACTGCCAAAAATCATCCTAAAACACCCTCAAATCCAGCCCTAAATCCAGCCCCAAAAGTGCCACAAATCACCCTCAAACAGCCCCAGAACAGCCTGAAATTCAGGTGCAAATCCAGCCCCGAATCCAGCCCTGC
>NW_024357591.1:0-6802 GCF_014805655.1 Passer montanus | reverse complement strand
ATGGTGATCCGACCCCAAAATCACACCCCTGAAATGTCCCTGACCCCCCCAAAATCCCAAATTTGGGGGTGCCTGGAGGGTTTGGGGTCACCCCCGGGGGATTTTGGGGCCAACCCTGAATAATCCCAACCTTCACCCCAAAACTCCACCCAGAACCCCTTCCCACCATCCCTCTGCTGCCCCCTGAAATTCCTGCCCCCCAAAATCCCCCAAAAAATCCAAAGAAAAGCCCCCAAAAAATCCCCCCAAAATCCCCCAAACATTAATCCCCCCCAAAATCCCACAAAATCCCCAAAACCCCCAAATATCCCCCCAAAAATTCCCCCCACCAAAAAAATCCACCCAAACCCTGCCAAAAATCCCAAAAAATTCCCAAAAAATCCCCCAAAAATCCCATAAATCCTCCCCAAAAAAATCCCTCAAACCCCCCAAAAATCCCCAAAACCCCCGAAAACCTCTCCAAAAACCAAAAAAATCCCCAAAACCCCAAAAAAACCCCCAAACCTGCGGCCTCAAACGCCCCCGGCAGCTCCTGGGGCCCGATGGTCCCCGAGCGGTCGGTGTCGAATTGTTTGTACACGCACTGGGGGGGGGACACAACAATTTTGGGGGGTCCCGAACCCCCAAATCCCCTCAACCCCCTCCCCAAAATTTGGGGACCCTCCCAAACCCCCCAAAATCCTCCCAAACCCCCATTTCAGGCACTTTAAAATCCTTAAATCCAAATTTTTGGGGGTGCCCACACCCCCCTAATTACCCCCCACTCAAATTTTGGGGGGTCCCGAACCCCCAAATCCCCTCAACCCCCTCCCCAAAATTTGGGGACCCTCCCAAACCCCCCAAAATCCTCCCAAACCCCCATTTCAGGCACTTTAAAATCCTTAAATCCAAATTTTGGGGGTGCCCACACCCCCCCTAATTACCCCCCCACCAAAATTTTGGGGTGCTTGGGGGGTCCCTATAACCCCCCCCCTTCATGTTTTTGGGAATTTAAGAGGGGAAATTTTGGGGTCTCAAAATTTGGGTCCCAAAAACCCCAAAATTTTGGGGTCCTCCCTCGATTTTGGGGTGCCCCTCATTTTGGGCTCCCAAATCGATTTTTTGGGGGTGGGTCCCATTTTTTGGGGTGCCCCCCTCATTTTGGGGTCTTCCCCAGTTCTGAATAACCTCAGATTTTGGGGTGCCCACTCGGGATTTTGGGGCTCCCATCCCGATTTTTGGGGTGCCCCCCTCCCCCAAATTTTGTGGTTTTGCCTCAATTTTGGGGCTCGTTTATTTCGGGATCCCCCAAATTTTACCTTTTTGGGGTCCCCTTCCACCCTGAGCACCCCAATTTTGGGATCTCCTTCAACTCTGGCCTCCCACCCCCTATTTTTGGGGTCCCCCCCACATTTTTGGGGTCCCCCCGATTTTGGGGACCCCCCCAATCCCCAAATTTTGGCTCCTCACCTGCCACTTCTTGATGTTGTTCCAGAGGGTACTGAACTCCTCAAACCCCAATTTCCCGGTGGTGTCGCTCTGGGGGGGCTCGTCAAGGACGTTTCGGGGTGCACCGGGGTCCCCCCCGTTTCCCCGCACCCCAAAACCCCTGGAGGAAATTTTGGGGTGCTTGGGGGGTCCCTATAACACCCCCCCTCATGTTTTTGGGAATTTAAGAGGGGAAATTTTGGGGTCTCAAAATTTGGGTCCCAAAAACCCCAAAATTTTGGGGTCCTCCCTCGATTTTGGGGTGCCCCTCATTTTGGGCTCCCAAATCGATTTTTTGGGGGTGGGTCCCATTTTTTGGGGTGCCCCCCTCATTTTGGGGTCTTCCCCAGTTCTGAATAACCTCAGATTTTGGGGTGCCCACTCGGGATTTTGGGGCTCCCATCCCGATTTTTGGGGTGCCCCCCTCCCCCAAATTTTGGGTTTTCCCTCGATTTTGGGGCTCGTTTATTTTTGGATCCCCCCAATTTTGCCATTTTGGGGTCCCCTTCCACCCTGAGCACCCCAATTTTGGGATCTCCTTCAACTCTGGCCTCCCACCCCCTGTTTTTGGGGTCCCCCCCACATTTTTGGGGTCCCCCCGATTTTGGGGACCCCCCCAATCCCAAATTTTGGGCTCCTCACCTGCCACTTCTTGATGTTGTTCCAGAGGTACTTGAACTCCTCAAACCCCAATTTCCCGGTGGTGTCGCTCTGGGGGGGCTCGTCAAGGACGTTTCGGGGTGCACCGGGGTCCCCCCCGTTTCCCCGCACCCCAAAACCCCTGGAGGACCCCCCAAAACCCCCCAAAACGCCCCAAAATCTCGGGGTACGTCCATGACGGCCACCATGCTGCGGCAGGTGTCCAGCCCGAAGCCGTCCGTCTTCAGGTCGGGATCTGGGGGGGTCACGGCGGGTTTTGGGGGGGTCCCGGGGGAGGTTTTGGGGTGCCCCGGCTCGTGGGCACCCTCAGGGGTCCCGGGCACCCCAAACTCCCGCCCCGAACCCCGGTTTTTGGGGGGCACTCACGGCGGGTGACGACCCTGTTGAGGATGTTCATGAGCTCGGTGGGGCTCACCTCCATGTCCTGGGGGGAGCGGGGGGTCAGGGGGGCTGCGCACCCCCCAAATACCGGGGGGACCCCCAAAATCCGCACCCCGAATCCTCAGGGAACCCCGAAGTCTGGGGACCCCCAAATCCTCATCCCAAATCCTCAGGGAACCCCAAAGTCTGGGGACTCCCAAATCCTCACCCCAAATCCTGACCCCAAATATGGGGGGACCCCTAAATCCATCCTGGGGGAACCCCCAAATTCTGACCCACCCCAAATCCTCACCCCAAATTCTGGGGACCCCCAAATCCTCACCCCAAATCCTCAGGGAACCCCCAGATCCTCACCCCAAATCTGCACCCCAAATATGGGGGGACCCCAAATCCTCAGCCCAAATACGGGGGGACCCCAAATCCTCACCCCAGATACTGGGGGACCCCCAAACACTGGGGAACCCCAAATCCTGATCCCAAATACTGGGGGACCCCAAATCCTCACCCCAAATCCTCAGGGAACCCCCAGATCCTCACCCCAAATCTGCACCCCAAATATGGGGGGACCCCAAATCCTCACCCCAAATTCTGGGGAAGCCCCAGTGGATCCAGTAGACCCCAGTGGGATCCCAGTACACCCCAGTAGATGCCAGTGGATCCCAGTGGGTCCCAGTAGATCCCAGCACACCCCAGTAAAGCCCAGCAGACCCCAGTACACCCAGTGCACCCCAGTAGATCCCGATGGCCCCAGTACACCCAGTGGATCCCAGTACACCCCAGTACACCCAGTAGACCCCAGTAGATCCCAGTGGCCCAGTAGATCCCAGCAGACCCCAGTACACCCAGTGGATCCCAGTAGACCCCAGTGGCCCCAGTACACCCAGTAGATCCCAGTGGCCCCAGTACACCCAGTAGATCCCAGTATATCCCAGCAGACCCCAGTACACACAGTGGCCCCAGTAGATCCCAGTACACCCCAGTACACCCTGGTGGATCCCAGTACACCCCAGTACATCCCAGCTGATCCCAGTGGCCCCAGTACTCCCAGTACACCCCAGCTGATCCCAGTGGATCCCGATGGCCCCAGTACTCCCAGTACACCCAGTAGACCCCAGCTGATCCCAGTGGCCCCAGTATTCCCAGTACACCCCAGTACACCCCAGCTGATCCCAGTGGATCCCGGTGGCCTCAGTACACCCCAGCAGACCCCAGTACACCCCAGTGGATCCCAGTACACCCCAGCTGATCCCAGTGGATTCCGGTGGCCCCAGTACTCCCAGTGGGTCCCAGTACACCCCAGTACACCCAGTAGACCCCAGTACTCCCAGTACACCCAGTAGACCCCAGTAAACCCCAGTGGATCCCGATGGCCCCAGTACTCCCAGTACACCCCAGTGGATCCCAGTACACCCAGTAGACCCCAGTAGATCCCAGTGGATCCCGGTGGCCCCAGTACTCCCAGTAGACCCCAGTGGATCCCGGTGGCCCCAGTACTCCCAGTATACCCCAGTGGATCCCGGTGGATCCCAGTACTCCCAGTAGACCCCAGTACTCCCAGTAGCCCCCAGTGGATCCCAGCGGATCCAGCGGATCGCTGACCTCCCCGGCCAGCTGGGTGAAGAGGCCAGCGGATCCCGATGGCCCCAGTACTCCCAGTACACCCCAGTACACCCCAGTAGCCCCCAGTGGATCCCGGTGGATCCAGCGGATCGCTGACCTCCCCGGCCAGCTGGGTGAAGAGGCGCCGGAACTGCCGAACCTCCTCGCTCTCGTTGGCATCCACCGTGGAGATGTGGGCACGGGGGGGCTGCGGGCACACGGGGGGTCAGGGACCCCAAATCCAGGAGACAGGGACCCCGGGGACCCCAAATCGGGGGCACGGGGGGGCTGCGGGCACACGGGGGGTCAGGGACCCCAAATCCGGGGGACAGGGACCCCAAATCCTGGGGGGGTCAGGGACCCCAAATCCGGGACCCCAGAGACACCAGGGACCCCAAATCGGGGACCCCAAATCCGGGGGGGGGGCAGGGACCCCAAATCCGGGACCCCAGAGACCCCAGGGACCCCAAATCGGGGGGACAGGGACCCCAAATCAGGGGCACGGGAGGGGGCTGCGGGCACGGCAGGGGGTCAGGGACCCCAAATCCAGGACCCCAAATCGGGGAGACAGGGGGTCAGGGACCCCAAATCCGGGACCCCAAATCCAGAGGGGTCAGGGACCCCAAATCCGGATCCCAGTACACCCCAGTACATCCCAGCTGATCCCAGTGGCCCCAGTACTCCCAGTACACCCCAGCTGATCCCAGTGGATCCCGATGGCCCCAGTACTCCCAGTACACCCAGTAGACCCCAGCTGATCCCAGTGGCCCCAGTATTCCCAGTACACCCCAGTACACCCCAGCTGATCCCAGTGGATCCCGGTGGCCTCAGTACACCCCAGCAGACCCCAGTACACCCCAGTGGATCCCAGTACACCCCAGCTGATCCCAGTGGATCCCGATGGCCCCAGTACTCCCAGTACACCCAGTAGACCCCAGTAGATCCCAGTGGATCCCGGTGGCCCCAGTACTCCCAGTAGACCCCAGTGGATCCCGGTGGCCCCAGTACTCCCAGTAGACCCCAGTGGATCCCGGTGGCCCCAGTACTCCCAGTAGACCCCAGTGGATCCCGGTGGCCCCAGTACTCCCAGTAGACCCCAGTGGATCCCGGTGGCCCCAGTACTCCCAGTAGACCCCAGTGGATCCCGGTGGCCCCAGTACTCCCAGTAGACCCCACTACTCCCAGTAGCCCCCAGTGGATCCCGGTGGATCCCAGTACTCCCAGTAGACCCCAGTACTCCCAGTAGCCCCCAGTGGATCCCAGCGGATCCAGCGGATCGCTGACCTCCCCGGCCAGCTGGGTGAAGAGGCGCCGGAACTGCCGAACCTCCTCGCTCTCGTTGGCATCCACCGTGGAGATGTGGGCACGGGGGGGCTGCGGGCACACGGGGGGTCAGGGACCCCAAATCCGGGGGACAGGGACCCCAGGGACCCCAAATCGGGGACCCCAAATCCAGGGGGGGTCAGGGACCCCAAATCCGGGACCCCAGAGACACCAGGGACCCCAAATCGGGGACCCCAAATCCGGGGGGGGGGCAGGGACCCCAAATCCGGGACCCCAGAGACCCCAGGGACCCCAAATCGGGGGGACAGGGACCCCAAATCAGGGGCACGGGAGGGGGCTGCGGGCACGGCAGGGGGTCAGGGACCCCAAATCCAGGACCCCAAATCGGGGAGACAGGGGGTCAGGGACCCCAAATCCGGGACCCCAAATCCAGAGGGGTCAGGGACCCCAAATCCGGGACCCCAGAGACCCCAGGGACCCCAAACCGGGGGGGCAGAGACCCCAAATCAGGGGGGACAAGGACCCCAAATCAGGGGCACGGGGGGGGCTGCGGGCACGGCAGGGGGGGTCAGGGACCCCAAATTGGGGATCCCAGAGACCCCAGGGACCCCAAATCGGGGGCACGGGGGTGCTGGGGGCAGGAACATGGCGGGCACTGGGGGAACTGGGAGCACTGGGAGGCACTGGGAGGGTACTGGGAGAGCGCTGGGGGGGTACTGGGAGACTCTAGGGGGAACTGGGAGCTACTGGGGGGGCACTGGGAGGCACTGGGAGAGCACTGGGGGGGTACTGGGAGGAACTGGGGGGTACTGGGGGGTTACCGGGAGGCACTGGGAGCTACTGGAGGGGTACTGGGAGGCACTGGAAGGAACTGGGAGCTACTGGGGGGGCACTGGGAGGCACTGGGAGAGCACTGGGGGGGTACTGGGAGGAACTGGGGGGTACTGGGGGGTTACCGGGAGGCACTGGGAGCTACTGGAGGGGTACTGGGAGGCACTGGAAGGAACTGGGAGCTACTGGGAGACACTGGGAGGGTACTGGGAGAGCGCTGGTGGGGTACTGGGAGACTCTAGGGAGAACTGGGAGAGCTGGGAGCTACTGGGAGAGCACTGGAGGGGAACTGGGAGCTACTGGGAGAGCACTGGGAGCTACTGGGAGAGCACTGGGGCGGTGGTGGATGGCTCTGGGAGGCACTGGGAGCTACTGGGAGGGTACTGGGAGCTACTGGGAGACTCTAGGGGGAACTGGGAGCAACCGGGAGAGCACTGGGAGCTACTGGGAGAGCGCTGGAGGGGTACTGGGAGTTACTGGGAGGGACTGGGAGACACTGGGGGGAGCTGGGAGTTACTGGGGGGATACTGGGAGCTACTGGGAGAGCGCTAGGGGGTTACTGGGAGCACTGGGAGGGCTC
>NW_024357590.1:0-317 GCF_014805655.1 Passer montanus | reverse complement strand
AAATGGGGATGGGACCCCAAAAATGGGGACGGGACCCAAAAAAATGGGGATGAGAACCCCAGAATTGGGGATGGGACCCCCAAAAACGGGTCAGGGACCCCCAAAACTTGGGATGGGATCCCCGAAAATGGGGATGGGACCCCAAAAACGGGTCAGGGACCCCCGGAATGGGGATGGGACCCCCAAAAATGGGTTAAGTACCACCAAAAATGGGTTAGGGAGCCCCAAAATTGGGGTTGGGACCCCCGAAATGGGTTAGGGATCCCCAAAATTCGGGATGGGACCCCAAAATTGGGGTTGGGACCCCCGAAAATGGG
>NW_024357589.1:0-317 GCF_014805655.1 Passer montanus | reverse complement strand
AACTTCATGTTGCCAAAGTGCATGATGGCGCCTGTCAGCTTGTAGACACCAGCCTTCTCCTCAGCCGTGAAGCCCAGGACATCAAAAGCGCTCTGGGTGATAGAGAGAAGGCCTTGCCACCAGCTGTGGTCATGGCTCTCTGCTGACCACCATTTGTGTCTCTCTGCCCTTCCAGCTCATCAACTCCTCCATCCATCTGCAGACTCATCCACTCATGGACTCACCCATTATGGATTCACCCATCCATCCATCCATCTGAGGACTACATCTGTCCATTTACCTATCCATGGACTCTTCTAACCATCCATCCATCCATC
>NW_024357588.1:0-317 GCF_014805655.1 Passer montanus | reverse complement strand
ATATATAATAATAAGGGCCAGCTTGCTGAAATTGGTTATGCACTTGGAATATTATACTTATAAACTGATAAGTCCCTTATACTATATTCCTTATATAAAATCAATCTTCTTCTGTTCTGAGTTCAGTATAAATTTTGATTGAAACAAAAATGATTGACTGTAGTTTATGAAAATATTGCAGAAGCTGCAAATCAAAAGTGTTCAGAAAGGTAGAGTGAATCTTTTTAATTCATGGTCACTTATGTGATCAATATGAGAAAAAAAAGGAAAGATAAAGAACTTATGTCTGCCTTTAAATATCTCAGTAATTGTATTTG
>NW_024357587.1:0-317 GCF_014805655.1 Passer montanus | reverse complement strand
CCCAGCTCTCACCCACCAGCACCCCCAAATTCTTCTCCCCAGGGCTGCTCTGGATCCATTCCCCGCCCTGCTGGGAAGCTGGGAGGTTGCAGCACGCCGTGTAAGGCACATTAGTAACTCACATCGGACTGTCACAATGGGCTGTCACTGCTGCGGGCAAACCACGAGGAGGCAGGAAAGTCCCGACCCCAAATTGCTACACAATCCTTGTGCAGCACGTGGGGAACAGCTGATGGTGCCAAAATTAACTGTATCAAGTGCTTCTTTCTGATTGCAGAGGCTGAACTTGGTAACCCGGGGCTTTTATTATTTTTTTT
>NW_024357586.1:0-317 GCF_014805655.1 Passer montanus | reverse complement strand
CTCCGGGGGGTGGGGGGGCTCACCTGGCCCCCCCGCGGTGCCGAGGTGGGCGCCGCTCCCACCCACGGCGTTACATAAAGGCTCATTAATATTCCTCGGGGGCCGCGCTCGGCGCCTGCCGGGGGGGCTGCGGGGGGGTCCCCGCACCCCAAAACCCCCCCGGGCCAGCCTGAGACCCCCCCCAGGCCGGCCTTGAGACCCCCCCGGGGCCGGTCCTGAGACCCCCGGGTTATCCTGAGACCCCCAGGCCACCCTGAGACCCCCCCAGGCTGACCCTGAGGTCGCCGCACCCCAAAACCCCCCCGAGCCGGCCCTGA
>NW_024357585.1:0-317 GCF_014805655.1 Passer montanus | reverse complement strand
ACAGGATAGAGATGGAAATTTAATGAAATAAATATGACTTATCTTAAAGAAATAGTGTGAGAAACAAAACCAAAAGTTCTTACTTTAAAGAAATAGGGCAGAGAGTGGGAATTGGAATAAAGGTGGTGGATTTTAAAGAAATAAAATAAATATATGGATTGTGGGAAACAAGGTAAAGATGGTGGATATAAAGTGATAAATTAAAATGGTGGAACGTGGGAATTGAAATAAAGATGGCACATTTTTAAAGAAATAAAATAAGTGTGTTGGATGGAGGGAAATGGAATAAAAGATGGTGGATTTCAAGAAATAAAGAT
>NW_024357584.1:0-317 GCF_014805655.1 Passer montanus | reverse complement strand
GGCCCCTCTGGATCCGATCCCCATTATCCAAATCTCCCGCTTTTCCCAACCCTTTTTATTTAGGATCGGGTTCCTGTGGATCCAATCCCCATTATCCTAATTTCCCCAACCCTTTTTCCATTGGGATCAGGCCCCCCTGGCCCCCCATTATCCCAACTTTTCCCGTTTTTTCCCAGTTTTTCCCCGGGATCTCACCGAGTGCATCCTGTCCAGGACGGCGAATCGGTTCCGCGCCACCCACACGGCCGTGAGCCCCGAGGAGCGCTTCCCCTCCGGAGCTGCGGCCCCAAAAACACCGGGATCAACCGGGATCAACC
>NW_024357583.1:0-317 GCF_014805655.1 Passer montanus | reverse complement strand
AATGCCCATTTCGGGGGGATACCGGAGGGGTCAGGGCCCGGTTCGGGGGGATCCCGAATCCCGGGGGTCTCGAGGGTCAGTGCCCGGTTCGGGGGGGTCTCGGTTCGGGGTCAGTGCCCGGTTTGGGGGGATCCCGGTTCGGGGGATCCCGGCAATCCCGGGGCTATCGGGGGTCAGTGCTCGGTTCGGGAGGATCCCGGGGGTCCCGGTTCGGGTCAGTGCCCGGTTCGGGGGGTCCCGGTTCGGGGTCAGTGCCCGGTTCGGGGGGTCCCGGGAGGGGTCTGTGCCCGGTTCGGGAGGATCCCGGGGGTCCCGGT
>NW_024357582.1:0-317 GCF_014805655.1 Passer montanus | reverse complement strand
GGGATATCGGGGATATCGGGGACATTGGGACATTGAGGGCAGTGGGGACATTGGGGACATTGGGGACAGCGGGGACACTGGGGACACGGGCATTGGGGACACTGGGGACAGCGGGGACATTGGGGACAGCGGGGATATCGGGGACATTGGGGACGTTGGGATATAGGAGACACTGGGGACATTGGGGACAGCAGGGATATTGGGGATATCGGGGACAGCTGGGACATTGGGACATTGGGGGGATATTGGGGACATCGGGGGCATTGCGGACATTGGGGACAGAGGGGACTTTGGGACATTGAGGGCAGTGGGGACAC
>NW_024357581.1:0-317 GCF_014805655.1 Passer montanus | reverse complement strand
CTGCCCTTAAACCAGCCGCTTTAGAGGTGAGGAGAGGAGCACAGGGATTGAAGCTGTTGGATCCTGGCCAGGGAAGGAGGTGTTTACCTGTGGATCCCAGGAAGAACCTCTCCAGGACGGGCCCGAAGCCATCGGGGTTTGCGCCGAGGTCGCCGCTCACCAAGGGCTGCGCAGGGCTCTCGGCGCCGTTGAGGGGCCAGCGCTGGGCACGGATGCTTGGTCCTCCATACCAGGAGACATTGGCCATGGAAAAACAATCCTGCAGCCAGGAAAGCATCACCAAAGAGCGAGGAATACTCAGGGGGAGCAGGAAAGCC
>NW_024357580.1:0-6807 GCF_014805655.1 Passer montanus | reverse complement strand
GGTTTATACTGGTCTGTACTGGTTTGGGGGGACTGGGAGAGGATTTGGGGTTACTGGTTTATACTTGGGGAGACTGGAACAAACTGGGAGGGGATTGAGAGGGACTGGAGGTTACTGGTTTATACTGGTTTGTACTGGTTTGGGGTTACTGGGAGGGACTGGAGGTAACTGGTTTATACTGGTTTGGGGTTTGGGGTAACTGGGAAGGAGCTGGGGCAAACTGGGATGGGAGTGGGAGGGGATTTGGGGTTACTGGTTTGTACTGGTTGTTACTGGTTTGGAGTTTGGGGTTAATGGGAGGGAACTGGGAGGGACTGGGACAAACTGGGAGGGACTGGGAGGGACTGGGAGGGGATCTGCGGGTACTGGTTTATACTGGGAGGAGTTTCGGGGTTATTGGGAGGGACTTGGACAAACTGGGACAGACTGGGAGGGAACTGGGAGGGACTGGTTTATACTGGGAGGTGACTGGGAGGGAACTGGAATGAAGCGGCCACTCAGTGGCCACCCAGTGGTCACTCCGTGGTCACTCTGGCTCAGGCCATGCTGATATCATGGGTCATTTTGGGGTCAATTTTAGGTCCCTTTTGGGTCAGATTTTGGGCATTTTGGGGTCAGTTGCTGCTGGTCACTCAGCGGTCACTCAGCGGTCACTCAGTGGTCACTCTGGCAGGCTCGGGCCGTGCTGGTGCTGGTCATCGTGGGTCTGTTTTAGGTCACTTTTGTGTCACTTTTGGGTCAGATTTTGGGCGTTTTGGGGTCAGTTGCTGCTGGTCACTCAGGGGTCACTCAGCAGTCACTCAGTGGTCACTCAGCGGTCACTCACTGGTCACTCTGGCTGTTTTGGGCCACACTGGCACAGGACATTGTGGGTCTGTTTTAGGTCCCTTTTGGGTCAGATTTTGGGCATTTCAGGGTCGGTTACTGCTGGTCACTCAGCGGTCACTCAGCGGTCACTCACTGGTCACTCCGGCAGGCTCGGGCCGCGCTGGCGCTGGACATCGTGGCGGCCATCGTGTCCTTCCTGGCGCTGGGCGTGCAGGGGCTGCTCCTCCCCCACAGCTGCCCCTGGTGCTACAACCTGGGCCCGGCCGGGCAGGTGAGCGCCCGCGGGCACCGCTGGGCACCCTGGGGCAGTTATTGGTCACTCTGGGTCAGTTATTGGTCACCCTGGGGCACCCGGGGGCAGTTATTGGTCACCCGGGGGCAGTTATTGGTCACTCTGGGGCAGTTATTGGTCACTCTGGGTCACCCGGGGGCAGTTATTGGTCACCCTGGGGCAGTTATTGGTCACTCTGGGTCAGTTATTGGTCACCCTGGGGCAGTTATTGGTCACTCTGGGTCAGTTATTGGTCACTCTGGGTCACCCGGGGGCAGTTATTGGTCACTCTGGGTCACCCGGGGGCAGTTATGGGTCACTCTGGGGCAGTTATGGGTCACTCTGGGTCACCCGGGGGCAGTTATTGGTCACTCTGGGTCACCCGGGGGCAGTTATTGGTCACCCTGGGGCAGTTATTGGTCACTCTGGGTCACCCGGGGGCAGTTATTGGTCACTCTGGGTCAGCCGGTGGGGGTCAGTTAATGGTCAGTTATTGGTCAGTTATTGGTCAGTTAATGGTCAGTTATTGGTCAGTTATTGGTCAGTTAATGGTCAGTTATTGGTCAGTTATTGGTCAGTTAATGGTCAGTTATTGGTCAGTTATTGGTCAGTTATTGGTCGGTTTATGGTCAGTTATTGGTCAGTTATTGGTCAGTTAATGGTCAGTTATTGGTCAGTTATTGGTCAGTTATTGGTCAGTTATTGGTCAGTTATTGGTCAGTTATTGGTCAGTTATTGGTCAGTTATTGGTCAGTTATTGGTCAGTTATTGGTCAGTTATTGGTCGGTTTATGGTCAGTTATTGGTCAGTTATTGGTCAGTTAATGGTCAGTTATTGGTCAGTTATTGGTCGGTTTATGGTCAGTTATTGGTCAGTTATTGGTCACTCATGGGTCAGTTTTTGGGCACTTCTGGGTCAGCTTTGGGTCATTTTTGGGTGAATTCTGGCTCAAATTTGAATCATGTTCAGGTCAGTGTTGAGTCACTTTTGGGTCAATTTTGGGTCATTTGGGGCCATTTTTGGATCATTTCTGTGTAAACTTTGGGTCAGTTTTTAATCAAGTTTTGATCAATTTGGGATGAATTTTGGGTTAGTTCTTAATTTTTGGTCAATTTGGGATTAATTTTGGGTTAGCTCTTAATAAATTTTTGGTCAATTTGGGATTAATTTTGGGTTAGTTCTTAATCAATTTTTGGTCAATTTGGGATTAATTTTGGGTTAGTTCTTAATCAATTTTTGGTCAATTTGGGATTAATTTTGGGTCAGCTCTTAATCAATTTTTGGTCAATTTGGGATTAATTTCAGGTCACTTCTGGATCAAATTTTGGGCCATATTTGGGTCAATTTAGGGCTGGATTTAGATCCCTTATGGGCCAGTTTTGGGTCATATTTTGGTCAATTTTGGGTCAATTTTAGCATCAATTTTCTGTCATTTTGTGCCAATTTCCCCTCATTTTCCCCCGTTTCCCGCCCACCAGGGGGCGCTGCTGGGCACGCATGTGCTGCTGCTGACGTCATCAGCAGCGGGGGCGGTGCTGGCCGTGATTGGCTGCGTGGCGGCCAGCAGGGCACGCCCCAAGGCGGGGCCAATGGTGAGTGACAGGAGGGGCGTGGCCAGGGGTGATTAATGAGGGGGTGTGGTTTATAAGGGTCTTGCTTTCCTTATATGGGCATTGGGGTGGGGATGTGGGCGTGGCACACACTGACCACGCCCCCTGTCCCGCCCCCAGCCCGTGGTGATCTATCAGACAGCGATGCCTGCCCCGGGGGTGGGGCCAGCTGAGGCCACGCCCCCTGCTCATCAATAAAGACCAATCACAGCTGAGAGTGCATCTGGCTCCGCCTCCTTCATTTGATTGGCTGGGGAGGGGGGTGAGGTCATTGGTGGCACTGGGGCGGCCCAGAGCCAAACTGGGAGCACTGGGAGCCAACTGGGAGCACTGGGAACCAACTGGGAGCCCACTGGGAGCACTGGGAGCCCACTGGGAGCACTGGGAGCCAACTGGGAACCAACTGGGAGCCAACTGGGAACCTTTTCCTCTCAGTTTTCCCCTTTTTTGCCTCACATTTCCCACCCTTTTTGTCCTCAAATTTCCCGCCCTTTTCCCCTCCATTTTCCCCTCATGTTTCCCCCCATTTTCTCCTCATGTTTATCACCCTTTTCCCCTCATGTTTCCTGCCCTTTCCCCCTCACATTTCTCACCCTTTTCCCCATCACATTTCCCTCCATTCTCCCCTCACACTACCCACTTCTTTCCCTTATAGAAATTTTCTGCCATTTTCCCCTCATGTTTCCCACTCTTTCCCCCTCATGTTTCCCCCTATTTTCCCTCATGTTTATCACCCTTTTTCCCTCATGTTTCCCACCCTTTTCCCCTCACATTTCCTGCCATTTTCCCATTTCCCTCCATTTTCCCCTCACGTTTCCCTCCATCTTCTCCCTCATATTTCCCTCTATTTTCCCCTCATAGTTCCCACTTCTTTTCCTTCTCAAATTTTCTGCCATTTCCCCCTCATGTTTCCCACCCTTTCCCCCCTCACATTTCCCTCCATTTTCCCCCTCACATTTCCCTCCCCATTTTCCCTCATGTTTATCACCCTTTTCCCCCTCATGTTTCCCACCCTTTCCCCTTTCACGTTTCCCTCCATTTTTCCCCTCACATTTCGCTCCATTTTCCCCCTCACAGTTCCCAACATTTCCCCACTCACAGTTCCCACTTCTTTCCCCTCTCAAATTTCTGCCATTTCCCCCCACACATTCCCCACCTTTTCCCCTCACATTTCCCTCCATTTTCTCCTCATGTTTATTGCCCTTTGCCCTCATGTTTCTCTCCATTTTTCCCTCACATTTCCCTCCATTTCCCCTCACACTTCCCACTTCTTTCCCTTCTCAAATTTTCTGCCATTTCCCCCTCACATTTCCCACCCTTTTCCCCTCACATTTCCCTCCATTTTCCCCTCAGGGTTCCCACCCTTTCCCCCTCACATTTCCCACCCTTTTCCCCTCACATTTCCCTCCATTTTCCCCTCAGGGTTCCCACCATTTCCCCCTCACATTTCCCACCCTTTTCCTCTCATGTTTCCTACCATTTTCTCCTCATGTTTATCGCCCTTTTTCCTTCACATTTCCCTCCATTTTCCCCTCATGTCTCCCTCCATTTCCCCCTCATGTTTCCCACCCTTTTCCCCATCATGTTTCCCTCCATTTTCCCCTCACACTTCCCACTTCTTTCCCTTCTCAAATTTTCTGGCATTTCCCCCTCATGTTTCCCACCCTTTCCTCCTCACGTTTCCCCCTATTTTCCCTCCTGTTTGTCACCCTTTTCCCCCTCATGTTTCCCACCCTTTCCCCCCTCACGTTTCCCTCAATTTTTCCCCTCACGTTTCCCTCCATTTTCCCCTCACGGTTCCTGCCATTTCCCCTCACAGTTCCCACTTCTTTCCCCTCTCAAATTTTCTGCCATTTTCCCCTCCTGTTTCCCACCCTTTTCCCCTCACGTTTCCCCCCCATTTCCCCTCATGTTTCCCTCCATTTTTCCCCTCACAGTTTCCACAATTTCCCCCCTCACAGTTCCCACCATTTCCCCTCTCAAATTTCTGCCATTTTCCCCCTCACAGTTCCCACTTCTTTCCCTTATAGAAATTTCTGCCATTTCCCCCTCACATTTCCCACCCTTTTCCCCTCATGTTTCCCTCCATTTTCCCCTCACAGTTTTCACAATTTCCCCCCTCACAGTTCCCACTTCTTTCCCCTCTCAAATTTTCTGCCATTTTCCCCCTCACAGTTCCCACTTCTTTCCCCTCTCAAATTTTCTGCCATTTTCCCCCTCACAGTTCCCACTTCTTTCCCCTCTCAAATTTTCTGCCATTTTCCCCTCCTGTTTCCCACCCTTTTCCCCTCATGTTTCCCACCATTTTCTCCTCATGTTTCTGCCAGTTTTTCCCTCACATTTCCCTCCCTTTTTTTCCGTCACAGTTCCCACCATTTCCCCGCTCAAATTTCTGCCATTTCCCCCCACACATTTCCCACCTTTTCCCCTCACATTTCCCTCAGTTTTCTCCTCATGTTTATCGCCCTTTCCCCTCATGTTTTTCTCCATTTTTCCCTCACATTCCCTCCATTTCTCCCCTCACAGTTCCCACTTCTTTCCCTTATAGAAATTTCTGCCATTTCCCCCTCATGTTTCCCACTCTTTCCCCCTCATGTTTCCCACCATTTTCTCCTCATGTTTATCGCCCTTTTCCTTCACATTTCCCCTCACAGTTCCCACTTTTCCCCCTCAGAATTTCCGCTTTTCCCCCTCATATTTCCCACTCTTTTCCCCTCACATCTCCAGCCATTTCCCCCCTCACAGTTCCCACCTTTCTCCCTTACATTTCCCACCTTTTTTTCCCTCGCTTTTCCTGTTTTCTCCTCATTTTCCTGTCCTTTTCCCTCACATTTTCCACTTTTTCCCTTCACATTTCCCACCCTTTTCCCCTCAGAGTTCCCGCTCTTTTCTCTCTCACATTTCCCACCATTCTCCCTTCACATTTTCAGCCATTTCCACCTCACAATTCTCACCTTTTCCCCTCATATTTTCCTCATTTTCTCCCTTTTCCCCCTCATGTTTTTCTCACTCTGGACCCCATTTCCCCATCACATTTCCCACCTTTTTTCCTCACCTTTCCTGCCCTTTTCCCCTCATTTTTCTGCCTTTCCCCCCTCATTTCCCCCCCTCTTTCCCCCCCTCACATTTCCTGCATTTTTCCACCCATTTTTGCCACCTTTTTCCCCCTCACATTTTCCTCACTTTTCCCTCCATTTTCCCCTCGGGTTTTTCTTAATTTTTCCCGTATTTTCCCACCTTTTCTTCCTCGTTTTCTGCATCAAAATGGGCAGGAAGGAGGAAAAATGACTCAAAAATGGGAAAAATCAGGGGAGAAAAGGGAGAAAAGGGGAAGTAGGGGGGGAAATCAGGGAAAAATGAGGAAAGATGGGCAGAAAAGGGTTAAAAATGGGGGAAATTATGCAGAAAGGCAAAATCAGGCAAAATTGGGAAAATTTGGGGGAAATTTGGAGAAATTGGGAAGAAATGGGGGGGGAAGGGGGAGAAATGAGAAAAAAAAATGGGGAAAATAGGAAAACTTGGGGCAGAAATGTGCAAAAAAGGGAGAAAAGTGGAAAAACTAAGGAGAAATGAGGAAAAATGGACGGGAAGGAGGGAGTTTGGACAAAAGGAAGGGAAAATGAGGCAAAATCAGGCAGAAAGAGGAAAAAATCAGGGGGAAATTATACAAAAATGAGCATAGAAGGGGAAAAATCGGGGATAAATGAGGCAAAAACTTGTGGAAAGTGGGAAATATAAGGAAAAATGAGCCCAAAATGGGAAAATTGCAGGGAAAAAAAAGGGGAACAGGGGGAAGATTTGGGAAAACCAGGGAGAAATGAGGGGAAAACAGGTGGGAAGGAGCAAAATCCAGGAAAAATTAGGTCAAACTGGGCAAAATAGTGACAAAAAGGGACAAAACCCAGGGAAAATGAGAGAAAAATGAGAAGAAAGGAGCAGAACTCAGGAAAAATGAGGCAAAAATGGGAAAAATCAGGGGGGAAAGGGGAAAATTGTCAGAAAAGAGGAAAACCCAGGAAATCCTATCCAAAAGTGGGGGAAATTAGGAGGAAATGAGGCAAAAATGGGAAAAATCAGGAGAAAATTAGGCAAAAATGG
>NW_024357579.1:0-317 GCF_014805655.1 Passer montanus | reverse complement strand
TTGGTTGTTTTTTGAGGGTTTTTTTGAGGCTTTTTGGGCTTTTTTTTAAGGATTTTTTTAGGGTTTTTTTAGGGTTTTTTGATGTTTTTTTGGGGCTTTTTTTGAGGATTTTTTGGGGATTTTTTAAGGACATTTTGGGCTTTTTTTTGAGGGTTTTTTTGGGGGGGTAAGAAGGATTTTTTAAGGATTTTTTAAGGATTTTTTGAGGAGTTTTTGGGGTTTTTTTGAGGTTTTTTCGCGGTTTTTTCGAGGTTTTTTTTTTTTTTTGGTTTTTTCCGAACCGATTTTGGGTCGGTTCCGGTACAAAACGGGGGCGG
>NW_024357578.1:0-317 GCF_014805655.1 Passer montanus | reverse complement strand
GGACAAAAGATTCGTCAATGATACTCTGCAATCAGAGTTTCACAAAAAGTTCATGGAAATATGTATCAAGTAGTACAGTTTTATGTGCTGTAGTGTGCAATTACTTGGTAGGTCATGGCTGTTCCCTCCTTTTCTCTCAGAATTTAAGGCTGAATGTTTGGTCACGGATTCTCAAATGTTTTTCCAAGATCAGCAACAGCTTCATAATTAATAAATGCTATATATCTGGAGCTTTTATTCCTGCGTATTGTTTTCCTTTACTGTTTTAATGAGACACAGTTTGTGTCTCATTAAAAAAACCCCCAAAACCAAAAAAC
>NW_024357577.1:0-317 GCF_014805655.1 Passer montanus | reverse complement strand
ATGTTAAGCTTTCAAACCCTCACAGCAGAGTTATCAAGCCCCAGTCTGGAGCTGTAACAGCCTGGAGGCTGGAGCATCACAGACCTCGGAAACGTGGATGTTTCTGCGAGGCCATGAAACGGCCTGCTGGGAACCTGGAGTGTTTTTACCCATTTCAATTGCTCAGAGCTCATAAGGAATACGTGCTGTAGGTGCAGCACATGTCACAGCTTCAAATGCTTACAGGGAGGCCTCCAAGATGTGGAGCAGAATTATTCTGCAGTTTCAATGAGCAACACCGAGCAGGTGTTTTTACTTTTATTTCTATTGAGGTGTCC
>NW_024357576.1:0-317 GCF_014805655.1 Passer montanus | reverse complement strand
ACTGAGCCTGAAAAGTGCAATTTAAGAATATAGCCCAAAAGAAATATTTTGAAACAGTCAAATTCTACACTCAATAGGGAAGCATTGGTTCCAATTTATAAAATGAAGCATCTCTGTTCTCAGGATCAGAATACTATATTACTGTTGAAACGCCTTCTCTGACAAAAATAAGAAATTCTTATCTTTTCATTTCATGGTCTGAAATCTAACTTTAAAAGTGATTTATATCCCATCCCCCCCCACCCTTAATCCAAGTTCTAATTACACTGATGTAGGCAGATACCTTTCACAGGTATTTCCATTATCAGGGCTTGTTA
>NW_024357575.1:0-317 GCF_014805655.1 Passer montanus | reverse complement strand
GTGTCCCCAGGGCTGTCCCCGTGTCCCCAGTGTCCCCAGGTGCTCACGCGCAGCCGGCCGAGCGCGCGGTGCTCCAGGTGTGTCAGCAGCAGCGCCAGCTCCCGCGGCTCCAGCGGCTCCAGCAGCATCGAGAACCGGGCGCGGGGGGGGGCCACGACCCCCCCGGGCCCCCCCCCGGGGACACCGCCAGCGCCACCCCTGCCGCTGTCACCATCGTCACCTTCGGCCTCATCACCTTCGGCGTCGTCACCTTCCTCCGGCCTGTGCGGGGGGGACACGCGGGTGGGCGAGGGGACAGGCCTGTGACCCCCCCACGG
>NW_024357574.1:0-317 GCF_014805655.1 Passer montanus | reverse complement strand
GGCCCCTCGGGGGTGGCACCGCGGGCCCTGCGGGTGCGGGGCCGTGCCCGAGGCTCCGCGCTGCCCCCGCAGGGCTGGTTCGCCGGGAGGAACCTGGCGGTGTCGCAGGTGACCACCAAGTACGTGCTGTGGGTGGACGATGACTTCATCTTCACGCCCCGCACGCGGCTGGAGAAGCTCGTGGATGTGCTGGAGAGAACCAGCCTGGACCTGGTGCGGGCACGGGGGGTGAGGGGCATGGGAAGGGCACAGGGGGCTCCAGGGGATATGGGGGGCACCGGGGCTGCAGGGGGCACCGAGGATGGAGGGTACGGGGG
>NW_024357573.1:0-317 GCF_014805655.1 Passer montanus | reverse complement strand
ACAGGGGTTACAGGTTACAGGTGTGACAGGTGACATAGGTGACACAGGTGACACACAGGTGACACACAGGTGACACACAGGTGGCACACAGGTGACACAGGTGACACAGGTGACACACAGGTGTCTGTCCCCAGTTCCGGTCCCTCTCCATGGTGTCCGAGTGCCTCTTCTCGCTGGTCAATGGCGATGACATGTTCGCCACCTTTGCGGCGCTGCGGCCCAGCGGGGCGCTGGTGTGGCTCTTCAGCCAGGTGTACCTGTACTCCTTCAGCGCCCTCTTCATCTACATGGTGCTCAGCCTCTTCATCGCGCTCATC
>NW_024357572.1:0-317 GCF_014805655.1 Passer montanus | reverse complement strand
GAATTATTTGGAATAATTTCAACCCTCAGCCCCAGTTACCTGCTGGAACGAGCTCATTAAGGGACATTAATTAGGGACTGGCAGGCAAGCCCTGCTGGAAATTCACATTTCACAGGAGAGGGAAAATCCTCCCCAGGCATTTCTGAGGTAAAAATTGCATTTTTGCCCTGGATTTCCCTTTCCAGGGATGATAAAATCACAATTTTTATTTCAAGGCCAACAAATCCATGAGAAATTCCCCCAAATTGGGAGTCAATTAATTTTAACAACCCCAAATGACTGCTGAGCCTTTGGTCCAACAGAAAAAAACCCCAAAT
>NW_024357571.1:0-317 GCF_014805655.1 Passer montanus | reverse complement strand
GGGGTGGTTTCAGGGGGATTTGGGGTTTTGGGGCAATTTAAGTGAGATTTGGGGGTTTTTAAGGGAGATTTGGGGTTGTTAAAGGAAGATTTGGGTTTTTGGGGGCTGTTAAAGAGGAATTTGGGGTTTTTTGGAGGGATTTAGGGCAATTTAAGGGAGATTTGGGGTTTTTGGGGGAGATTTGGGGTTGTTAAAGAGGGATTTGGGTGTTTTGGGGCTGTAAAAGAGGGATTTGGGGTGGTTTAAGGTGGATTTGGGGGTTATTAAAAAGGAATTTGGGGGGATTTTGAGTGGTTTAAGGGGAATTTTGGGGTGGT
>NW_024357570.1:0-317 GCF_014805655.1 Passer montanus | reverse complement strand
AAGGTTACATTTAATAGCTAACTTTTCCTTCATAAATTTCCTACTGCAAAACTAGAAAGTGGTAAAGATATAGCAATGTTTCACTAATAGTCCTATTCTAAGACCATGACTAAGCAGATTATCATATGCAGTAGTGTCCATAGGGCTGGATCACGATTGCACAGATGGATTTGCAAAACAAGCTGTGAATTTTGATAAATATTTTTACATTAAAAAATATAATCTAAACCAAAAAAGGGAAAAAATAATTAATGAATTTCAAATCAAGTTCTGCACTGTGTATAGCTTCTTATTGTTAAATTAATTATTCCTTTTTT
>NW_024357569.1:0-6823 GCF_014805655.1 Passer montanus | reverse complement strand
CAGTGATCACAGCTTCACATGGAGTACAGGCTCAGGACATTTGGGATACTGTACTGGAAAAATGTTAGTTCGATTACAGAAGCTAAAACTGAAATTAAAGAGGTTGAGCACATGGCTAATACGATAATCACAGGAGCAGAAGAAACATAGTGGTTAAGCAAGCCCAAGTTTGAAGGGGGACTTTAGCAAAAAATTTCTGCAGTCAGAGAGGACAGGAATAGAGATTTTCACAGTAACAGAGGGCTTTCCAGCTAGAGATTTCCAAATGTTGCATATGGAAGAAAAAGGATCAGCCCTCCTTCACACAAGTGTGTCAGACACATAACTGGTTTCTTTTTAACCTAGCTCTGCCCAAAGCCCAGACACTCAGACCATTGATGTAATTGTATGACACCAATTTTTGCCTCAGAACTGCCAGTCCTTGGAATATCTGGAAAGGAAGTGAACACCCCTTTCTCTAGAAATTCATGCTGTCCAGGTTCCCCCAAATATCTTTGTAACTATACAGACACCCTTCTTTAAACACATCTAACTTAAGCACCACTTTCCTAATTCTAGGACAAATTATCCTTGTTTTCTTTCACTACGGGAGGAAGCAAAGAGAAGTATGCAACCCGAGGTGATATTCGCTATCTCCTATGGCCCATGCAGGTATAATATATGAATATTTGGTTACTGCTTTCTTTAATTTTTACTATTCCAGCTATTTATAAACAATTGTTTTATTGATTATTTTATACAAAACATAATAAGAAATAATTAAGTTGCCTGGTCCAAGCATCTGCAGGTTATAAACTGCGCTCAAAAATCCTGAGATTACTTCAAAAGTCCATAGAGTTTTAAAGTTGTTTTGTCCCTCTTCCTCCAGCTTGCAACCTGGGGAAAGCTTTTCCAGTGTCTCTGGTGTTACACGATTTCCTTTAGCTCTAGTGTGCAGGATTTCTGTTCCCTGTGGTTACCCAATTCATGAAGGATGCCACAATCTCCTCCCCACTGCAGTTACCAGCTCCTCACCCCTGAGGAGCTGTCCAGCTGCACAGCTCACAAGAAAATGTGACAAAAACATGAAACACAACTCTGAACTCAGAGAGAAAATGGCAAGCTGAACTTCCACAGGTACTAGCCTTCATGCAGGATCATATGGCTAAGCCAGGGGCAAAAGCTTAAAAACTACCAAAAAAAATCCAAGAAACCAACATGGAAGTAGATGTGAAACACACTGAAGTTCAGGAGCAATCTGAGGAAGTTCAAACTGGACAATGACCTTTACACTGTCCCTTATCCTTGCAAATTGAACAGCGTACAGCATCAAAAGAGGACAGTCCTATGTGTTTAACAGCAATTTACTTCCCTTCTCCTGACAAATGCACAGGTTTAGAGAACCTGACTGATATTAGGCCAAAGAAACAGAACAGATTTGAATCTTCCTTGTTCTTCAAATGAAAGTAAGAGTAAATATTTCCTGAGGCATTTCTTTCTTTCTTTTTTTTTTGTTTGTGTGGGTTTTGTTTGTTTGTTTGTTTGTTTGTTTGTTTTTTGTTTTGCATCCAGCATGGAATCATGCACTTCTGTGGTGTCAAAGTCCTTGAACCTCACATCTGTTATGCTCCAGAGAATGTCTCTGAGGAGAAGAGGAAGGAGATGCTGGCTGCCTGGACCCAGCGTCTGAAGACTCTTTGGAAGGAAGAACCCATAGATTGCTCTCCTGAGTGGTATTTCAAGTAGTGTTCAGGTGCAAGACTACAGAGTGAAGATTCTCTTTTTCTCCATTCTTTTTGATGTTCTATCTAAATACATGAGCACTAATCTCCTAATTCAAATATATTTTAAGAAGCTTGAATACTACATCTATCAGTTTAACTGACAACATAGCATTTCTCTTCAGTGATTCCCAGGGGATTCCCTTCAAGGATGGGCGCAAAACTCTTTGTGTTGTTCTCCTTGCTCACATAAACGGTGTCATCCTGCCTCCTTGTGCTTGATAAAGCATGTGATATTTCATGGCAGATGATACCATTGCTGCTTGTGAAACAGTATGTGGCCAAGAGTATTTTAACACTTTTTTCTCCTTTATCAGAGAATATCTTGCCCATACCCAACTTGTCATTTAAAAGCCATTGGTTGTGAGAGCTCCACACTTGTGCCTTGGAGCAACAAACTAGATCATGAGTAGTGTTGCAAAAGGTTGTACCGTTGCAAAGTGTCTTAAACAGCTGGAAAGCCTTGTGGGCAGCCCTAGACTTTTAGACATATTTACAAAGTAATGTTAAAGCCATAACAGATACCAGAAAAGGGAAAAAAGGAAGTAGATTTTGTATATTGGTATGTGCATTAATTACCTTCCTTTGTCGACTACAACTTCCATTTGTAAAGTATTCAGCTTCCTAAAATCAAAGGGACTTCTCTATTTTGATTACCCTTTGTAGAAATAAAATGGAATCCAGATTTTTTCCTGCCCTCTCACACAAGTTACATGTTCCAGTTTGCTCCCATATGAAGGGCCATGTCCAGCAGAGACATTTCCCAGGACGCAGAGCTGCTCCAAGCTGTTGTAGGTATCTGCTGTGGGGCATGTGAGCCGAAGTTTTCAGGTTCCACAAGGGTGCTGCTGTTGCAATGCTTTGGAAGCCATCAGCTGTGCAGTGACAGTGGGTGGTGAGCCAAGGGCTATTGTCCTTCTCCTGATGTTCCTGCAGTGCGTGCTCTGCAGGGCATTATGCTGGGCTGCACGTGTGTTCTGACACATGCTTTTCCAAAACTCAGGAGAATTTTAGCACATAGAAAACCAGCAGAGACTGTCTATAGTTAGTAAGGAGAGAAAAGAAGTGGCAGTATTGCTGTCTTAGCAGCACTGGAAATGTTACAGCCATTTTGAACTAAAGAATAAATGTCCTTCTAAATCACACTACACTAAAAGTCAAATGTCACCCTGCCAAACCAGCACTGATTCAATGAGAATGAAACTAGATTTAGGTGAGTAACTCATAGCTGCACTTCAGGCTGGGGAAAAGGGTGTAAAGGAACATGCTTTTCCACATTTAGTCTGGGGATTTGTTCTTTATTGCTGGTGCTCCTGCTCTCCCACAGATGTCTAGACAGTGGTCTGATCTTTTTCTCTGATGATTTTTTCCAGAAATCATGACTGTATTTCTTTTATTTGGTGTTCTGAAATGGCAGGTCAAACATGCTTGCAACTGCAGAACAATAGAGGAAAACAAATAGATACACATAGGAAGTATGTTACCAAGAAGTCTCATAGCCTAGAGAAACCAAGACTGATGTCCTGCAGTAAGATGCCTTCAATCCAGGTTTCAAAAACCTGACATTTAAAGCCAGGTGTAGTTCATTCTGTGGTTTAAAATTGGGTTCCTGAAGCAATATCACTGAGGTGAACTGCTTGCTTGCAGAGGAATATACTTAGTAATAAACTATTAATCAAAAGTTTGTTCTGAAGAGAGAAACAGTCAATAACTGATACCATGCACAATGCAAGAACTACTTCTTTTCTTTTTTTTTTTAAGAAAAAATCCTACTGCGTTATTGGATATCTTAAAGCCTAAAGAGGCTATATTCTACAGAAGAGATGCAAAGAGTTTAAGCTGATGCTACACTCAAGTCAGTGCTGGATAATTGTCTCATCATTCTGAAATGCCCATTCTCATGCAGCTTGAATACACAGGAATTCTGATATGTTTGAAAAACTCAGGAAGGAGACAAAAGACCAGCTTCTTCCCTAGGACAGGACTGTGGAGCCAAAACACCCCATAGCTTTCTCTGTATTGCCCTTGATTATATGAGAAAGCATTTTGTTGACATCCAACAGAGAGAATAAACCAAGACCTAACCATCTTATCCACATAACAGATTGCCAAAACTGCAAATACAGTTGTACTCCAGTGAGACATATAGAGCAAAGGTGATTCTTCACTGGAATTCAATAAGAATCCAAGAGAAAATTAAATCCTCTCCGTGTACTCTATGCAGACACCCTTGTAATTCTGCCATCTGTTGCTAGGCCACAGTTCAGCATCTATGGGAAATGTCGGGTAGTGCTCTTTTGAGCTTAACTGCAGAGAAAAGTTGTGGCTGCAGTCAGTCACCAGCCACAGTGGTTCTAAAGGCCCTTGGAGTCTCCCATTCTGCATTCATACTCCCCAGGGGGATGCAACCATTCTCCACAAGCATCATCTCTGTTAGGTGCTGCAGCTTCTCCCACCTCAGCCCTCTGAGCGTTTAGAGAAATACAGTATGAGTTTTGGTGCACAGATGATGCAAAATTAGCTAAGATCACAGCTTCTTTCTCTAAAATCAGCTCTACAGCGTAATATTCATGGCTGTTGGACAGCAGGGAGATCAATCACACCAGATAATGCTTTACTTTTAGATTAATAGGTACATTAAAGAAAGATTATAGACAAGTATTTCCTTGGAGTTTTGTCCACTAGTCATTCCCCTCCTCAGAGTTTTGGACAGGGTACAGAGCCCAGATGTAATATTCCAGCACTGAGTCATGTCCAGAGCTGGAAAGCTTCTGTGTGAGAGAACGCTCATCCTTGCTGGGCCAGGCAGAGGGTTAAGACAGGGACAGCCAGAGAATGATTATGCTCAGGTCCCTACAGAGCTTGAAATTCATCCGAGAAATTGAGAGAAAAAAGTCTCTACAGAGATACCTAGCAACAAACTACAGAAGGAGAAGGAGATTTAATAATTAAACCTTTGTTGGCAAAGTTTACTACTACTGTAGAGCCCTTAAAGTTAATACCAGGAAAACAGACACAAAGTCACCTTCCCATTATGCCACAAGCTTACTGTGATTGATTTTTAGTTAAGATTAAGGAATGAGGTAAGCATTCCAGGTAGCCTTGGTATAGAACTGTGGAGATTTGATGCTTTTTATTCATCAGTCCCTACAATTTTTTCCAATGTCAATGAAACCTGCAAATTTCACACACAGCAGTTTTCATCCTGTTGACAAAAAAAGCCAGCTATATATCAAAGGTGTGACCTCTAAGCACATGCAAATAGATGCCAATATCTCCCTGTCTTTGCCAAGCACATGCTGGCAAAACAACACTGAATGAAACATATACCTTTCAAACCAAGCAATTTTTATAAATTCAGCCATCTCTCTTCCTGCCTTCAGCCCCCCCCTTACTACTACTGTAGAGCCCTTAAAGTTAATACCAGGAAAACAGACACAAAGTCACCTTCCCATTATGCCACAAGCTTACTGTGATTGATTTTTAGTTAAGATTAAGGAATGAGGTAAGCATTCCAGGTAGCCTTGGTATAGAACTGTGGAGATTTGATGCTTTTTGTTCATCAGTCCCTACAATTTTCCAATGGTGCAATGAAACCTGCAAATTTCACACACAGCAGTTTTCATCCTGTTGACAAAAAAAGCCAGCTATATATCAAAGGTGTGACCTCTAAGCACATGCAAATAGATGCCAATATCTCCCTGTCTTTGCCAAGCACATGCTGGCAAAACAACACTGAATGAGACATATACCTTTCAAACCAAGCAAATTTTATAAATTCAGCCATCTGTCTTCCTGCCTTCAGCCCCACCAATAATGCAAACCTCAAAATTAGAAAAGCCAAACCAAAAGAAAGCTCAGTAGTCAAATGTTATCAAAAGGTTCCTGTAATGTTTTGGGTTGCAGGAGAAGATCAAAACTGCACAACTGGCCCACCAGAGATACCACAACTGTATTTGCATTTGCTTTATTTACCTATCAAATGTCCCAGTCTCTCTGGACTGCAAGTTCAATAATATTAGGTTCTTTTTTGTCAGGCCAGGGTTTTATGAGCCTTCAAAAGGGAACCTAATACACCCAAGGATAGCTTAGCTATTACCTTTGGAGGCAAATAATGAGCAGGATGGCTTCTGCTGTAGTGTTAGAAACAAAAAGGTTTAATAAAAGGCAAAATAACAAACAGAAAAATCCGAGCCAGGTACAGTGGTTTGCCCCTGGTAGAAACACTTTCACAAAAGCCTCGTGGTCCTTTTGTTCTCTTCTTTTCTACTTGATGGCCCAGGCGGGACTTTTTGGCTTCCATCCAATTAGGTGACCCCAAGGTTTTAGTGAAGTCTCTGGGGTCCTATAAGGTGGGTTTTCGCCTGATTGTTGAGAGAAACTTCTGGGCTTCTTTCCTTTTTGGGGGGACAAAGGCTAGCTTTGCCACTCTGTCATTAGGGGGCACTCTCCTGCACTCCTATACAATAATGCTCTCCTTGTGATGCCTCACAGTGCGGATGGACACAAATTTGCTGCATTTAAACTAGAGTGAGCTCAGTGTCACAATTCAGCATTTGAATGAATGAGTCTCCTCTTTCCAGTAAGTCTGATCAGCCCTTGCATCAGGAGCTGACAGAGCATTAAACTCCAGTTCTGTCTCAGTACCAGCTGGTCCAGAATGGGTGGAAAACAGGAATGTGCTGGTTCTGCATCAGTTCCACTCATTCCACTGTCAACTTTGTTTCCCCAGGGGGATCTATCGCACTCAGCTTTTCCTTTTTTTTTCCTTTTCTTCCCCCCCCCCCCTCCCCCCACCAGTTCTGTCTCAGTACCAGCTGGTCCAGAATGGGTGGAAAACAGGAATGTGCTGGTTCTGCATCACTTCCACTCATTCCACTGTCAACTTTGTTTCCCCAGGGGGATCTATCGCACTCAGCTTTTCCTTTTTTTTTCCTTTTCTTCCCCCCCCCCCCTCCCCAAGGTCTCAGAATGAAGCTGTTTATTCAGTTTACCCATCATAGGGCAATTTTGATACTCAGAAAGAAAACTTCGTCTTGAAAGTGATCACTAAGGCTGTCCTA
>NW_024357568.1:0-317 GCF_014805655.1 Passer montanus | reverse complement strand
TTCGAATCCCAGTAGGACCTGTTATGGCGTCGGCATTTGCGTGTGTGCGTATTGCGCGGCGAGGCGTCACTGCCTTTGAAATGCCTATTGCAATGGTTTTAGGGACTTGGTGGGGGCTTCGGGGTCCTCGGATAGCCGTGGGGCGTCTTGGCAGTGTCGATGCAGAACGCCTGCAGCCGCTTGCGTTCGCCAGCTCGTGATGAAAGACTGACTCATGCTGGAAGGCCAGAGGCAGCCAACAAGACAACTCGATATTGGAACATACAGGCTTCGAGGAGAAGTCGAAGCGGTGCGGTTCTATGGTGTAGTGGTTAGCA
>NW_024357567.1:0-317 GCF_014805655.1 Passer montanus | reverse complement strand
TGACCACTCAGGAGCCACTCTGGCAGTCAAATTCCCACCACCAGAGACCTTCACAGCTGGGACTGAAGTCCCTTCACAGCAGGCAGCTCCAGTGAACCCACACGTGCCTCACTTGATCTCCTACACACCCTGGCATATTTGATGCTCAACATGGGGTTCAAACCCTTGACCCTGAGATTAGGAGTCTCATGGCCGACAAGCTGAGGTAGGAATGAGGCTGTGGTTGATCAGGAGTGGTATTCTCCAATTTAATGCTCCTACTGGATCCACACGCTGCTTGCTCACTTGCCCTTCCCCTGTGGCAGGCTGGAGAGGAG
>NW_024357566.1:0-317 GCF_014805655.1 Passer montanus | reverse complement strand
GCTGCTTTGGTTGTTCCACCTGCTAAACACAAAATCAGCACAGCTAAAATGTAGAAGTCACCCACTCCTCCTAGCTAGAGAAGTCTGCTCTTTCCATATACTGAGCAGCTGCACAAAGTCTTTGCCCAATGCAGTGAAGAGCTGGGAATGAGTGATGGGAGGCAGATTTGCCTTGGGTGGTTCTGCTGTTGAAGGAGTGGTAGTAGGCTGTGGTCTACTGCTCAACATGTTTGAGGTTCTCAGATTCTAAGCCTTACCCTCACAGCAGAAATTGCCTAACTTCTCATCACTGTGATTGGTTGGTTGAATTTTTTTTT
>NW_024357565.1:0-317 GCF_014805655.1 Passer montanus | reverse complement strand
AGTTCCTGTTAGCAGACATGTACAGATATCACAAAAGGCACTCTCTATATCACATTGCATCCACATGTTCACATGTTCCCACAAAGCAGTACACACCAAGCCTTGCCATTTGTGATTTCCTGCTTTCCACACAAGATTAACAGAGCACAAAGAAGTAGATGCCTCATTTTCCAACAATGCAAACCAGTATTCTTTTGGGAATTTCAGAATTCAGTTTATAGCTTTTAGCTCTGGTGTTTACCCATGTTGTTAACCAGATTATGATTGGGATTATCTGTTTACAGTATCTGAACATCAAAATATTGTCATAAATTTGC
>NW_024357564.1:0-317 GCF_014805655.1 Passer montanus | reverse complement strand
CCCTAAATCCCCCCCAAAATCCCCCCCAGCCCCCCGGGGGGTGCAGGAGCTGCCGGGAGCCCCCCAAAATCTCCCTCCTTGCTGTGGGCGGGTGCTGGCCCAGGCTCAGGTGCAAAGGAGCTTCCAGGTGAGTTTTGGGGGGGCTGGGGGGGATTTTGGGGTCCCCCCTCTGTCTGTTCTCTTTCCCAGCCCCCCAAAGTCACCTTGGGGAGGGGAATTGGGGTCGGGAGGGCCCCCCGGGAATGGGAATTGGGGCACGAGGATAAAAATAGTCGGGGTGGCCTGGATTTGGGGGGGTGGGGGGAAATAATGGGGTC
>NW_024357563.1:0-317 GCF_014805655.1 Passer montanus | reverse complement strand
CCCTTTTTGAGCAAAACTGCATTCTAAGCACTTTTAGGTCATCCTGGTCTCTTACTCTGTATAATATTTTATAAGTGTTTTGATTTTTTTGCCCATAAGTGAAAGCAGGGTCCCATTTAGAAATGCACAAATATATCTGATGAATGTTACTGTGTTGTGTTGGGTAGGTGACCTGACAGTGGGACAGACCTGTCACAATTAATTTTGACATTGCCAGCATTTAGTTTCGCAGCAATATTTTTTAACACACCATGTTTTTATTCATAACATTCATATTGAAATTTCCTAAAAGAGCAACTCAATGTATTTTTTTTTAA
>NW_024357562.1:0-317 GCF_014805655.1 Passer montanus | reverse complement strand
CGGAGCCGCGCTCCGCCGCCCGGCCCGCCCGCGCCGTGCCCCGGCGCCTTCCGCGGCGCCTTCCCCGGGGCTGGGCGGGCGGCCCCGCGCCCGTGGGATGAGTCCGGCCCCAGGGGGCTGAGTGCCGCTGTCACCATCCCCAGGAGACCACGGCGGGGTGCGCTAAGTGCTGGTACGCGGGGAAGACGCCGAGGGCGGCGGCGGGCGGGCAGGCTCGGTAGCCCTGCAGGGCGAGGGCGGCCTGGGCGCTGCAGCCCGCCAGGGCGCAGCCCAGCTTGGGGCGCGCTGCCGGAGCCGGCGGGCTGGCGGGGCAGCCG
>NW_024357561.1:0-318 GCF_014805655.1 Passer montanus | reverse complement strand
CTCAGGCTCCCTCTCCGGAATCGAACCCTAATTCCCCGTTACCCGTCACTGCCACGGTAGGCCAATACCCTACCGTCGAAAGCTGATAGGTCAGAAACTTGAATGATCCATCGCGGGCCGAAGCCAAATGCGATCCGTTCGGTTACTATGAATCACCAGGACTCCACAAAGTGGGTTGGTTTTGTATCTAATAAACACAGCCCCTCCAGAGAAGGAGGCGATTGCGCATGTATTAGCCATAGAATTACCATGGTTATCCATGTAAGAGAGACCATCAAATAAACTATAACTGTTTTAATGAGCCATTCGCAGTTTCAC
>NW_024357560.1:0-318 GCF_014805655.1 Passer montanus | reverse complement strand
CAGGCCTGTGAACAGGTCACTGCAAGTGTTACCCCCGTGCACCTTGGTGGCTCTTCAGCGTGTCCCAGGTGCTCCCAAGATGGCTTGGTTGCAGTGCAGAGCATCACACCATGTGCGAGTTGCAGTGGTCGCCAGCGATGGCCCTGCCTTTCTGTTGACCCATTCCAAAGCCCTTTTGTTCTTGCCTGGGAAGTTGTTTCTTAGGCCCTACCAATATTGAATGAGTCTCTTTCTGAAGGTGACAGAAGGTCTTGGTGGCCACTGGCTATGTGGCACACAGCATATGCTGTGCCTCTGGGAGAAGACCTAGGGGCTGCT
>NW_024357559.1:0-318 GCF_014805655.1 Passer montanus | reverse complement strand
CCCAACAGATTGAGGAACTCAAGAGGCATTTAGAGGAAGAGATAAAGGTGAAAACACATTTTCCTAAATGTATTAAATCAACAAGATGAAAGGGACAAAAATAACCCCTTAGATATTGGAGTACAAGTTTTCCCATAAGGGCACTGCTTCTCTTTCCCTGCAGTCCATTCATTAATTCCTTGCAAATTTACACATCCTTCCCATCAGAGGTCTTTCTAAGATCTTCTCATTGAGGAGATTTGCCAGGATATTTCCCTTCATTTTCCCACTGTTTTTTATTTTTCTACCAAGGCCAAGAACGCCCTGGCCCACGCCCTG
>NW_024357558.1:0-7739 GCF_014805655.1 Passer montanus | reverse complement strand
GGCAGGATTTTGGGCATTTTTAGGGACAGGATTTTGGACCACTTTGGGCAGAATTGGGGCGTTTTTAGGGCCAGGATTTTGAGCAAAATTTGGGCATTTTTAGGGGCGGGATTTTGGGGCATTTTGGGCAGAATTGGGGCATTTTTAGGGGCAGGATTTTGGGGTATTTTATGCAAAATTTGGGCATTTTTAGGGGCGGGATTTTGGGGCATTTTGGGCAGAATTGGGGCATTTTCAGGGGTCATTTTGGGAGGGATTTGGGGGCTCCACGAGGCCTTTCCCGGTGGGGTCCCCCCCTGACCCCCCCCATTCCCGGTGCCCCTCCCCCAGGCATGGAGGAGCCGGGCGGGAGCCGCGGGGGCTTCCTGGGGGTCGCCCCTCCCCCGCCCTGGGAGCGGCCCGCGCCGCCCCCAGCCCCGATCGGGGGCGGGGGTCCCGAGCTGGAGTACGTGGACCTGGACGAGTTCCTGGGGGTCCCGGGGGGGGCCCCTTCGACCCGCGGCGGCTGCGCTTCTCGCAGGAGGAGCTGCGGCCGCAGCCCATGGCCCGCAAGGCCCGCAAGGTGCACGTGCCCGAGGAGCAGAAGGTGAGGAGGGGGTTGGGGGGGGGGCTGGCTGGCCCCTGTCACCTGGCGTGTCCCGTGTGTCCGTCCCCTGTCCCTGTGTCCATCCCGTGCCCCTGTGTCCATTCTGTGTCCCCTCTGTCCATTCCATGTCCCCTGTGTCCGTCCCCTGTCACCTCGGTGTCCCCTGTGTCCATCCCCTGTCCCTGTGTCCATCCCGTGTCCCCTCTGTCCATCCCCTGTCACCTGGCATGTGCCGTGTGTCCGTCCCCTGTTCCCTCTGTCCATCCCCTGTCCCCTCTGTCCATCCCCTGTCCCCTGGGCTGTCCCCTGTGTCCCCTCTGTCCATCCTGTGTCCCCTGTGTCCATCCCCTGTCACCTGGCATGTCCCGTGTGTCCGTCCCCTGTCCCCTGTGTCCATCCTGTGTCCCCTCTGTCCATCCCGTGTCCCCTGTATCCATCCCCTGTGTCCATCCCCTGTCCCCTGTGTCCGTCTCCTGTCCCCTCTGTCCATCCCCTGTCCCGTGTGTCCATCCCGTGTCACCTGAGCCATCCCCTGTGCCCTGTGTCCATCCCTTGTCACCTGTGTCCATCCTGTGTCCCCTGTGTCCATCCCCTGTCACCTCGGTGTCCCCTGTGTCCATCCCGTGTCCCCTGTGTCCATCCGGTGTCCCCTGTGTCCATCCCCTGCGCCACGGCCAGATCTGAGGGGTTTGGGATCCCGGGATCCTGGGATCCACCTGGAGGGGTTTGGGATGGTCCCAGAACAGCCCCAGGAGATCCAGGACTGATCCAGGACTGACCCAGCTCTTCCGCGCCCTGCTGGCGCGCTACGAGGCGCGCCACGGCCAGATCTGAGGGATCCCGGGATCCCGGGATCCACCTGGATCCACCTGGAGGGGTTTGGGATGGCCCCAGGTGATCCAGGAGTGATCCAGGACTGACCCAGGTCATCCAGAACACCAGAAGATCCAGGACTGACCCAGTGCCCTGCTGGCGCGCTACGAGGCGCGCCACGGCCAGATCTGAGAGATCCCGGGATCCTGGAGGGGTTTGGGATCCTGGAAAGGTTTGGGATGGCCCCAGGTGATCCAGGATGGCCCCAGGTGATCCAGGACTGATCCAGGACTGATCCAGGACTGACCCAGCGCTTCCACGCCCTGCTGGCGCACTACGAGGCGCGCCACGGCCAGATCTAAGGGGTTTGGGATCCTGGAGGGGTTTGGGATCCACCTGGAGGGGGTTGGGATCCACCTGGAGGGGTTTGGGATGGCCCCAGGTGATCCAGGATGGCCCCAGGTGATCCAGGACTGACCCAGGACAGTTCTAAAGCTTCCGCGCCCTGCTGGCGTGCTACGAGGCGCGCCATGGCCAGATCTGAGGGGTTTGGGATCCCGGGATCCTGGGATCCACCTGGAGGGGTTTGGGATGGCCCAGGTGATCCAGGACTGACCCAGGTCATCCAGAACCCCAGGACTGACACAGGATGGCTCCAGGTGATCCAGGACTGACCCAGGACAGCCCCAGCGCCCTGCTGGCGCGCTACGAGGCGCGCCACGGCCAGATCTGAGGGATCCCGGGGGATTGGGATCCACCTGGATCCACCTGGAGGGGTTTGGGATGGCTCCAGGTGATCCACGAGTGATCCAGGAGTGATCCAGGATTGACCCAGCGCTTCCGTGCCCTGCTGGCGCGCTACGAGGCGCGCCACGGCCAGATCTGAGGGGTTTGGGATCCTGGAGGGGTTTGGGATCCACCTGGAGGGGTTTGGGATGGCTCCAGGTGATCCACGAGTGATCCAGGAGTGATCCAGGACTGACCCAGCGCTTCCGTGCCCTGCTGGCGCGCTACGAGGCGCGCCACGGCCAGATCTGAGAGATCCCGGGGGATTGGGATCCACCTGGATCCACCTGGAGGGGTTTGGGATGGCCCCAGGTGATCCAGAACAGCCTCAGGTGATCCAGGACTGACCCAGGACATCCAGAACCCCAGGACTGACCCAGGACAGCCCCAGTGCCCTGCTGGCGCGCTACGAGGCGCGCCACGGCCAGATCTGAGGGGTTTGGGATCCTGGAGGGGTTTGGGATCCACCTGGAGGGGTTTGGGATGGCTCCAGGTGATCCACGAGTGATCCAGGAGTGATCCAGGACTGACCCAGCGCTTCCGTGCCCTGCTGGCGCGCTACGAGGCGCGCCACGGCCAGATCTGAGGGATCCTGGGATCCTGGAGGGGTTTGGGATCCACCTGGAGGGGTTTGGGATCCACCTGGAGGGGTTTGGGATGGCCCCAGGTGATCCAGGATGGCCCCAGGTGATCCAGGACTGACCCAGGACAGTTCTAAAGCTTCCGCGCCCTGCTGGCGTGCTACGAGGCGCGCCATGGCCAGATCTGAGGGGTTTGGGATCCCGGGATCCGCCTGGAGGGGTTTGGGAGGGCCCCAGGTGATCCAGAACAGCCTCAGGTGATCCAGGACTGATCCAGGACTGACCCAGCGCTTCCGCGCCCTGCTGGCGCGCTACGAGGCACGCCACGGCCAGATCTGAGGGGTTTGGGATCCCAGGATCCACCTGGAGGGGTTTGGGATGGCCCCAGGTGATCCAGGACTGACCCAGGACATCCAGAACCCCAGGACTGACCCAGGACAGCCCCAGCGCCCTCCTGGCGCGTTACGAGGCGCACCACGGCCAGATCTGAGAGATTTGGGGGTTTGGGATCCACCTGGAGGGGTTTGGGATGGCTCTGGGTGATCCAGGACTGACCTAGGACAGCCCCAGGTGATCCCAGACTGCCTTGGAGGGATTTGGGGCTGCACCGAGAGCCTGGAGCGGTTTGGGGACGGTTTGGAGGGATCTGGGCCAGCTCCGGGCGATCCAGGAACGTGTGGATGGATTTGGGGACAGTTTGGAGAGATCTGGGACAGCTCCGGGTGATCCAGGAACACGTGGATGGATTTGGGGACAGTTTGGAGGGATCTGGGACCGCACAGAGGGATCTGGGACAGCTCCGGGCGATCCAGGAACGCGGATCCCGCGGGACGATTCGGGATCCCAACCGGATCCAGCACCAGGCACGGCACCGGGATCGGGTGCTGGATCAAGGACCGGGACCCAGTGAGGAGATCCAGAACCGGGACCCAGCGAGGAGATCCAGAACTGGGATCCAAACCCAGGACCCAGCACCCCACACAGCACTGGGATCTGGGACCGGGTGCTGGATCCAGAACTGGGATCCAGCGAGGAGATCCAGAACTGGGATCCAGTGAGGAGATCCAGAACCCAGTGATGGGATCCTGAACTGGGACCCCGACCAGGACCCAGTGAGGAGATCCAGGACCAGGGTCCAGTGTGGAGATCCAGATTTGAGACCCAGAGAGGAGATCCAAAACCGGAACCCAGCACTGGGACCCCGTGAGAAGATCCAGAACCGGGAGCCAGAACTGGGATCCAGTGAGGAGATCCAGAACCAGGACCCAAAACTGGGATCCAGAACCGGAGTCCAGTGAGGAGATCCAGACCCCAGTGACTGGATCCAGAACCGGGATCAGAACCAGGACCTAAAACTGGGATCCAGTGCTGGGATCCTGAACTGGGATCCAGTGAGAAGATCCAGAACCAGGACCCAAAACTGGGATCCAGAACCCCTTGAGAAGATCCAGGACCCCATGATTGGACCCAGAACCGGGATCCAGTGAGGAGATCCAGAACCAGGACCCAGAACTGGGATCCAGTGCTGGGATCCTGAACTGGGATCCAGTGAGAAGATCCAGAACCGAAACCCAGAACTGGGATCCAGAACCCCGTGAGAAGATCCAGGACCCCGTGACTGGACCCAGAACCGGGATCCAGTGATTGGATCCAGAACCAGGACCCAGTGATTAATTCCCCCCTCACATTTCCCTCTATTTTCCCCTCACTATCCCCCCACATTTCCTTCCAGTTTCCTTCTCACATTTCCCTCCATTTTCCCCTCATGTTTCTCACCATTTTCTCCTCACATTTTCCCCATTTCCCCTGCAATTTCCCTCTATTTTCCCCTCAAATTTCCCTCATTTCCTCCTCTCACGCTTCCCTCTATTTTTCCCTCATATTTAACCCATTTTCCCCTCACATTTCCCCCATTTTCCCCTCACATTTCCCCATTTTCCCCTCACTTTGCCCACCATTTCCCCCTCTCATTTGCCGCCATTTTCCCCTTGTTTCCCGCCCTTTTCACCCTCATGGTTTCCCTCCATTTTCCCGTTTCCCTCCATTTTCCCCTCACGATTCCTTTCTTTTCCCTTCACTTCACACACCATTTTCCCCTCACATTTCCACCATTTCCCCCTCACGTTTCCCTTCAGTTTTCTCCTCACATTTTGCTCCATTTTCCCCTCATGTTTCCCGCCCTTTTCACCCTCACATTTCCCCCATTTTCCCCTCATGTTTTCCCTCCATTTTCCCATCACATTTCTCTCCATTTTCCCCTCACATTCACCACCATTTTCCCCTCACAGTCACCGCCATTTCCCCCTCATGTTTCCCCCAATTTTCCCCTCACATTTCCCCCATTTTCCCCTCGTGTTTCCCTCCATTTTCCCCTCACAATTCCTTTCTTTTCCCTTCACTTCACACACCATTTTCCTGTTCACATTTCCACCATTTCCCCCTCATATTTCTCACCATTTTCCCCTCATGTTTCCACCATTTTCTCCCCTCACATTTCCCGCCCTTTTCACCCTCATATTTTCCCTCCATTTTCCCCTAATTTTTCCCCAATTTTCCCCTCACATTTCCCTCCATTTTCCCCTCACATTTCCCTCCATTTTCTCCCCTCGTATTTCCCCCGTTCTACTCTCACGTTTTCCTCCATTTTCCCCTCACATTTTTGCCCTTTCCCCCCCTCAATTTCCCTCCATTTTCCCCTCACATTTCCCCCATTTCCCCCTCACATTTCCCTCCATTTTCTCCCATCATATTTCCCCCATTCTACCCTCATGTTTTCCTCCATTTCCCCCTCACATTTCCACCATTTCCCCCTCACTTTTCCCTCTATTTTCCCCTCACATTTTCCTCGTTTTCCCCTCACATTTCCGCCCTTTTTCCCCCCTCAATTTCCCTCCATTTTCCCCTCAATTTTCCCCATTTTCCCCTCAGATTTCCACCCCCAGGACTCCTCCCCAAAACCCCCAGGATTCCTCCCAAAAATCCTCCAGGACCCCTCCCCAAAATCCCCAGGATTCCTCCCCTAAAACAAAACAAAACAAAACAAAAAAATGGAATCTGAACTGGGAGAACTGGGAGGGGGGAGGGGCGCGCTGGGAGGGGGGAGGGACCCCGAGACCCCCCCCCAAAAAAAAACCCCAAAACCTCGGGGTCGCCCCAAGGTTGGGTTTTATTGCACAGAGAAGGGGCCCAAAGCTCCCCCTGGGAGTCCCCAAATTCCCTTGGGGAGCCCCAAAAATCCCCAAGTCTCCCCAAAACCGGGACCTTGGGGGTCCCCGCGCGTCCCCCCTGGCTGTCCCCCCCCTCTGAGGGGACCCCTTGGAGTCGATTTTTGGAGTCGATTTTTGGGGGTGGTGCTGGGACCCCTCCCTGGGGCGAATATCAATGAGATACTGCGGTTTGTGCCCCAAAAATCCCCAAAATCCTGAGGTTTGTACCCCAAAATCCCTGAAATAATGGGGTTTGTACCCAAAAAATCGCCCAAATCCTTGGGTTTGTACCCAAAATATCACTGGAATCCTGAGGTTTGTACCCCAAATATCCCTGAAATCCCAGGGTTTGTACCCCAAATATCCGCAAAATCCTGGGTCTTCTACACCAAATATTCCCCAAATCCTGGGGCTTGTGCCCCAAAAATCCCCGAAATCCCAGTGTTTGTACCCCAAATGTCACAGGAATTGTCCCCAAAATCCCCCAAAGAAGTGGGGGAGGCACTGGGGACCCCAAATATGGAGAGGGGTCATTTCCCACCCAATTCACACTCCCTTTTCCCCCATTTCCCCCTCACATTTCCTTTCTTTTCCCCTCACTTTTGCCCACGATTTCCTCCTCACATTTCCTCAGGGACATTGGGGGGATTGTGGACATTGGGGACATCGGGGACATTGAGGGGACATCGGGGGGATTGGGGACATTTGGGCACATTGGGGACAATCAGGGAATTGGGAACATCTGGGGGACATTGGGGGTGACATCAAGGTGACCCTGAGGTGTCCCCAAAGCCCCCAGGAGTGTCCCCAATGTCCCCAATCCCCCCAAAGCCCCCAGGCTGTCCCCAAGGATGTCCCCAGAGCTGTCCCCAAGTGTCCCCGATGTCCCCAGGGCTGTCCCCAAGGCTGTCCCCAGGGCTGTCCCCGTGTCCCTAGGTGTCCCCAAGTGTCCCCAAGGATGTCCCCAGGGCTGTCCCCAGTGTCCCCGATGTCCCCAGGGCTGTCCCCAGGGCTGTCCCCCGTGTCCCCAGTGTCCCCGATGTCCCCAGGGCTGTCCCAGTGTCCCCAAGTGTCCCCGATGTCCCCAAGGATGTCCCCAGGGCTGTCCCCGTGTCCCCAGGTGTCCCCGATGTCCCCAAGGCTGTCCCCAGTGTCCCCAAGTGTCCCCAAGTGTCCCCAAGTGTCCCCAAGGATGTCCCCAAGGCTGTCCCCGTGTCCCCAGGTGTCCCCGATGTCCCCAGGGCTGTCCCCGTGTCCCCAGTGTCCCCGTGTCCCACCTGCTGCAGCTCCTCGTAGCTGATCCAGAAGAAGTTCTCGGAGCCGCGGAGCTGCAGCCACCCCCGGACGTGCTGGAACCAGGAGCCGAAGGGCACTGGGGACACGGGGACACGGGGACACTCGGGGACAGCCCAGGGACACCCCGGGGACACCCTGGGGATGGCCCAGGGACACTCGGGGACACTCGGGGACAGCCCCGGGACATCGGTGGTGCCCCAGAGCCCCAAATCCACAATTTCCAGCCCCAAATCCAAGATTTCTGACCCAAAATCCCAAATTTCCGGCACCAAATTCTGAATTTCCAGCCCCAAATCCCAAATTTCTGACCCCAAATCCCCAATTTCTGACCCAAAATCCCAAATTTCCGGCGCCAAAATCTGAATTTCCAGCCCCAAATCCTCCCAAAATCTGAATTTCCAGCCCCAAATCCTCCCAAATTCTGAATTTCCAGCCCCAAATTCCCCCCAAATCCCAAATTTCTGACCCCAA
>NW_024357557.1:0-318 GCF_014805655.1 Passer montanus | reverse complement strand
GCTCCCTAATTTTGGGGTTGTTTTTAGGGGTTTTTTTTAGGGGGGCTCCTTAATTTTGGGGTGTCCCCCCCGCCGAGCTGTGCTAAAATGGGGGGGGGGGGACCCCCCAATTTTGGGTTTTTTTGGGGGGGGTTGTTTGGATGTTTTTGGGTCGTTTTGGGCAGTATTTTTGGGGATTTAAGTTTGTTTTTAGGTTTTTTTTGGAGGGGTGCTCCCTAATTTTGGGGTGTCCCCCCCCCCCCCAGTGTTGTGTTGAAATGTGGGGGGGCGACACCAAATTTTGGGGTTTTTTTGGGGTTATTTGGATGGTTTTGGGTT
>NW_024357556.1:0-318 GCF_014805655.1 Passer montanus | reverse complement strand
TTTTTTTTTTTATTTTTGGGGAAATTATTGTTCGGGATTTTTCAGGGATTTTTCGGAGGTATTTTGGGAATTTTTTAAGGATTTGGGATTTTAGGGCTAAATTCAGAAACTGGGTAAATTCTGGAAAATTTTTTTACCCTTTTTTTGGGGTAAAAAGTGAATTTTTTGGAAATAAATTGAATTTTTTGCCATTTCTTGGGGACTTTGTTTGTTTTGTTTTTTCAAGTATTTTGGCGTAGAATTTTCTGGATTTTTCCAGGAATTTTTTAGGAATTTTTGGAATTTGAGATTAATTTTGGGTGAATTTTGGGTGAATTT
>NW_024357555.1:0-318 GCF_014805655.1 Passer montanus | reverse complement strand
AGGAGGCACTTGGCACTGTCAAACTAGCCGCAGTTGGCTGTGGTGCCACCTTGTGTCTGGGAGGCATCCAGATACGTTCGGAATCTCAGCCGGTAGCTGCCCACAACGGGTCACCGGACCGTGGACAGGAATCATGAACTTTTGTCAGAGAAAGGAGACTCACCAGGCCAGGTTCCTGATGTGAGTTTGCTGGAGGCACTTGGCACTGTCAAACCAGCCACAGTTTCTTGTGGAGGCACCTTGATTCTGGAAGTATATGGAGACGTTCAAAATTACAGCAGGCATCTGTCCACTGCGGGCCACAGGACCCTAGACAGG
>NW_024357554.1:0-318 GCF_014805655.1 Passer montanus | reverse complement strand
CAGACTGGACACGCCCAGGCCACGCCCAAGCCTGATTGGATGTGCCTATCTGTCCCAAATCCATCCGAAATTCACCCCAATTAATTGCAAATCCATCCTAAATCCATCCTAAATCCATCCCAAATTCACCCCAAATTAATTCCAAATTCATCCTGGACACGCCCAGGCCACGCCCAACCCCGATTGGATGCGCCCATCTGTCCAAAATCCATCCGAAATTCACCCCAAATCCATCCCAATCCATCCCAAATCCATCCCAAATCCGTCCAAAATTCACCCCAAATCCATCCCAAATTCATCCTGGACACGCCCAGGCCA
>NW_024357553.1:0-318 GCF_014805655.1 Passer montanus | reverse complement strand
GCTCAGCCTGCCCCACATCCCTGGGGTGAGGGGGAAGGCAAACCATTCCTGGTGGGGGCAACTGGTTCTTGTCCCCTCTCACACACAATAGAAAAAAATCAGAGCTGGAGTAAATTAATATCAACAGGGCTGGGCAGTGAGAACCCTTAGAAATTGTATTTTTTAAATAATAGGTTGTAAAATGGCATAATTTCACTGTAACTGATAGATTTGGCATCAAAAACCCACAAATTTCTGGAAAATATATTCTTAAAAAGCCCTGAAACAGTCCTGCTGCAAAGGTTAGGAATCAGGCAGGGAAAGGGGAAAAGGACCCTA
>NW_024357552.1:0-318 GCF_014805655.1 Passer montanus | reverse complement strand
TTTTTTTTTTCTGTTTGGACTGAATGAGTCCTGTGGTAAGGTTCTGTGATAAATGTGACATCAGATATTTGTTCAAACTGAAATTTATTTGTATAGTATACAAATACTATACAAACTAGAATTTTTTTGTACATTTTAAAGGACAAGTTAATCTTCAATCTGGGCTTGATTTTTGAAATGTCAAGAATAAACAAAATGTTTGAAAATGCTTGGCTAGCTTTGGAAACATCCATGCAATGATAATAACATTGACATAAACTGGATCAATGTCTTACCTGTTTTATGTGAAGAAGTTGTGGTTGATAGAGTTCTGGTTTT
>NW_024357551.1:0-318 GCF_014805655.1 Passer montanus | reverse complement strand
ATAATATAATATAATATAATATAATTCTATTATAGATTATGATATTATATTATAAATTGTATATTCTATATTGTATATTCTATATTCTATATTCTATATTCTATATTCTATATTCTATATTATATATTACATTACTATATTATATTATTTTATTATATTATCTTATATTATTATATTATATTATCATACTATATAATATTATTATTATAGTATACTATATCATATTACATTACATTGTATTGCACTATATTACACTATATTATATTACACTATATTATATTACATTACATATATTATATTTTTTATACTATATTCTAT
>NW_024357550.1:0-318 GCF_014805655.1 Passer montanus | reverse complement strand
TTTCCCCGTTTTTCCCGTTTTCCCTGTTTTTCCCGTTTCCCCCGTTTCTGCCTGTTTTCCCCGTTTCTGCCCCATTTTCCCCGTTTTCCCCGTTGTCCCCGTTTTGCCTGTTTTTGCCCGTTTTTCCTGTTTTCCCCGTTTCTGCCTGTTTTTGCCCCGTTTTGCCCGTTTTTCCCCTTTTTACCCCCCGTTTCTGCCCGTTTTTGCCCCGTTTTTCCCGTTTTTCCCGTTTCTGCCCGTTTTTCCCGTTTCTGCCCGTTTTGCCCGTTTTTGCCCCGTTTCTGCCCGTTTTTTCCCGTTTTTCCCGTTTCTGCCCGT
>NW_024357549.1:0-318 GCF_014805655.1 Passer montanus | reverse complement strand
TATTTAAGGGATCCCCCAAATTCTGCATGGACTGGGAGAGGAGAAATTGGGGGGTCAGGGGGGGTTGGAACCCCAAAAATCACCCCAAAAATCCAAAATCCACCAGGGGACACAAATCGATCCCTCCCCGGAATGTCCCCAGCTCCTGCTGGGATTTTGGGGGGCTCAGAGAGGGGTTTGGGGGAGCAAAACACATTTGGGGGATCCCCCAAATTCTGCATGGAGTGGGAGAGGAGAAATTGGGGGGTCAGAACCCCAAAAACACCCCAAAAATCCAAAATCCATTGGAGGACACAAATTGATTCCTCCCAGGAATGT
>NW_024357548.1:0-318 GCF_014805655.1 Passer montanus | reverse complement strand
GTCAGGCGCGTGTTGGCGCGCGGGCGGGCGGGCGGGCGGCGGGGAAGCTCCCGGCTCTACGTACGTGTAGTGCTGCGGCTTCTCGGGCTGCGCCTGCAGCGCGCTGGCGGCGCTCGCCGGCCCGGCCGCGGCAGGGCCGCCCGCCACCGGGCCCTTGGACATGCCTCCCGCCTTCCGCCGCCGCCGCCGCCGAGGAGACCTTTATTATTCACTCTGCGCGGTCCGCACGGAGGGCGCCGCGCGCAGGCGCCGCCGCCGCCATTGCCGCCCCGGTGGCGCGCGGGGCGGGGTGGGACTTGTAGTCCCGCCGCGCGCGCG
>NW_024357547.1:0-5382 GCF_014805655.1 Passer montanus | reverse complement strand
CAGCCCCACCCCACCACCCAGGCCATGGTTTCTTTTTCCTCACTGGCTTTTTCTGGGTCCACATTGGGCCGTTCACCATGTGGGTATCCTGGCCCATTCCCATAGAGGATCGATGTGTAGTTCTTGCCATCAGTGGTTTTCTTTTGGCCCAGAGCTGTGGAAGGGGCAATGGAGGAGGATGAGGAGGAGAATCAGACAAGGAACACCCATATCAACCCTCTGGCCACAGTCAGGGTGCCACAGGCAGTACCCAGGACAGGGCAGAGCCCCACCAAAGATGGAGGAGCCACGCAGGGTGTAGCCCCCAAAGGCGAAGACGTGGGAGTGGTCAGCGGTGATGACGGTGAGGGTCTCAGCCTCGTCTGTCATGGTGCCAGCCCGCTCGATGGCCGTGTCGAACTCCACTGCCTCTGTCAGAGCCTTATGGGCTGCGCCATCGTGGTGGCCATGGTCAATTCTGCCACCTGCAGATGGGCACCCACTGTGAGCTGGGAACCGACAGCACACACATCTCCTACCCCCACCCTACAGCGCCCTGTCACTGGCCCCAGGAGCACGAGCCCCAACTTATCTTCCACAAAGAGGTAGAAGCCTTTGGGGTTCCTGCTCAGGATGGTGATGGCCGCCTCTGTCATCTCAGTGAGTGACGGGTCCAGGGTGGTGTTACGCACCAGGTTGTACTTGGTGTCCACGGGTTCAAAGAGACCTGAGGGTGAATGTGTTGGGGACAACATGAGTGCCTGAGTGTCCCAGTGCCTGTTGGGTTCTGGCACAGGGCTTGTTTGTTACCCATCAAATAATTCACGTTGGGGTCGGCAGCAGCAGCCAGCATCTCTGTCCTGTTCCAGACATAGCGGGCACCCTGTGGGCAAATCCCCCTGGGGGTTAGTGGGTGCCTGGCCCTGTGCCAGGGGCAGTGGGCAGAGGCGTGTCCCTGATGCCTCACGCACCGGCCGTGGCGCCAGCCACTTCTCAATGAGGTTTATCCCATCCTCACGTATCCCATTCTGCCGGCTGTCGGCGGGGTACTCAGGGTCCGGCGTCCCCACGGGGGTCATGTATTTCCGACCACCACCCAGGATCACCTGGAGGGGACGAGGTGGATGAAGAGTTAGTGGGGGTGCCCTAGGCGGGGTCTGTCCCTGCTCTCCTTCTCCCGTGCGCGGCGCTCACGTTGATGTCGACGTTGTGGACCAGCTGCCAGGCGATGTCCGTGCAGCCCTGCAGCCGCGCCTCCTGGGGCATGCTGGCGTCCGCGTACCAGTCCCGGTTCACCACGTGGGCATAGGTTCCCGCGGGCGACGCGTGCTGCACCCGCGTTGTGGTCACGACGCCCACCGCCTTCCCTGCCAAACCCCGCTCATCAGGCCCCACCAAGGGCAGCACAGCGTCCCCACCGCCAAGCTATGGCATCCCCACTGGGGTGAAGCCCCCAGTGTGGCACCCCTTGTTCCCACAGGGTCCCCCCAGCCCTGCATCCCCCCTTACCAGCTTTGCGGGCTCGCTCCATCACTGAGATCACCTCGTTGCCGGCCGTGGTGCTGCACTCTGAGTGGCGGGCGGCCGCACTCACCCCTATGGTCTTGTAGTTGCCCTTCACACCACAGAGGTAGGCTGTTCCTGTCCCCGCGCTGTCAGGGACATGTCTGTCCACGTTGTAGGTCTGTCAGGGATAGAAGGACTCAGGGCAGGGGTCTCCAGTGGGGTGTCCCCCCAGCAGCACCCTGCCACACTCATTCACGCCCCCAGGAACACATGTGGGATGGGGAGCGACCCCATGCACAACATGTGTGCTGCACTGGGCTGCCAGGGCTGCACATATAGGATAACCCTGGCCCCATGCCCAGAATCACCACTTTCCAACAGGCTGGAATTTACCTTCGACAGAGCCACATAGGGAAAAGCATCCAGGGCAAGAGGGGTCTCAGGCCCGAGCTTCCCCTGCTGCTGTGCCTTGAGGATGCGGGTGGCTGTGATGGTGGGGATCCCGAATCCTGGGATGAGAGAGTGTGCTGGTCACATTGTGGACCAGGTGCCCTGCACACATCCCACTCAGCAGAGTACTGGCCATGTCAGCCTGCTTGTTGGGTGCCAGCTGGACTCACCATCCCCAAGGAAAAGGATGAGATTTTTGGCTTCATTTGTCCTGGGCTGGAGTTTTAAGGAGGCATCGATGGCTGCAGCTGCCTGCTTGTACCAGAAGGATGGATTCTCCTCCTCCGCTGGACGGTGCAAACACCCATCAGTCCCAGATCACCAGTGCCTGCATCTAAGGAGGCATCGATGGCTGCAGCTGCCTGCTTGTACCAGAAGGATGGATTCTCCTCCTCCGCTGGACGGTGCAAACACCCATCAGTCCCAGATCACCAGTGCCTGCATCCCTGGGGCGGCCCTGAGGGCTACCCAGACCCCAGGGATACTTGTTCCCTGTGCACTCCCATTCTGGAACCTCCTCTCACTTGGACCGGGTGGTTTGGGAGCTATTTGGGCTGGGGAGAGACCACGCAGGCTTGCACCGACTGCCTGGGCCCAGGGCCCTGGGGCAGGGAACAAGGGGGGACAGCAAAACCAGACATGATGGGGAGATATCTGGTGAGTGGGATAGAGCCAAATCCGTGGTAGGGAGTGCTGATAGAGGATACAGGCGCTTCTCCCAGACCAGCCCCCAGCTCAGAAGCAAGCAAGAACCTGGGGGAACATTGGTTCAAAAACCTGAGAAGGCGGTTCAGCTCATACTTCATGTCCTTGGGCTCGAAAAGACCTGGGGGAGGAGGGTGAGGGGGTCCATGCCCGGGCTGCTTTGTGCCCCTGACGGCACCTCAAGAAAGGGGAGGAGGAAGCATTGCCGGTGGTGCAGGCAGGGATGCTCCTACCCATAAGATGGCTCACAGAGTCATCTCTGACCGCATCCAGGGCAGGGGTAACTAAGCCCTGTTAATTCTTGTTCAGCTGGGCAGCCCCAGCTGCCCTCCCCAGCCCTCGTGGCCAGCCAGGCTGACACCCTGCTTGCCTGGGCACCCACCGCAGCCAGCCAGGCACCCGGCCCCGTCCCTGTCCCCACCTGGAATGACAGCAGTGCTGAGCCCTGCGCAGAGGCAGAGGGTGAGGGATGCCAGGAGCTGCATGCTGAGGTCTGACAGGCCAACGCTGCTGGCAGTGTCTGTAAATCCAGCAGATGTGGGAGGGACTTTGGACAGGGATCAGCCCTAGCAGGGTGTGTGGAGGTGTGTGTCACCACATCTCTGCCGAGTGCAAAGGCCGTGGCCCGGGCTGGTGTCACCTCTTTGGCACAAGGCCCTGTGCCTGCTGGGCACAGATGGGCTTGGGGCACAGACAGATGCAGGGACAGGAGGAAGTGCAGTGCTGGCAGGAGCTCCTGCCTTGGCCATGGTGCTGTGGTGCCAGGCAGGGCAAAGCCCTGTCCCAGGCTGCCACGGGAGCTCTGAGCATTGGATAACGGTGGGTATGAGGAGCACCTGGGGCCACTCGTGCACCGAGCACCCTGCTCTCTTCCCTGCTTTTCATGAGCAATAAATCCATGGATGTGGACTAAAACTCTGCTCCTTGCTCAGCCCTTGATAGGAATGGACCAACCCTTGTGTACTGTGCTCCAACCAGGCAAAGCTGGGGAGGACATTGCCTCCCGTCACCTGCATTTCCTCATCTCCTGCACCCCGGTGCCTCCAGTGCAGGTCCAGGGAGAACCGGGAGCCACAGCCAGCTGGGGAGGCAGGCCCAGGGCAGCACCTCGGGAGGTGACAGCCACTGTGAGCCTTTGCAGGGTGGATAGAGACAAACAACCTGTGTTTATTGCGTGCCTTGGTCCTGCCCACAGCGGGACTCAGCCAGAGCCTCTCAGCCCCTCACCGTGAGGGCAGCCATGCAGAGGGCCAGGAGGACGAGCAGGGCCTGCGGGCAGCACCGTGTGCCATGGGAGGCCCTGCGGGCTGCCCTGCACCCAGGCTCTGTGGCGTAGGGCTCGAGGCAGGCAGCGTAGGCCATGGCATGGGCGATGTAGTGCTGCTCCTGCACCCCGTGGAAGAGCTGGGCCATGGGGCCCTGGGCCAGCACCACCACGTCTTCCCCACTGTGAGTCTCTGTCTCCAGGGGCACAGCTGCCTGCTGCCTGTAGTCCTTGTCCTCTGCAGGAGGAGAGGAGAAGTGAGGCTGGGGCCTGGCTCACTGACACGTCCCGGGGCTGGGGGACAGCTCCCATCACTCCTGCTTCAGCTTGATTTCTGCAGTGGGGTGTCGGGGGTGTGATTGGGGGTGGGTGTGCGAGGTGTGTGAGGGGACAGGGTGTATGAGGGGTCCAGGGTTGTGTGTGGGGGCTGCAGGTTTCAGCACCTGCAAAGGGGGCAAGGGTGATGAGGGACAAGGGGAGGAAGGCGGGAGGTGGCCATGGCTGTGAGGGCAGCGCTGTGAGGGTGTGAGTGGAGGGGAGATGCTGAAGTGGGTTTTGGGGAGCTGAGCTAGAGAGAGAAAGAGAGGGGGCATATTTTTGTGTGTGTGTGTGTGCATAGAGCAGGGGTGACATGGCTGGTGCCCGTATAGGGATGGGAGCATCCATGGCTGTGTGTCCAGAGGCGCGAGTTACCTGTGTGCTTGTGTGTGTGTGTGTGTGAGTGTGCACGTATGTGCAGTGTGCCCAGGTGTGTGCACGGCTCCGAGGCTGTGCCTGTGGTTACAGCCCAGCAGGGCAGTGTGTGAAGAGCGAGCGAGGGTGTCCATGCAGCTCGCCATGCAGGCTGCAGCACAGCAGTGGGGCTGGCCATGGGGCAGCTGGGGGACACCAGGGAGCAGAGATGGGGCAGAGAGTGGTGGCAGCACAGGGCAGGCAATGAGGCAGCCTGTGTGCCAGTCAGGCCGTGGAGCAGGGTCCTGCTCTCTGCCCAGCACTCCCAGCCTGTTGCATGCTGCCTGCCGCAGCCCAGCCCCACCCCACCACCCAGGCCATGGTCTTTGTATCCTCACTGGCTGTTTCTGGGTCCACGTTGGGCCGGTCAGGGCCAGGATATCCTGGTCCATTCCCGTAGAGGATCGATGTATAGTTCTTCCCGTCACTGGCTATTGTGGGTGCCAGACCTGGGGAAGGGGCAATGGAGGAGGATGAGGAGGTCTTCTCCCAGACCAGCCCCCAGCTCAGAAGCAAGCAAGAACCTGGGGGAACATTGGTTCAAAAACCTGAGAAGGGCAGGGGTAACTAAGCCCTGTTAATTCTTGTTCAGCTGGGCAGCCCCAGCTGCCCTCCCCAGCCCTCGTGGCCAGCCAGGCTGACACCCTGCTTGCCTGGGCACCCACCGCAGCCAGCCAGGCACCCGGCCCCGTCCCTGTCCCCACCTGGAATGACAGCAGTGCTGAGCCCTGCGCAGAGGCAGAGGG
>NW_024357546.1:0-318 GCF_014805655.1 Passer montanus | reverse complement strand
GGGTGTTTGTGCAATGGTGAGCGTGCAAGCAGGTCCTGGTGCAACGGTGAGCGTGCAAAGCATTCTCCTTGAGCAGTTGCGATTGTGCAAGTGGGTCCCTGTGCAAATCTGAGCGTGCAAATGGGTCCTGGTGCAGTTCTGAGCGTGCAAACGGGGCCTGAAACAGTTCTGAGTGTGCAAACGGGTCCCTGTGTGGTTCTGAGTGTGCGAACTGGTCCTCGTGCAAATCTGAGTGTGCAAACAGGTCCTGAGAGAATTCTGAGTGTGCAAACGGGTCCCTGTGCGTTTGTGAGTGTGCAAGGCCCACCCTCGTGCAAG
>NW_024357545.1:0-318 GCF_014805655.1 Passer montanus | reverse complement strand
GGCGCGCGCCGCCGCCGCCGCGGCGCCCCCTGGCGGCCCGGAGGACCCGGCCATCACGCGGCGGCGGGGCGTGGCTCTGCGCGAGCGGGGCGTGGTTTCACCCCGAGGGGAGGCGTGGCTTGGGGCGGCACCGCCTTAAAGCGCGGCGCCGCTTCCGCTTCCCACTTCCGGGTGCCGCCGCCGCCGCCGCCGCCGGTAACGGCTCCGGGCCGGCCCCGCCATGTTCCTCCTCCTCCTCCCGCCGCCGCCGCCCCCATGAGCCGCAAGAAAAGCGGCTTCGCCATCACCAGCGTCCGCGGCGGCAGCGCGGCCGCGCCC
>NW_024357544.1:0-318 GCF_014805655.1 Passer montanus | reverse complement strand
AAAGGCTTCCCGGGGAACGTATCATCGTGCCCCCCACCCCCGCTGTTGTGCCACAATGATACAACCTGGTGCAAAAACAATCCCACCCATGACTCCACCTCCTGTTTTTTGTCAGCTAGGAATGACTCTCATGACTACCTGTGCTGGTTTTGATTGTGATAATCTTGGACTGTGGTTCAAGTTAATTTCCTTGAAAGAGGCTACTGCCTCCTGGGGTGTGTTTTGGCCTGTTCTGTAAATACTGTTGACAAGACAGAAATGTTTTGGTATTACTGAGCAGTGCTTACATAGCATTCAAGGGCTTTTCTGCTTCTCATA
>NW_024357543.1:0-318 GCF_014805655.1 Passer montanus | reverse complement strand
CTCCTGCTCCTGGCTGTCATCGGGGGCTGACGCCTGTGGCACCACCTGGGTGGGTGACAATGAGGGGTGACAATGAAGGGGAATGGGGGTCCCAGGGAGTAGGATGAAATCCCCCAGAGTACCGGGTCCATAAGGCAGCACCAACAGCTCCTGACTTGGCTAAAGCTGAATCCCTAGAGACCTCAGCTGGGGGTTGTGGGGGATTTGTGGAGGTCCTGCAGGGTTGTGCAGGAAAGTTGGAGGTTCTGTCAGGGGTTTGGGGGAGTTTGGGAGCTTGGGGGTCAAGGGATAGTTCAAGGCTTATTGGAGGCTTCAGGG
>NW_024357542.1:0-318 GCF_014805655.1 Passer montanus | reverse complement strand
AGGAATTTTGCTGTGTGCCCCACCTGGAACACCACAGATTAAGCTGTCTGTGTATAAAGCCTCACTGTCTTCTGAAGACAAACACTGAAAAATGCCCATGTCAGCAGCAGAGGGTTAGAATTACTCCAACAAAAGTGCCAGATACACGTTTGAGGAGACTGAATATTACAGAATGATCTTTCATGATCCATCTCCCTTTTCAAAGAGGCAAAATACAACCTATCTGTGGGAGGAGAAGGAGATGCTCTTAGGTACTGTACCTCAGTTATCTGCTTAAGAAAGTGAGCAGAAGAGTAGTATGTTGAGAGCTTTCACACA
>NW_024357541.1:0-318 GCF_014805655.1 Passer montanus | reverse complement strand
GACCGTAAATATATAACATATATAATATTCATTATATATAATAAATATAATAATGCATATAATATATAATTGTTTATAATTCTTTATATAATATATTAGTTATGTTTATTAATGTATTTATTAATATAGTTGTTATATTTATTATATAATATATTAATTATTCCATGTATTATATTTCTTTATATATTATAATAATATATGTTTATAACTATACATAAAGTAGAATATATAAAAATTTACATTTATATATTTATTATATATATTTTTATACTTTATTAAATATATAAAGAAATTAATGTACAAATGTTGCCATCAATC
>NW_024357540.1:0-318 GCF_014805655.1 Passer montanus | reverse complement strand
ACCCCAGCCCCGTGTACCCACCCCAGCCCAGGCCCCATGACCGAGCTCGACCCCATCTCCCGGCCCTGTGCCCATTTCCCTCCCCAGCTCTATGTCCGACTCTGTCCTCATCCTTGTCCCGGCTCGCCCCCACTCCTCACTGCCCTCTCCATCCCTGTTCCTGTCTCCATACCATCTTTATCCTCATCCAACTCTCCCTCCCCAGCTCCTTCGCCACCCCCATCCTCATGCCTGTCTTTGTTCCCATCCCTATCCTGTATCCTATCCTCATCCCTATCCCTGTTCCCTTCTCCGTCATCCCAATCCCATCCCCATCCC
>NW_024357539.1:0-318 GCF_014805655.1 Passer montanus | reverse complement strand
CTGTGTGCCATCTTCAGCCTCTCCTGGGGAATATGGATGCACCTCCAATCCAACATCCAGCAGCTTTGGCAAGAGAGGAAAAGGATAGATAAGGGGTTTATCAGAAAAGGCAGGTGTTTTTTCTTTGAGTTCATCTAACCACTGCAAAGCCTTTTAACGCACCATTTAAAATGGTTTGCTAATACTTCACATTTCTAAGTACAGCTTCAAAGGCAGTAGAAGAGCAGCTACCACGAGGCCTTGGACTCCTTCCTGTGCTGCTGAAGGCACCCTCAAGGCAGTGCCACAGCATGGGCACAGCCATTTCTCACAGATCCC
>NW_024357538.1:0-318 GCF_014805655.1 Passer montanus | reverse complement strand
CTCCCAGACATGAGAAGAAATGGGGAGAAGTTGTAGAGAGCAGCCTTGAGAAGGGGGACTCGGAGATTCTTGTGGGTAAAGAGCTGGATATGAGCCAGCAGTGTGTGCTTGCAGCCTGGGGGTGCATCCAAAGCAGCATGTCCAACAGGTCAAGGGAGGTGGTTCTTCCCCTCTGCTCCACTCTTCTGAGACCCCACCTGGAGGAGTGCATCCAACTCTAGGGTTCCTAGCACAGGAAGGATATGGACTAGTTAGAGTAGGTCCAGAGGAAGCCACTACGTGTTCCAAGGGATTGAGCACCTCTCCTATGAAGACAGG
>NW_024357537.1:0-318 GCF_014805655.1 Passer montanus | reverse complement strand
GCCAGCGGGCAGCTGTGCATGGCCTGCGTCCTGCTGGCCGCGCTGGACCGCGGGCGGCCGCGGCTGGCGCTGGGCAAGCGCGGCCTCAGGGTGGCCACCGAGGGGGGCGGGGACGGTGGCCACTGGGAGGGTGGCCAAGGGGGCAGTGGTCACCAGGATGGAGTTGGTGGCCACTGTGGTGGTCAAGGGGGTTGTGGGTGTAGGGGTGGTGGCCAAGGGGTCAGTGGTCACTTAGATGGTGGTCAAGGGGTTGGTGGCCACCAGGATGGAGTTGGTGGTCACTGGGGCAGTGGTCAAGGGGTCAGTGGCCACCAGGAT
>NW_024357536.1:4417-6858 GCF_014805655.1 Passer montanus | reverse complement strand
GGGGGGGGAAAAATTGGAATTTGGGGAGGGAAGCAGGGATGGGGGGATGGGGAGCTGGGGGGGTCCCACCTCCCTGCGCTGAGCCCCCTCCTCCAGCACCAGCAGCCCCCCCCCGACCCCCAGCCAGACGCTGCTGACGATCCTCAGGCTCCGGAATTGCAGCTGGGAATGGGAAAGAATGGGAAAAAAACAGACAGCAGGGCACGGGTTGGACCAGAAAATGAAATAAAGTACTGATCAAATTAAATTGAATATGTATAAAATTAAAGAAAATAATAATAACATTAAAGAAAATAGTAATAAAATTAAAGAAAATAATAATGAAGTTAAATAAAACAATAATAAAATTAAATATAATAATGATAAAATTAAATGAAACAATAAAAAAATAATATAATATAACATTAATATAATATAATCAGACAGGAGGAAAAAAAAAAACCCTTAAATGGCTGATTTTATTAAAGAACATTCCCATTAAAATATTTGAGTGAATAAAGCTCATTCCTGCAGAACTAACAGTGTGTTTGCAGAATAAATCTTGGAGTATTTAGTGGAGATATTAAAAATTAATGGTTTCTGTCATTTTTACTTGCCTTTTGCCTCTTCTGTTTAGAAGAATCCTTTCCCTGCAGCTGGAAAACCTCAAACTGGATCTATGATGTGTCCATTACAAGTTTTTACCCTCTGGAAATCCCACTGAGGTTTTCCTGGTGGTTTTTGTCCCTGTTACATGAAGATAACTCCCATTTTTTATGTTCAACGTTCCCTTTTCAGGGGCATTTCCACTCTGCAGTGTGAGTTCTGTTCAAATTTAATAAATCAAGAAATCCACCTGTCATTTTGAGGTTCAAAAATACAATTCCACACCTCACGTGTGTCAGTATGAACTGTAGGGGATGGACCTTGGAAAACAATTGGGAGATTCCCTTTATTTATAATGATAAATTATGACTAATTTATAATTACTTATAGCATTAATAACAATAAATTAGCATAACAAATAATAATGATCAATAAATAAGAATGAAATAGTGTAATAATTAAATATCAACATATAAATTTTTATTAGTTATGGTATAATTACAAATAATTATAATATCGATTTCATTTCTCACAATAATTTTATTTTTCACAATAATTTCATTTCCCATGAGAGACAGGATGGGTTTTTAAACGTGTCCTTGAGGTGTTGGTGGCAGAAATTGTTCTCAGGTGACCAAAAATCATTGAATTCCTCAGGAAAGCTCCGTGGTTTGTTTCTGATGGGACTTTTCCAGCTGCAGAATCTGGGATTTAGATCTCCAAAAGTGCTTTTTTTTTTAAGCAGGCGTGTCACTGTGATATTTTCTGAAAAATCCCTTCACCAGGATTTCTTCAAATCCTCAGAGAAAAATGTAAATATTAATGATCTGATCCTCTTCCCCTGTGTTTGCTGCTTTGGAAGGTGGTCTGGAGGCTGTTTACCAACAGGTGCATCTTTCATTGGTTCCATGAGAATTAATTTTACTTAATGACCAATTAAATTTACTTAATGACCAATCACACCCAGCTGTGTTGGACTCTCTGAGTCAGTCACAGGTTTTTATCATTCATTAAACCTTCTGATGTATCCTTTTCTCTAGAGTTCAGTGTAGTTTTAGTATATCATTTACTATAATATGATATGTTATACTATAATATACTATAATATAATGTAATGTAATATAATGTAATGTAATGTAATGTAATATAATATATAATGTAATATAATACAATGTAATGTAATAATAAATTTTATAATATAATTTATATTTTATAATATAATATAACAATAATAAAATTAAAAACAATACTAATAAAATCAAATGAAACAACAAAATAAAATAAAAATATAATATATAATATAATAATTATATAGAATTGCTATATATCATTATTAAATATAATATATATTATAAATTTTATATATTATATATATTATTATATATCTAATGATTATATATATAATGATTATATATAACAATAATAAAATTAAATACAATAACATTAAATAAACTAATAAAATTAAAACATAATACAAAAATAAAAATAAAACAATAACAAAATTAAATAAACCAATAAAATTACATTAAATAATAATATAAAATTTAAAACTAACGTTTTATTATAATTTCAATAACCACCTAATACTAACAATGCACACAAACAATTTCTGAATCACTTTCAATCCCTCACCGTGCTGAAGAAGCTCTCGTGGAGGCTCCTGAGGAGCTGCACGGCGGCGCCGCCGCCCCGGCGCAGCCTGGCCAGGCTGCAGCGCAGCTCCTGGCAGCGGCTGTTGGAGCAGTCCTGGGCACGGGGGAGCGGGGACCCCTGAGCCCCAAAGCCCTGAACCCCAAAACCCTGAACCCCAAAGCCCTGGGAGTGTGGGACCCCCCCCAAAACCCCCAAATCCCCGA
>NW_024357536.1:0-4160 GCF_014805655.1 Passer montanus | reverse complement strand
CCGTGTGCCCCCCCCCAGCCCCACCTGGACAGGAACAGGCTGGCCTCGTAGCGGATGGGGACGGACAGCCTGACCTCGTTGTCCTGCGGCGTCACCTCGGTGCTGTCACTGGGTGGGATTGGGGGGGACACTGGGGAGTGTCCCCAAATCCCAGCCCCGCCCCCAGGGCTCGGCCCCGCCCCCAGGGCTCGGCCCCGCCCATACCTGGTGGCCCGGAGCGTGAGCTCGGCGCGGTCCAGCAGCACGGAGCAGCTGAACTCCAGCTCCAGCGTGAAGGACACCTGGGGGGCCAGGGGGGTTGGGGGTCCCGAGGGGCTTTGGGGGACGGGGTCCTCCTCAGGGACTGGGCGGGGCACTCCGGAGGGGCTCCTCAGGGATTGGGTGCGAGAGTTTGGAGGGGTTTGGCGGGATGTGGTGGGACATTTTGGAGAGACTCCTCATGGATTTGGTGGGACATTTTGGAGAAGTTCCTCGGGAATTTGGTGGGACGGTTTGGGGGAGCTCCTCAGGGATTTGGTGGAAGAGTTTGGAGGGATTTGGTGGGACAGTTTGGAGGTGCTTCTCAGGGGTTTGGAGGAGGTCCTCAGGGATTTGGTGGGACACTTTGGAGAGGTTCCTCAGGGATTGGATGGCAGAGTTTGGAGGGATTTGGTGGGACAGTTTGGAGTAGTTCCTCATGGGTTTGGTGGAGAGTTTAGAGGAGCTTCTCATGGATTTGGTGGGACAGTTTGGAGAGACTCCTCACGAATTTGGTGGGACAGTTGGGAGTTCCTGGAGCACGAGGCTGGAGAAGCCGAGGTTCCAGGGGGTCTCTGGGGGTCCTACCTTGGCCTGCGAGCGGAACACGGGGTACCCCACGCTGCAGCGCCGGCGGTGCCCGCCCAGGGCTGAGCACTCCAACTTCACCGAGCTGGGCTCCTGCCGGGGGACACCACGGGGACGTGGAGATGGGGGCTTGGGACACTGGGGGGTGGCAGCAATGGACCCCTGGGGGGCCACAGGGCACCTGCAGAACATGATCTGCCACCTGGGAGGAGCTGGGGACACCACGGACCCCAATTCCCACCTGGGAGGAGGTGGGGACACCACGGACCCCCAATTCCCACCTGGGAGGAGTTGAGGTCATTGTGGAGCCCCAGTTCCCACATGAAGAGGTTGGGGACACCGTGGACCCCAATTGCCACCTGGGAGGAGTTGCACCTGGGAGGAGCTGGGGACACCACGGACCCCAACTCCCACCTGGGAGGAGTTTGGGACACTGTGGAGCCCCATGTCCCACATGAAGAGGTTGGGGACACCATGGACCCCCCCCTTGAAATGGGTTTGAGGACCCAAGGGACTCCAACCCATCCCACCTGCAATGGGCTGGGATGAGGATGACCCAGAGGTTCTCCAAAGACCTGGGTCTCCACCTTTACCCTGGGGGGAGATTTTGGAGGGGCTCCTCAGGAACTTGATGGGAGAGTTTGGAGGAGCTCCTCACAGATTTGGTGGGACAGTTTGGAGGGATTTGGTGGGACATTTTGGAGCACTCCTCATGGACTTGGTGGGACAGTTTGGAGGAGATCCTCATGGACTTGGTGAGACACTTTGGAGGGGTTCCTTAGGCACTTGGTGGGGCTCCCCAGGGATTTGGGCTCCCCCCAGGCTGTACCTGGAGCACGAGGCTGGAGAAGTGGAGGTTCCCAGGCAGGTGCAGCCACAGGCTGGCGTTGTAGGCGTTCTCCTGCCGGTTCTCCAGCTCCACCTCCACCAGCATCCTCCTCCGGCCCTTCCGCAGGATGTAGGGGCTCTGCCTGGAGGCCAGGGGGGTCACGGGGGGCTCTTGGGGTCCCAGGGACACCACGAGGACACGGGGGGGACACCAGGGGTACCTGGAGCCCACGATGTCCGTGGTGGCCTTGAGCACCAGGTCGGTGACGCACTCGTCGTCGTCGCCGCAGTCCTTGAAAAACGGGATCTGGAAGGAGCCAGGGGTGATCCGGGGGTGATCCCAGAGTCTGGGGGTGATCCCAGTGCCGGGGGTGATCCCAGTGTGATCCCAGTGCCCAGGGGTGATCCTGGTGCTGATCCCAGTGCCCAGGGGTAATCCCAGTTTGATCCCAGTGCCAGGGGGTAATCCCAGTTTGATCCCAGTGCCCAGGGGTGACCCCAGTGTGATCCCAGAGTCTGGGGGTGATCCCAGTGTGATCCCAGTGCCCAGGGGCAATCCCAGTACGATCCCAGTGCCCAGGGGTGATCCCAGTGTGACCCCAGTGCCCAGGGGTGACCCCAGTGTGATCCCGGTGCCCGGGGGTGATCCCAGTATGATCCCAGTGCCAGAGTTTGGAGGGATTTGGTGGGACAGTTTGGAGTAGTTCCTCATGGGTTTGGTGGAGAGTTTAGAGGAGCTTCTCATGGATTTGGTGGGACAGTTTGGAGAGACTCCTCACGAATTTGGTGGGACAGTTGGGAGGGATCTGGTGGGACATTTTGGAGGTGCTCCTCAGGGATTTGCTGGAGAGTTTGGAGGGGCTCCTCAGGGATTTGATGGAGATTTTGAAGGGCTCCTCAGGGACTCGGGCTCCCCCCAGGCTGTTCCTGGAGCACGAGGCTGGAGAAGCCGAGGTTCCAGGGGGTCTCTGGGGGTCCTACCTTGGCCTGCGAGCGGAACACGGGGTACCCCACGCTGCAGCGCCGGCGGTGCCCGCCCAGGGCTGAGCACTCCAACTTCACCGAGCTGGGCTCCTGCCGGGGGACACCACGGGGACGTGGAGATGGGGGCTTGGGACACTGGGGGGTGGCAGCAATGGACCCCTGGGGGGCCACAGGGCACCTGCAGAACATGATCTGCCACCTGGGAGGAGCTGGGGACACCACGGACCCCAATTCCCACCTGGGAGGAGGTGGGGACACCACGGACCCCCAATTCCCACCTGGGAGGAGTTGAGGTCATTGTGGAGCCCCAGTTCCCACATGAAGAGGTTGGGGACACCGTGGACCCCAATTGCCACCTGGGAGGAGTTGGGGACACTGTGGAGCCCCATGTCCCACATGAAGAGGTTGAGGACACCATGGAGCCCCAGTTTCCACCTGGGAGGAGGTGGGGACACCGTGGACCCCCCCCTTGAAATGGGTTTGAGAACCCAAGGGACTCCAACCCATCCCACCTGCAATGGGTTGGGACAAGGATGACCCAGAGGTTCTCCAAAGACCTGGGTCTCCACCTTTACCCTGGGGGGAGATTTTGGAGGGGCTCCTCAGGAACTTGATGGGACACTTTGGAGCACTCCTCATGGATTTGGTGGGACACTTTAGAGGAGCTCCTCATGGATTTTGTGGGACATTTTGGAGCACTCCTCACAGATTTGGTGGGACAGTTTGGAGGGATTTGGTGGGACATTTTGGAGCACTCCTCATGGACTTGGTGGGACAGTTTGGAGGAGACTCCAGGACCCTTTGGGATGGCTCTGGGATGTTCCAGGACCCTTTGGGATGCTCTAAGATGCTCCAGGACCCTTTGGGATGCTCCAGGATGCTCCTGGAATGCTCCAGAACATTTGGGATGCTCTGGGATGCTTCAGAACCCTTTGGGATGCTCCAGAACCTTTGGGATTCTCTGGGGTGCTCCAGAACCCATTGGGATGCTCTGGGATGCTCCAGGACCCTTTGGGATGCTCTGGGATGCTCCGGGGTGCTCTGGGGTGCTCCAGAACCTTTTGGAATGCTCTGGGATGGCTCCAGGATACCCCAGAAACTTTGGGATGCTCTGGGATGCTCTGGGGTGCTCCAGAACCCTTGGTGATGCTCCAGAACCTTTGGGATGCTCTGGAATGCTCTGGGGTGCTCCAGGACACTTTGGGATGCTCTGGGATAGCTCCAGGATGCTCCAGAACCCTTGGGGATGCTCTGGAATTCTCCGGGGTGCTCCAGAACCCTTTGGGATGCTCCAGAACCTTTGGGATGCTCTGGAATTCTCCGGGGTGCTCTGGGGTGTTCTGGAATGCTCAGGGGTGCTCCTGGATTCTCTGGAATGCTCCAGAACCCTTTGGGATGGCTCTGGAATGTTCTGGGATGCTCCAGAACCCTTTGGGATGGCTCTGGGGTGCTCCAGAACCCTTTGGGATGGCTCTGGGGTGCTCCAGAACCCCTTGGGATGCTCCAGAACCCTTTGGGATGGC
>NW_024357535.1:0-318 GCF_014805655.1 Passer montanus | reverse complement strand
AATGGGGCTGGGGAGACCTGAAATGGGAGAGACTCTCCTGGATTTTGGGGTGAATCCCCCCGAATTTGGGGTGAATCCCCCCGATCTGGGGGTACATTTTGGGGTGAATCCCCCCGATCTGGGGGTACATTTCGGGGTGCATCCCCCCGCTTTGGGGGTACATTTTGGGGTGCATCCCCCCGCTTTGGGGTCCCTTTGCCCCCCAGGTACGTGGCCGGGGCTCACGCCGCCTTCCTGGACCGGCAGGACCGGGAGCTGCGCGCGGCCTACGAGAGGGCCCGCAGCCGGTGGGCACGGGGGCGTTTGGGGGGGGGTCTG
>NW_024357534.1:0-319 GCF_014805655.1 Passer montanus | reverse complement strand
TAATTTTTAGTGGAAAAAATTCTAAATATATGGGGGAAAGAATTGAATTTTTAGGGGGAAAAATTGTGAGTTTTTAGGGAAAATGAATTTGAATTTTTAATGAAAAAAATTCTACTTTTTAGTGGAAAGGTTCTAAGTATTTGGGTGGGAAAATTGAATTTTAGGGGAAAAATTTCTAATATTTAGTGGAAAAAAAAGTAAATTTTTAGGGGGAAAATTTGTAAAGTTTTAGGAGTAAAAATTCCAATTTCTAGGGGAAAAAATTTGAATTTTTTTAAAGGAAAAAATTAGAATTTTTAGTGGAAAAAATTCTAAATTT
>NW_024357533.1:0-319 GCF_014805655.1 Passer montanus | reverse complement strand
TGGCCAGACATTGCTTGCTGATGGGAAGTGGAAAACAAAATTATTAGGTTTTTCCCCTTGCTTGTGCGCATGCAAACCTTCATTTTTGCTTTAGTAAACTGCCTTAACTCAACCTACAAGTGATTTTTCACCTTACTTTCTCTCCCCTGCCTAGCTAAGAAAGGGGGTGATAAAGCATCTTCATGGGCACCTGGCATCTAGCCAGGGGCAGTCTACCAAAGGGGGATATGAATATCTTATTTTAAACAAATGAAGTGCAGACTTTTGTGGCTTCACAGACCCATTCAGTTTCTGAACAGCTAGGGAAATGAGCAAAAAA
>NW_024357532.1:0-319 GCF_014805655.1 Passer montanus | reverse complement strand
TGCATTGTAGGAAAAATCCACAAATATTACAAGCCAGTTATTGGAAGAAAGAGTTAAGCAGAATTTAAAACAAAGATGTTAATATTGCTCTGTTCATTGTTCTTCCTGAATCCCAAGTCTTCTTGATGGCACTAGAACACTGTCCACACACGATTTTCTGGACTTATGTCAGAGCATGTGCATTCCCATGTTTGCCTGTTCTGCTTTGACCCACAGAAATGGACTGAGCACTGTTATAAGCCTGTTCCTCTAGAGAAGGACTGCCAACCCATCTAGAATAACTGGTTGTGTGAATGATGTCTGTGATGCATGGAATATT
>NW_024357531.1:0-319 GCF_014805655.1 Passer montanus | reverse complement strand
GGGTTTTTGGGGTTTTTTTAGGGGGAAATGGGATTTTTAAGGGTTTTTATGGGATTTTCGTGAAAGATTTTAGGAGGATTTCCTGGGATTTTAGGGGTGGAAAGGGATTTTTAAGGGTTTTTATAGGATTTTGGTGGGGGATTTTATGGGGTTTGGGTGGGAATTACAGAATTTTAGGGGAATTAAGTCAGATTTTATAAGAATTTAATTAGACTTTAAAATAATTAAATTAGGTTCTAGGGGAATCAAATCAGATCTCAAAGGAATTTAATCACATTTTAGGAGAACTTAATCAGATTTTAAGGGGATTTAATCAGAT
>NW_024357530.1:0-319 GCF_014805655.1 Passer montanus | reverse complement strand
GGCCATCACCTGAGGCACCCCTGGAACGGGAAATTCAGAGAGATTTTGGGGAATTCCCGGGGATTTTGGGAATTCTGAGGGGTTTTGAGACCATTCCCGGTAATTCTGGGGCCATTCCCGGTGCTGTTCCTGGGGTTTGGGGACAATTTTGGGGATTTTGGGCCCATTCCTGGTAATTTCGAGGCTCCCCCTGAATTTTTTCCCCTCACGATTTGCCCCATCCTGGAGCCGTTCCCGTTATTCGTGGGGTCATTCTCACTATTCCATCGCCATTCCTGGTATTTCCCCCATTATTCCCGATAATTTTGAGGCCATTCCC
>NW_024357529.1:0-319 GCF_014805655.1 Passer montanus | reverse complement strand
GTAAAGGAGGAATGGGTTGTGGTGATTACAAGGTGAGTGAGTTTGAATGCTAGACTAGCTAACTTCTACAATTATCTTTTGGTGGTTTACATGTTTGAGCATGGGGCCATAAGGCTGTAGTGAGGGCTAGAAGGAGAAGACTTGTGCTCAGATTTAACTAAACCATTTAAAATAGAGTGAGAAACTGAAATACTTTGCTGAGTTTAAGTTTGTCCTCTGACAATCCACTGTATCAATGAAAACCTTGGACATTAAAAGCAAGTTAGAAATAAATTAAAGTAAGTAATTCGTTAAAGCAAGAGCCTTTCTTTGCTGTTGT
>NW_024357528.1:0-319 GCF_014805655.1 Passer montanus | reverse complement strand
TTCTCCTAGGGCTTGACCAAATAGGTTTGGGAATTCCGAAAACCCTTGGGGTAACCTAGTCCGCCAAAGCTGTTGCTTCCTCCTGGAACTGGGGTCCTCCCATTCAAAGACAAATATATCCCTACTTTCCTCTGCCAGTGGGCAAGCCCAAAAAAGCATCTTTTAAGCCTACCACACTAAACCACTGGTGTGCTAGGGGGATACTGCTCAGTAGTGTATGGGGGTTAGGCACTACTGGGCACTGATTCACTGTTCTTTTGTTCATTTTTCTCAAAAGCCTGTAAGTCCCGTCTGACTTCTTTACTGGTAATATGGGTGT
>NW_024357527.1:0-319 GCF_014805655.1 Passer montanus | reverse complement strand
ACAGAATATTCTGAGTTGGAAAAGACCCATAAGCATCACTGAATCCATTTCTCAAGTAAATGGCTCCAGGTGAGGTCAGAGCTGCCCTGCTCAGGGAGCTCCTGCTCCAACAGCACCCAGTGACCTTGCAGGTTAAAAAACAGCCACAGCCTGACTGCTATTTTCTAAAGTTACACTTGGCCTGTGTAGATAATAATTATCCTATTATTAATTAGGAAATGGCACAGCCCTGTGAGGTTCCCCTTAACAGAAAACAGCAGCCCTGGGGAAAAAACAAACAAACAAAAAAGACACACACACATACACATATATGTATATA
>NW_024357526.1:0-319 GCF_014805655.1 Passer montanus | reverse complement strand
ATTTTGATCCTCATGGCGGCCATTTTGATGCTCATGGTGGCCATTTTGATGGTCACGTTGGCCATCATCATGGCGGTCTTGGTGGCCATTTTGATTGTGATGTTGGCCACCATCATGGCGGCCTTGGCGGCCATTTTGATGATCATGATGGCCACCATCATGGCGGCCATGGTTGTCATGGTCATGGTGGCCTTGGCAGCCATTTTGATGGTCATGGCGGTCGTTGTCGCGTTGGTCATGGTGGCCACCATCATGGCGGTCATGGTCGCCATTTTGATGGTCATGGTGGCCATGGCGGCCATTGTCATGGTCATGGTGG
>NW_024357525.1:4168-6860 GCF_014805655.1 Passer montanus | reverse complement strand
CCCCAATTTCCCCAATTTCCCCAATTTCCTGTTTCCCCCTCAGGGCCGACGCTGCGGCTGGTAAAGATTCCGGAGCTGCCAAAGTCAGTAAGAATTGGAACTTCCCCTTGTTCTGAACGGAAATCCTGCCCAGCTCTGGGAGCACGGACACGGGGATCCTAAGGGATTTGGGATCCCTAAAGGGGTTTGGGATCCCAAAGGGATCGGGGCAATCCTAAAGGGATTGGGGATCCTACAGGGATTTGGGATCCTAAAGGGGTTTGGGATCCTGCCCAGCTCTGGGAGCACGGACACGGGGATCCTAAGGGATTTGGGATCCCTAAAGGGGTTTGGGATCCCAAAGGGATCGGGGCAATCCTAAAGGGATTGGGGATCCTACAGGGATTTGGGATCCTAAAGGGGTTTGGGATCCTGCCCAGCTCTGGGAGCACGGACACGGGGATCCTAAGGGATTTGGGATCCCTAAAGGGGTTTGGGATCCCAAAGGGATCGGGGCAATCCTAAAGGGATTGGGGATCCTACAGGGATTTGGGATCCTAAAGGGGTTTGGGATCCTGCCCAGCTCTGGGAGCACGGACACGGGGATCCTAAGGGATTTGGGATCCCTAAAGGGATTGGGGCAATCCTAAAGGGGTTTGGGAGCACGGACACGGGGATCCCAAAGGGATTGGGGATCCTAAAGGGATTGGGGCAATCCTAAAGGGGTTTGGGATCCTGCCCAGCTCTGGGAGCACGGACACGGGGATCCTACAGGGATTTGGGATCCCAAAGGGATCGGGGATCCTAAAGGGATTGGGGATCCTAAAGGGGTCTGGGAATGGCACAGGGATCAGGGATCCCGCTGGGATTGGGGATCCTAAAGGGATTGGGGGGTCCTAAAGGGATCAGGGAATGCCACAGGGATCCCACAGGGATTGGGGAGATCCTAAAGGGATTGGGGGATCCTAAAGGGGTTTGGGATCCTGCCCAGCTCTGGGAGCACGGACACGGGGATCCTAAGGGATTTGGGGAATCCTAAAGGTGTTTGGGGTCCTGAAGGGATCAGGGAATGCCACAGGGATCCCACAGGGATTGGGGAGATCCTAAAGGGATTGGGGGATCCTAAAGGTGTTTGGGGTCCTGAAGGGATCAGGGAATGCCACAGGGATCAGGGGATCCTGAAGGGGTTTGGGGAGTCCTGAAGGGATTTGGGATCCTAAAGGGGATTGGGGTATCACAAAGGGATCTAGGAATGCCACAGGGATCGGGGATCCCGCAGGGATTTGGGGATCCTAAAGGGATTGGGGATCCTAAAGGGATCTGGGAATGGCACAGGGATTTGGGATCCTAAAGGGACTGGGGATCCTAAAGGGATCTGGGAATGCCACAGGGATTGGGGGTCCCACAGGGATTGGGGGATCCTAAAGGGGTTTGGGGTCCTAAAGGGATTGGGGATCCTAAAGGGAAAGGATTGGGGGATTCTAAAGGGATCTGGGAATGGCACAGGGATCGGGGGGATCCTAAAGGGGTTTGGGGTCCTAAAGGGAAAGGATTGGGGGATCCTGAAGGGATCTGGGAATGCCACAGGGATTGGGGAATGCCACAGGGATTGGGGGATCCTACAAGGATTGGGGATCCTAAAGAGATTTGGTATCCTAAAGGGGTCGGGGAGTCCTAAAGGGATTTGGGATCCTGAAGGGATCTGGGAGTTCCACAGGGATCGGGGGATGCCACAGGGATTGGGGGATCCTAAAAGGATTTGGTATCCTAAAGGGGTCAGGGAGTCCTAAAGGGATTTGGGATCCTGAAGGGATCTGGGGAATCCTAAAGGGATCGGAGGGTCCTGAAGGGATCTGGGAATGTCACAGGGATTGGGGGATGCCACAGGGATCTGGGGAATCCTAAAGGGATCGGGAGATCCTAAAGGGAAAGGATTGGGGATCCTGAAGGGATCTGGGAATGCCACAGGGGTTGGGGGTCTTAAAAGGGATCAGAGAATCCTAAAGGGATCCCACAGGGATCTGGGAATGCCACAGGGGTTGGGGATCTTAAAAGGGATCAGAGAATCCTAAAGGGATCCCACAGGGATCAGGGAATCCCAGAGATCCCCTCGGGATCACGGGGGAGGGAGGATTTTCCTGGGAGTTTGGAGAATTTTTCTGGGATTTTGGGGGATTTGGGGGAAAAAATCAGCTTGGGGAGGGGGGGCTTTTCCTGGATTTTCCCTGATTTTCCTGGATTTCCCCTGATTTTCCTGGATTTTCCCTGATTTTCCTGGATTTTCCCTGATTTTCCTGGATTTTCCCTGATTTTCCTGGATTTTTCCCTGATTTTCCTGGATTTTCCCTGATTTTCCCTGATTTTCCTGGATTTTCCTGGATTTCCCCTGATTTTCCCTGATTTTCCTGGATTTTCCCTGATTTTCCTGGATTTTCCCTGATTTTCCTGGATTTTCCCTGATTTTCCTGGATTTTCCCTGATTTTCCTGGATTTTCCCTGATTTTCCTGGATTTTCCCTGATTTTCCTGGATTTTCCCTGATTTTCCTGGATTTTCCCTGATTTTCCTGGATTTTCCCTGATTTTCCTGGATTTCCCCTGATTTTCCTGGATTTTCCCTGATTTTCCTGGATTTCCCCTGATTTTCCTGGATTTTCCCTGATTTTCCTGGATTTTCCCTGATTTTCCTGGATTTTCCCTGATTTTCCTGGATTT
>NW_024357525.1:0-3610 GCF_014805655.1 Passer montanus | reverse complement strand
CTAAAGGGATCTGGGAATGGCACAGGGATCGGGGGGATCCTAAAGGGGTTTGGGGTCCTAAAGGGATTGGGGATCCTAAAGGGAAAGGATTGGGGGATTCTAAAGGGATCTGGGAATGGCACAGGGATCGGGGGGATCCTAAAGGGGTTTGGGGTCCTAAAGGGATTGGGGATCCTAAAGGGAAAGGATTGGGGGATTCTAAAGGGATCTGGGAATGGCACAGGGATCGGGGGGATCCTAAAGGGGTTTGGGGTCCTAAAGGGAAAGGATTGGGGGATCCTGAAGGGATCTGGGAATGCCACAGGGGTTGGGGATCTTAAAAGGGATCAGAGAATCCTAAAGGGATCCCACAGGGATCTGGGAATGCCACAGGGGTTGGGGATCTTAAAAGGGATCAGAGAATCCTAAAGGGATCCCACAGGGATCTGGGAATGCCACAGGGGTTGGGGATCTTAAAAGGGATCAGAGAATCCTAAAGGGATCCCACAGGGATCTGGGAATGCCACAGGGGTTGGGGATCTTAAAAGGGATCAGAGAATCCTAAAGGGATCCCACAGGGATCTGGGAATGCCACAGGGGTTGGGGATCTTAAAAGGGATCAGAGAATCCTAAAGGGATCCCACAGGGATCAGGGAATCCCAGAGATCCCCTCGGGATCACGGGGGAGGGAGGATTTTCCTGGGATTTTGGAGAATTTTTCTGGGATTTTGGGGGATTTGGGGGAAAAAATCAGCTTGGGGAGGGGGGGCTTTTCCTGGATTTTCCCTGATTTTCCTGGATTTTCCCTGATTTTCCTGGATTTTCCCTGATTTTCCTGGATTTTCCCTGATTTTCCTGGATTTTCCCTGATTTTCCTGATTTTCCCTGATTTTCCTGGATTTTCCCTGATTTTCCTGGATTTCCCTGATTTTCCTGGATTTTCCCTGATTTTCCCCATATTTTCTTGGGTTTTCCCAGATTTTCCCCATCTTTTCTTGGGTTTTTCCCTGATTTTCCAAGATTTTCCCTGGTTTTTCTCAGATTTTGCCAGATTTTCCCCAGATTTTCCTGGTTTTGCCCAGATTTTCCCCAGATTTTCTTGGATTTTTCCTTATTCTTACAGATTTTCCCAGATTTCACACAGATTTTCCAAGATTTTCTCATATTTTCCCCATATTTAATTGGATTTTCCCAGATTTTCTTGATTTCTTTTTTTAGATTTTCCCAGATTTTCTTAATTTTTCTTAGATTTTCCCCATATTTTTCCTGTGTTTTCCTAGATTTTCCCCAAATTTTCCAAGATTTTCCCCAGATTTTCCAGGATTTTCTTCAATTCCCCCAGTTATCCCCATATTTTCTCAGACTTTCTTAAATTTCCCCATATTTTCCTATTTTCTCCAGATTTTCCTGGGTTTTCCATTGTTTTCTCATGGTTTTCCCAGATTTTTCCTCTATTTTCTTAAATTATCCCAGATTTTTTTGGTTTTTTTCCCAGATTTTCCCCAATTTTTGGGGTTTTCCCCAGATTTTTCTCTTTTTTCCCCAGATTTTTCTGCTTTTTCCCATTTTTCCTCATTTTTTCCCCATTTTCCCCAGCTTCCCCTCCCTTCCCAGGCCCTTCCCAGATTTCCCCAACCCCCCCAAATTCCCGGGATGGGGTCGGGTTTGGTTTTTTGGGATTTTGGGGGGTCCTGACCCCGATCCCGGCCCCTTTTCCTGACCCAAATTCCCAAATTTTTGCAGCCCAAGCTGACCCCGCAGGAGAAGCTCCGGCTCAGGATGCAGAAGGCGCTCAACAGGCAGTGTGAGCATCCCCAAAATTCCCAAAAACCCCCCAGAAATTCCCAAAAATTCCTCAAAATTCCCAAAAATCCCAAAATCCACCCAGAATTCCTCTGAATCCACCCCAAAATCCGTCCAGGATCACCTGAATCTCCCAAAATTCCCCCAAAATTCCCAGTGAAGCTCCTGGGATCCCCAAAATCCTCCCCAAATCCCCTGGGATTCCCTCAGAATTCCCAAAAAATTCCCCAAATTCCCAAAAATCCCCCAAATCCACCCAGAATTCCTCTGAATCCACCCCAAAATCCGTCCAGGATCCCAAAAATTCCCCCAAAATCCCCCCAAAATTCCCACTGAATCTCCTGGGATCCCCAAAATCCTCCCCAAACCCCCTGGGATTCCCTCAAAATTCTTTAAAATTCTCAAAAATTCCCAAAAATCCCCAAAATCCACCCAGAATTCCTCTGGAATTCCCCCAGAATTTCCCCAAATTTCCCCCATAATCCCCCAAAATTTCCCCAAATTTCCCCTAAAATCCCCCAATTTTTCCCCCAAATCCCCCAGAATTCCCCTCCCATCCCCAATCCCATTTCCCACCCCCAATCCCATTTTCCCATCCCAAATTCCATTTTTCCTGTTGTTTTCCTGGCCCCTGATCCCATTTTTCCCATTTTATTCTGTCTCCAGTCCTGTTTTTCCATGTTCCTGATCCTGTTTTTCCTGTCCCAAATCCCATTTTTCCTGGTTTTTTCCCCCATTTTTCCTGTCCCTGACCCCATTTTTTCCCATTTTCCCTCTCCCTGATCCCATTTTTCCCATTTTTTTCCATTTTCCCCATTTTCCCAGTCCCTGACCCCATTTTCCCCATTTTTCCCCATTTTTTCCCATTTTCCCAGTCCCTGAACCCATTTTTCCCCATTTCCCAGTCCCTGACCCCGTTGTTTCCCCGTTTTTTCCCTGTTTTCCCCATTTCCCAGTTCCTGACCCCATTTTCCCTGTTTTTTTTCCCATTTTTCCCGTTTTCCCAGTCCCTGATCCCGTTTTTCCCTCTCCCTGACCCCGTTGTTTCCCAGTTTTTCCCCATTTTTTTCCCCATTTCCCCTCACCCCGCTGTTTCCCGTTTTTTCCCCGTTTTTTCCCCATTTTCCCCATTTCCCAGTCCCTGACCCCGCTGCTTTCCTATTTTTCCTGTTTTTTCCCCGTTGTTTCCCCATTTTATTCCCCGTCCCTGACCCCGCTGTTTCCCATTTTTCCCATTTTTTCCCCATTTTTTCCCCATTTTCCCCGTCCCTGACCCCGCTGTATCCCGTTTTTCCCCATTTTTTCCCCGTTTCCCCTCTCCCTGACCCCGCTGTGTCCCGCTGTTTTCCCCGTTGTTTTTCCCAGTTTTTCCCTATTTTTTCCCCATTTCCCCTCTCCCTGACCCCGCTGTGTCCCGCTGTTTTCCCCGTTGTTTTTCCCAGTTTTTCCCTATTTTTTCCCCGTTTCCCCCCTCCCTGACCCCGCTGTTTCCCGTTTTTTCCCGTTTTTCCCCGTTTTTCCCCATTTCCCCGTCCCTGACCCGCTGTGTCCCGCTGTTTCCCACTGTTTCCCATTTTTCCCGTTTTTCCCCATTTTTTCCCCGTTTCCCCCCTCCCTGACCCCGCTGTGTCCCGCTGTTTTCCCATTTTTCCCGTTTTTTCCCGTTTTTCCCCATTTTTCCCCATTTCCCCCCTCCCTGACCCCGCTGTGTCCCGCTGTTTCCCGCTGTTCCCCGCTGTTTCCCTGTTTTTCCCGTTTTTCCCCATTTTTTCCCCATTTTTCCCCATTTCCCTGACCCTGCTGTTTCCCGGTTTTTCCCCGTTGTTTC
>NW_024357524.1:0-319 GCF_014805655.1 Passer montanus | reverse complement strand
CGCCGCCGCCTCCCCCCGCCGCGCTCGGCCCCGGCCCCGGCCGCCCATGGCGGAGCCGGGCGCGGAGGAGCCCGACGAGCGGCTGCTGCTCCTCGTGGAGCCGCCGTCGCCGCCTCAGGCAGAGCTGCCCCGGCGGGGGCCGCAGAGTGCGAGAGCCGCCCCCGGCGGGGCCGTGCGGCAGTGTGTGGAGCCGGGGCTCGAGGAGTTGGAGGACTCGGAGGAGTCGGGGCCCGAAGGGGATGGAGAGGACGAGCCTCTCCTGCGGGCGTCGGGCAGCGGCAGGCGGGACAAGGAGCGCCGCGCCGCCGCAGGTACGGCC
>NW_024357523.1:0-319 GCF_014805655.1 Passer montanus | reverse complement strand
GGCCAAGTTTAAGCTTTTTAATTGACAGGTGTTGTTAAGTGGAAAAATACGGTTCAGAGTTTTAGTCTTGAAATCCCCATGGTACATAATGTAAACATATAGCATATTTTACAAGCTCACTTGGGGAACTGGTTGCAATTAAATGTTGCCTCCTGTGGTGTCTCAAGTTGTGTGTCTTAAAGAAGAAGAGAAATATTATTTTACAAGTGAGGAAACAGAACTCCAGAACTTCTCACTACACCAGGTCCTGTACTGAAGGGGGTGTTGTGGAAAGTCCAGCCAGGGCCATCAACTTAGCAGTGTGAAGAAACTGCTGCAC
>NW_024357522.1:0-319 GCF_014805655.1 Passer montanus | reverse complement strand
TGGGTTTGCCGTGTCTCCCTGGGTTTGCCCCTCCTGCTCGGTTCGTGCCGCGGCCCCGCTGGCCGGGCAGCCTCGGGCCCCGTGCTCAGCTGCCCCGTTTGTGCCCCCAGCCATGACCATGCAGTTCATCAGTCACCGCTTCCCGGAGGACCACGACCCCACCATCGGTGAGGAAAAGCTCTTTTCTCTTCTTTCATCCCCTTGGCAAGCTGTTAAATCCCGCTGCTTTAAAGGATTGGGTTCTAAGATGTCTGTAAATGTGGCTGGAGGTGGATCCGCGGTCCCTCATGGCAGGGCAGGGCTGCCAGCAGGGCTGCCC
>NW_024357521.1:0-319 GCF_014805655.1 Passer montanus | reverse complement strand
AAAATAGATACCTTTTTATTCATAACACTAAATACAATATTAGCAACATGTTATTTCATCTATATGCTAAACAGTTTTCTGGGCACACTTTAGCAGAAAAAGAAACGTTTTCTGCCACAGCAGTGCAGACCACACCGCTCCATCGACTCGTGTTCAAAGGTCGATGTCGTCTTTGGCTGTCAGGTTAAATGGAAGTTGGTCAGAATCTGACGGAAAGGTGCAATGAAATCACTGAATCGTTACAAAAGCATAGTTGAGGAAATACCCATTCCTCCTAGCTGGAGATCAGTAGCAGCGGTGAGGGAGGCCGGGAACAGAC
>NW_024357520.1:0-319 GCF_014805655.1 Passer montanus | reverse complement strand
GAAGTGTTGAAATACAGAGATTTTCTCTTTGATAGTGTCTCATGTTGAAACCCATCCCATGTATTTTTTGTTGTTATTCTTATATATTTTAAAATTTTATATCCTCTGCATAGTTTTCTTTAACCTTTCTGTTACAGTAGTGAAAATAACAGATAAACGCAATTTTGTACAACTTTGAATTTACACCAACAGCTGAGAGGAAATTTACTCCTATACTTTAATCTGAGTTTCTTCTATATTCTTATGTAGAAGAAACTTTGTTTCTTTACCATCAAGAGTCTCATTTGTGGCTGCTCAAAGCTGCATCCAACCTGACCTT
>NW_024357519.1:0-319 GCF_014805655.1 Passer montanus | reverse complement strand
GGTTGACTCGGATGGGTTGGGTTGAGCTGACTAGGCTTGGCTTGACTTATGATGGCAAAATTTTCCCGATTTCCCCCCATTTTCCCCCAAAACCGGAATCCGGGCTCACGCCGGGCGGCTGGTCGCGGGCGAACATGCCCCAGGTGTGCCAGTTGAGGTCGTGCCGGAACGTTCCGTGCTCCGTCTCGCCGAAGCCGTAGACGAACGGGGACGGGAGGCGCGTGGAGATCTGCAGGAACTGATCGCTGAAGGTGAACGTCGGCAGCTGCGAGTCCCAGCTGGGAATTGGGGCGAAAAGGGCAACATTTGGTAAAAGTGG
>NW_024357518.1:0-319 GCF_014805655.1 Passer montanus | reverse complement strand
TCCATCCCAGTTTATCCCAGTCCCCCCCAAACCACTCCCAGTCCCTCCCAGTCCCCTCCCAGTCCCTCCCAGTATAAACCAGCGCCGCCCAATCCCCTCCCAGTACAAACCAGTCCCTCCCAGTGCCCCCAGTCTCACCAGAGCTGCCCCCTCCAGTCCTCCCAGCCGAGCGGGGGCAGCACCAGCCCGGCGCTGGTGTGCACGGGCAGCGGGAGGCGCTCGCTGGAGCCCCAGGGCCACTCCTGAGACCCCAGACCCAAATTGGGGAGGGGTCCCCAAACCCCGGAGACCCCCCCGGGACCCCCAAAATCCCCCCAAA
>NW_024357517.1:0-319 GCF_014805655.1 Passer montanus | reverse complement strand
TGGGTTCAGCTCATGAGCCATGATGAAAATAGGTAAATAAAATTAAATAAAGTGCAATAGAATAGGGTTAGTTTGCATTGTGCCAGTTTCAAAAAAATCTCCCTTAGGAGCCAAAATTAATTAAAATCTTATTTTGAATGTATTTTCCCATCTTCTATAGCAAAAGCTGACTCATAACTCACGTTCTGCTGTGTTGAAAAATCTTCTGTTTTATGCTAAGTCCATTCCTAACTGATGCTGTCCAGGATTGGAATGAACTCCAGACATTCAGCAACTGAAACATTCTTGGTTTAAAACTGTGTGCTCTGCAAACACAGAC
>NW_024357516.1:0-319 GCF_014805655.1 Passer montanus | reverse complement strand
ACTGGTTGCTGCTGCCTTTTGAACACCTGAAGTCGGCGTAACTGTGAACTCTCATACCTTAAAGAGAACAATGTGTGCTTCAGTTAAATATTTAAATTATACTTCACAAGTATTAAGAGCCCTCAGTACAGAAATGACACAAGTCAGAGAAGCTACGTTTTGAACTTGAGCAGCATTTGACGTCTTGGTGTTGTGACACAATCAGGATGTGAAGAATTTGATGGGGTGTGTTGGTTAAATCTTTGCAGTAAGTCCTAACTAATATAATAGAACGAGTCAACTAATGAAATGAACCACAAGTGCTACAGAGACAGAAGGA
>NW_024357515.1:0-319 GCF_014805655.1 Passer montanus | reverse complement strand
GGGTCCCTGTCCCTGTGAGAGGAAAACCAGGGCTGTGTCCCCTCCCTCCCCTCCAGCCCTGGCACAGCAGGAAATGCTGTGACTTGTCCTGTTTCACACAGACATGGAAGGGTTAAACCGGGCTGCTGGCACTTTGGGAATGGGATGCAATTTTCTCAGGCACTTGTATCCTCTGCTTTAGCCAAAATTCCAAAGGGCCAGACCTCATCCCCTCGGCTCTCCAGGCATTTGACTTCCTTGACCCCCAAACAGTTTAATCTCTCCTCTAAGTCACTTTGTGTCCTACCCACGACACAAACCAAGAGGTTTTCCAGGCTGG
>NW_024357514.1:0-6874 GCF_014805655.1 Passer montanus | reverse complement strand
TGGCGCTGCTGGCGGCCGTCTCGGAGCTGCGGGGGGAGGGGGCGGCGCCGCTGCTGCCGCGGGCGCTGCCCGTCCTGCAGGGGGCGCTGCGGCCCCCGCCCCCGCCGGTGAGTACTGGTTTGTACTGGTTTGTACTGGTTTGTACTGGTTTGTACTGGTTTGTACTGGTTTGTACTGGTTTGTACTGGTTTGTACTGGTTTGTACTGGTTTGTACTGGTTTGTACTGGTTTGTACTGGTTTGTACTGGTTTGTACTGGTTTGTACTGGTTTGTACTGGTTTGTACTGGTTTGTACTGGTTTGTACTGGTTTGTACTGGTTTGGGGGCTGGGGTTACTGGTTTGGACTGGGAGGGGACTGGGATGAACTGGGAGGGGACTGGGAGGGGATTAATGGGTTAAAAATGGGGGAAAACGGGAGAAAAATGGGGAAATGGGGATTTGGGGTTACTGGTTTGTACTGGTTTGTACTGGTTTGGGGGCTGGGGTTACTGGTTTGGACTGGGAGGGGACTGGGACGAACTGGGAGGGGATTTGGGGGTTTGGGAAGGAGTTAAAGGGTTAAAAATGGGGGAAAACGGGAGAAAAATGGGGAAATGGGGATTTGGGGTTACTGGTTTGGACTGGGAGGGGACTGGGACGAACTGGGAGAGGACTGGGAGGTGATTAAAGGGTTAAAAATGGGGGAAAATGGGGCAAAAACGAGGAAAAATGGGATTTTTTTTATACTGGTTTATACTGGTTTATACTGGTTTGGGGTCTGGAGTTACTGGTTTGGACTGGGAGTGGTTTATACTGGTCCGTACTGGTCCATACTGGTCCATACTGGTCCGTACTGGTTTATACTGGTCCCTGTTGCCCCCAGCCCCCCTCCGACGCCCCTGATTGGCTGCTGAATCTCCATGACGACGCCGAGGGGGCGGAGCCTATGGAGGACGACAGCGAGGAGTGGGCGGAGCCTCAGGAGTGAGTGGGCGTGGCCACAGCAGAGTGGGCGTGGCTCGGTGCTCCAGCCACGCCCATTTATGGTCATGCCACGCCCCCCGCAGGGTGGAAATGGGCGGAGCTTTCCCCGGATTGGCCGAGGCGGCGCTGGGGGCGCTGGGGGAGCTGGCGGAGAACTGCTTTACTGGTTTCCCTTCCAGCGCCCTCCCCCGTCCACCAGGGGGCGCTGCAGGCCCTCCTGAGCGGGCTCCGGGCCGACCCGGAAGTGGGCGGGGCCCTGGGGGCGGTGGGCGGGGTCGGGCGGATCCTGCAGCCCCCGGGCCACGCCCACAAGGAGTGGCTGGAGCCCATTGGACGAGCCCTGTGTGACGTCATCACCGGGGAGGTGAGGGGGCGGGGCTTGACTGTGAAGGGGGCGGAGCTTAAATAATAGAGGTGGGAGGAGCTTAAAATGAGGTGGGCGGGGCTTCAGGAGGTGTTGAGGGGTTGTGGGCATGGCTTAAGAGCAGTGGGTGTGGCTTAAAGCTTTGTGGGCGTGGCTTATTGTGGGTTTGTGTGTTGTGGGCGTGGCTTAAGGGGTTTGACCGATGGGGGTGGGCGTGGTTTGGGGTGGGCGTGGCTCAGTAAGCCCCTCCCCCTCGCAGATCGCCTGCCTGAGGTCGCGGGGGGACGGCGACGAGGACGAGGTGGGGCTCCCAGTTCAGACCAGTTTCATCCCAGTTTGATTCCAGTTTGATCCCAGTCCCTCCCAGTTCCCTCCCAGTGACCTCCCAGTATAAACCAGTTCATCCCAGTCCCCCCCAGTTCCCTCCCAGCCAGTCCCTCCCAGTATAACCAGTCCCCCCCAGACCTCCCAGCGCGCCGAGCTCCGCGAGACCGCCTCCGATTGGCTGCCGGAGCTGGGCGTGGCCATGGCCCGGGAGGGCGTGGCCGGCACCGGGGGGGGCGTGGCCTTCCCACCCCGCCTCTTCCGCCGCCTCCTCCCCTCCCTATTGGCCGCCCTGGCCGACCCCGCCCACCCGGGGGCGCGCTCGTGGGCGGCGGCCGTGATTGGCCAGCTGGGCCACGCCCTGGGCGCGGAGGCCACGCCCTTCCTGCCGGATCTGGGGCCCGCCTTCCGATTGGCCGCCGGCGACCCCGACGACGAGGTCAGGGCCAACGCCTTCTACGCCATTGGCCGGATCGGGGAGGCCGTGGGACACGCCCACCGGGAGTATCCGCCAATCGCAGGGGAGGGGAGGGGCTTGGGGGGGGATAAGCCACGCCCACCGCCCTTAAACCCCGCCCACCGCCCTTAAACCCCTCCCATATCATTGTACATATGCCTAAGCCACGCCCACCACCTTTAAGCCACGCCCACCACCCTTAAACCCCGCCCACCGCCCTTAAACCCCTCCCATATCATTGTACATATGCCTAAGCCACGCCCACCACCTTTAAGCCACGCCCACCACCCTTAAACCCCGCCCACCGCCCTTAAACCCCTCCCATATCATTGTACATATGCCTAAGCCACGCCCACCACCTTTAAGCCACGCCCACCACCCTTAAACCCCTCCCATATTTCCATAAATAGACTTTAGCCCCGCCCACCAACCTTAAACCCCTCCCATATTTTAATACATGAACTTAAGCCACGCCCCCACCTTTAAACCACGCCCACCGCCCTTAATCCACGCCCACAAGGTTTAACTCCTCCCATATTTCTATAAATGGATTCTAGCCCCGCCCACCATCCTTAAACCCCTCCCATATGTCTGTAAATAGAGTTAAGCCACGCCCACCACCTTTAAGGCACGCCCACCACCCTTAAGCCACGCCCACAAGGTTTAACTCTCCCGTATTTCCATAAATGGACTTTAGCCCCACCCACCACCCTTAAACCCCTCCCACATGTCTGTAAATGGAGTTAAGCCACGCCCACCACCCTTAAACCCCTCCCATATTTCCATAAATAGACTTTAGCCCCGCCCACCAACCTTAAACCCCTCCCATATTTTTATACATGAACTTAAGCCACGCCCCCACCTTTAAACCACGCCCACCGCCCTTAAGCCACGCCCACCAAGGTTTAACTCCCCCGTATTTCCATAAATTTACTTTAGCCCCACCCACCACCCTTAAACCCCTCCCACATGTCTGTAAATATAGTTAAGCCACGCCCACCACCCTTAAACCCCGCCCACCGCCTTTAAACCCCGCCCATTCCGCTTAGGCCACGCCCACAAGTCCCTGAAATGTCTGAGGCCACGCCCAGTGCCCATAAGCTCCTCCCACCGGCCTTGAACCCCACCCACATTTATTTAAATGGGCTCAAGCTCCTCCCACGCTCGAAGCCACGCCCACAATTCCATAAAAGGGCATGGGCTCCTCTCATTCACTTAAACTCCGCCCACAGCTTTTTACAGGCTCTAAGCCCCGCCCACAAGCCTTAAACCCCGCCCACACTCCCTTTAAATGGTTCAGACCACGCCCACCACACCTAAACCCCGCCCACAACTCATTACAGGCTTTAAACCCCGCCCACTTTCTAGTAAAAGGCATCAAGCCCCGCCCACCACTCTTAAACCACGCCCACATTATCTTAAAAGGGTCTAAACCCCGCCCACCACCCTTAAACCCCGCCCACATTTCCATGAAGGGCTTTAAACCCCGCCCACCACCCTTAAACCCCGCCCACATTATCCTAAGGGTCTTCAAACCCCACCCACCCCCCTTAAACCCCGCCCACATTTCCATAAAGGACTTTAAACCCCGCCCACCACCCTTAAACCCCGCCCACCACCCTTAAACCCCGCCCACATTATCTTAAAATGTGTTAAGCCACGCCCACCACCCTTAAGCCACGCCCACATTCTCTTAAAAGGCTTAAAACCCCACCCACCACCCTTAAGCCCCGCCCACCACCACAAGCCACGCCCCCACTCCTTAAAACCCCCCCAAACCCCGCCCCCACTCCCATATAAGGTCAAGCCCTGCCCCATTCCCATATAAGGACCTCAAACCCCCTCCAGCTCCCCAAGCCCCGCCCCTTTTTTGGGGCCCGCCTTCCGATTGGCCGCCGGCGACCCCGACGACGAGGTCAGGGCCAACGCCTTCTACGCCATTGGCCGGATCGGGGAGGCCGTGGGACACGCCCACCGGGAGTATCCGCCAATCGCAGGGGAGGGGAGGGGCTTGGGGGGGCTAAGCCACGCCCACCGCCCTTAAACCCCGCCCACCACCCTTAAGCCCCTCCCATGTTTTAATACATGAACTTAAGCCACGCCCCCACCTTTAAACCACGCCCACCACCCTTAAACCCCGCCCACCGCCCTTAAGCCCCTCCCATGTTTTAATACATGAACTTAAGCCACGCCCCCACCTTTAAACCACGCCCACCACCTTTAAACCCCGCCCACCGCCCTTAAACCCCTCCCATATTTCTATACCTGAACTTAAGCCACGCCCCCACCTTTAAACCACGCCCACCGCCCTTAATCCACGCCCACAAGGTTTAACTCCTCCCATATTTCTATAAATGGATTCTAGCCCCGCCCACCATCCTTAAACCCCTCCCATATGTCTGTAAATAGAGTTAAGCCACGCCCACCACCTTTAAGGCACGCCCACCACCCTTAAGCCACGCCCACAAGGTTTAACTCTCCCGTATTTCCATAAATGGACTTTAGCCCCACCCACCACCCTTAAACCCCTCCCACATGTCTGTAAATGGAGTTAAGCCACGCCCACCACCCTTAAACCCCGCCCACCGCCTTTAAACCCCGCCCATTCCGCTTAGGCCACGCCCACAAGTCCCTGAAATGTCTGAGGCCACGCCCAGTGCCCATAAGCTCCTCCCACCGGCCTTGAACCCCACCCACATTTATTTAAATGGGATCAAGCTCCTCCCACGCCTGAAGCCACGCCCACAATTCCATAAAAGGGCATGGGCTCCTCTCATTCACTTAAACTCCGCCCACAGCTTTTTACAGGCTCTAAGCCCCGCCCACAAGCCTTAAACCCCGCCCACACTCCCTTTAAATGGTTCAGACCACGCCCACCACACCTAAACCCCGCCCACAACTCATTACAGGCTTTAAACCCCGCCCACTTTCTAGTAAAAGGCATCAAGCCCCGCCCACCACTCTTAAACCACGCCCACATTATCTTAAAAGGGTCTAAACCCCGCCCACCACCCTTAAACCCCGCCCACATTTCCATGAAGGGCTTTAAACCCCGCCCACCACCCTTAAACCCCGCCCACATTATCCTAAGGGTCTTCAAACCCCACCCACCCCCCTTAAACCCCGCCCACATTTCCAGCCCAAAATCAGCCCCAAAAACACCCAAGATCACCCCAAAATTACCCAAATTCAGCCCAAAATTCACCTCGAAATCAGCCCCAAATTCAGCCCAAAACCACCCAAATTCAGCCCAAAGTCACCCCAAAAATACCCCAAATTCAGCCCAAAATTCACCCCAAAAAAATCCCCAAATCAGCCCAAAATTCATCCCAAAACCACCCAAATTCACCCCAAAAACACCCCAAATCAATCAAAAATACCCAAAAATTCAACCCAAAATTCACCCCAAAAATATAGCCCAAAATCAGCCTCAAAAACACCCAAATTCACCCCAAAAATACCCAAAAATGCAGCCCAAAATTCAGCCCAAAATTCAGCCCAAAATCATCCCAAAATTCAGCCCAAAACACTCAAAATAAGCCCAAAAATACCCAGAAATACATCCCAAAATCACCCCACAATCTGCCCCAAAAACACTCAAATTCACCCCAAAAATTCATCCCAAAATTCACCCCAAAATTCACCCCAAAGTCACCCCAAAAATACCCCAAATTCAGCCCAAAATTCACCCCAAAATCCGCCCCCAAAACACCTAAACTCACCCCAAAAATACCCAAAAATACATATCTGCCCCAAAAACACTCAAATTCACCCCAAAAATTCATCCCAAAATTCACCCCAAAATTCACCCCAAAGTCACCCCAAAAATACCCAAAATTCAGCCCAAAATTCACCCCAAAAACACCCAAAATAACCCCAAAAATACCCAAAAATTCATCCCAAAATTCACCCCAAAATCAGCCCCAAAAACACCCAAAATCACCCCAAAAATACCCAAAATGCATCCCAAAATCACCCCAAAAGTACCCAAAATTCACCCCAAAATTCACCCCAAATTCAGCCCAAAATTCACCCCAAAATCCGCCCCCAAAACACCTAAACTCACCCCAAAAATACCCAAAAATACATCCCAAAATCAGCCCCAAAAACACCCAAAATCACCCCAAAAATACCCAGAAATTCAGCCCAAAATCAGCCCCAAAAACACCCAAATTCACCCCAAAAATACCCAAAATTCATCCCAAAATTCACCCCAAAAATATTCTAAAAAATCACAAAATCCCCTAAATTCACCCCAAAATTATCCCAAAAATTCTCAAAAGAATCCCCCCAAAATCAGACAAAAAATCCCCAAATTCAGCCCCAAAACAACCAAAAAATCCCAAAAATTCACCCCAAGAATATCCCTAAAAATTCCCAATAAATCCCCAAAAATCCCAAATTTTCCCCCTAAATTCATCATTTTCTCCCAAAATTCCCAAATTTTCCCCCGAAATCGCCCAGATTTTCTCTCCAAAAATCCAAATTTTTCCCCAAAAACCCAATTTTCCCCCCAGAATTCCCAATTTTTTTCCTAAAATTCCCATTTTTTCCCTCAAAAAACCCCAATTTTTCCCCAAAATTCCCATTTTTTCCCTCCAGAAAACCAAATTTTCTCACAAAAATTCCCAAATTTTTCCTAAAAATCCCCTTAAAATTCCAATTTTTTTTCCCAAAATTCCCAAATTTTCTCTGCCAAATTTCCTCCAAAATTCCCCAATTTTCCCTCCAAAAATCCAAATTTTCTCACAAAAATTCCCAAATT
>NW_024357513.1:0-319 GCF_014805655.1 Passer montanus | reverse complement strand
CAGGTGAACGGGGAGGGACCTTAAAGCTCCGAGGCTACCGGGCCGGGGCCGCCCGCTCTGCAGCCGCCGGCGGGGCCACGTTGATCGGCGCAGCCCGGCCGCGGCGCCGGGAGCTCCCGGCGGCGTGACCGCCCCTCAGCAGCGGGCGCCGCTGAGGCAGGTGAGGGCGCGGCGGGCGGCAGGAAGGGCAGGAGGGAGGGAAGAAAGGAAGCGGTAGGGAGGGAGGGAAAGGAAGAAAGAAAGGAAGGAGCGCGGTGGGGCAGGTGCCCCCGGGCAGGTGCCACCGGGCGGCTGAGGCCGCACTTGTTGCGGGGCCGGG
>NW_024357512.1:0-319 GCF_014805655.1 Passer montanus | reverse complement strand
CATATATTGGAATTTTTGAAGTATACTCACAGACTACACAAGGCTCTATCTGACATTTCTGATCTTTGGCCTCACACTTTCATACCAGAGTGGTTTCTGTAACATTCTCTGTAATCTTTTTATAGTGTCAAATAGCATCGCCATTTTGCAATGCCTCCCAACCATCCTAAAGGAGATTGTTCCATTATTTAGAATACAGTCTTGTAGGCTCATAGGTTTCATCCATGTTCCTATTTCCTTCCAGGTTTCCTTGACTACTTGTCTCAGCTCAGGTACCTGTTCACATGCAGTTGTTTTGTTCTTTTGTATTTCAGGTAGT
>NW_024357511.1:0-319 GCF_014805655.1 Passer montanus | reverse complement strand
GTGTCCCAGGTGTGTCCCAGGCGTGCTCTCAAGGTGTCTCCCAGGTGTGACTCAGGTGTGTTACCTGTCCCAGGTGTGTCCAGGTGTGTCCCAGGTGTCCCTCAGCCCCCCAGGTGTCTCCCAGGTGTGTCCCAGGTGTGTCTGTATCCCCAGCTGTGTCTCACCTGTCCCAGGTGTGCTCTCACCTGTCCCGGGTGTGTTTGTATCCCCAGGTGTGCTCTCACCTGCCTCAGGTGTGTCCCAGGTGTCCCACACCTGTCCAGGTGCTCTCACCTGCTCCACAAGCGCGACGATCTCCTGCTCGGCCTTGCTCAGCCCT
>NW_024357510.1:0-319 GCF_014805655.1 Passer montanus | reverse complement strand
TATGTAAGATTTGAAGGATTAATTCACAGAAAGGTATGATAACACTTCTTTTGAGGACAACTGCAGAAATAAGTTACTGAGATAAAAGAGCAGCAAAGCAGATTGCCTGGGGAAAGGTACCTCAGAATCATGCATGGTTGTGAGAGAGGACTGACAACTATTATGTGTAGTCAGGTGCTAGCAAAAAGCCTGCTATTCAACTGTTCCACATAATTCCACAGCACTACTTAAAAAGAGAACAAATAAAAGGTCCTGAGCCTGAGCTACCACTTAGTTTTTCTTTGAACCTATTTTTCCAGGCACTCTAGTTGAAAGAGTA
>NW_024357509.1:0-319 GCF_014805655.1 Passer montanus | reverse complement strand
GGGGCTGCCGGTCCCCCGTGGTCACCGGGAGGAGCTGCCGGTCCCCCGTGGTCACCGGGGGGGGCTGCCGGTCCCCCGTGGTCACCGGGGGGGGCTGCCGGTCCCCCGTGGTCACCGGGGGGGGCTGCCGGTCCCCCGCGGGGTCCCCGCGGAACCGGGAGCACGGGGAGGGAGCGCGGCGCTCGCTTCCCTGCATCCCGTTGCCACGGCAACCGCAGGGATGCGGGGAGATGTCCCCCCCAATGGGGACGGGCTGCGGGGGCGCGGGGGGGTGGGGACACCGTCCTGCGCCCCCCCCCGGTTTATTTTTAGCCTGTCA
>NW_024357508.1:0-319 GCF_014805655.1 Passer montanus | reverse complement strand
GGACCCCCCGAGGGCCCCCCAAAACCTGGAGGGGGGAAAAGGGGGGGTCAGGAATGGGGGGGACCCAAAATCCCCCGAATTCACCCCAAAATCCCCCCAGGGACCCCCCTGGGAGCACTGGGAAGGCCCTGGGGGATACTGGGAGGGAACTGGGAGGGAACTGGGAGCACTGGGAGGGCTCTGGGGTGGCACTGGGCTGAACTGGTTTGTACTGGTGCCATACTGGGGCCATACTGGGAGCACTGGAAGGGCCCTGGTGGGACACTGGTCTGTACTGGTCTGTACTGGTCGGTACTGGTTTATACTGGTCTGTACTGGT
>NW_024357507.1:0-319 GCF_014805655.1 Passer montanus | reverse complement strand
GCATGCGGCGGCCGATGCCCTGGCGGTCGTAGAGCACGTTGAACTTGTTCACAAACTGGTTCATGGTGTTGCAGGTCTTGGTGATGGTGCCCAGGTACGCCATCAGCCCCACGTCGTTGCATTGCTGGGGGGAAAAACGCCGATTTTGGGGAAAATTCCCGAGTTTTGGGGGCGGTCCCCAAAAATCCCGGAGGTTTTGGGGCTTCCCGGGGAGGTTTTGGGGTTTTTGTAATTCTGGGATCCCCCCCAAAAATTCCTGAGGCTGGAAAAAGGGGAGGGGGAATTTTGGGGGGTTTCAGGGGGGTTTGGGGACTCTTTC
>NW_024357506.1:0-319 GCF_014805655.1 Passer montanus | reverse complement strand
ACAGCCTGAGGAACCAGGAGCTCAAGAAAGCTCTCAGGGAACTCCTAACTGGATGCTTTTCAAGTATTACACACTGCCTGCTTCCCTCTATCATTGGCTCGTGGGGCAGATTGCGACAGTCCAAGACTCCCCATATTTAAATTTCTTCCACTTCTGATGCTTTTGTCTTCATAGAAATGATGGTATTCTTTCCCTGCAATATAATAAGATCCCCTTTTTTGTGACACAAAAACTTCATGTAAATGAGGCGTCTCACATTGTATTTATTTGAAATAAATGAACTTGCAAGAATATTTCTGTTATTCTTTTACAATCCCCA
>NW_024357505.1:0-319 GCF_014805655.1 Passer montanus | reverse complement strand
CTGGGGTCACCCCAAAATTTGGGACCCCAGCTCCACCCCATGGGGATTAATCCCATTTAGGGGTACCAGGGGTGTTTGGGGGGTCCAGGGATTTTGGGGGGGGTCCCTAAAGGTGCTGAGGGTCCCCAGGTGTGCAGAGAAGGGACCCCAAAACTTCTGGGGTCACCCCAAAATTTGGGACCCCAGCTCCACCCCATGGGGATTAATCCCATTTAGGGGAACCAGGAGTTTTTCGGGGGTCCAGAATTTTTTGGAGGGGGGTTCCAGGGAATTTAGGGGGTCCCAGGAATTTTTGGGGGGGGTCCCTAAAGGTGCTGAG
>NW_024357504.1:0-319 GCF_014805655.1 Passer montanus | reverse complement strand
ACTGCGGGGACAGCGGCACCGTGTCACCCTCCGGCTGCAGGGAGGGGACAGTGGCACAGTGTCACCCCCCACCAGTGAGGGTCAGGGAGGTGACACCAGCCTGGTGCCACCACCGCCAGTGAGGGTCAGGGAGGTGACACCAGGCCAGTGTCACCTCCAGCAGTGCAAGTGCCACCAGCGCCGTGGCCCCGCCACCAGCAGGCTCCGGGAGGTGACAGCAGAGTCCGGGATGTGACACCAGCCCCGTGTCATCCCCATCAGGGGGGATCGCGGAGGTGACACCAGCCCGGTGTCCCTGCCACCAGCAGCCTCCGGGCGG
>NW_024357503.1:0-6767 GCF_014805655.1 Passer montanus | reverse complement strand
GAAAAAAAAAAGCCATCTAGTGAGTCTATTGGCTTATTGTGCTCCATATTCCTAAAAATTCATTTTGCAGTCAGGAAGGACACATGGGGTTTCAATAATTTTCTGCCTTTACACTTTCCCTGCCACCAGAGGTAACATGGGGATGTTCTTCAATAAACAAATCTGCTCTTTTCTCTCAAGGTTTGTGTACACTCTGAGTGCTTTGGTGACATCAGATTTTTCACCAGGGAAATGAAAAAAACCCAACAAAACCAACAGCCTACATTGCTGAAAACCCAGGAAGCTAAGCTGGCCAGTCTCTGAAATATGGTATGAGTGAAAATAGAAATAAAATAAAAATTCCCATCCAACACAAACTGGGAAGTGAAGGAACGAGGGCTTTCCTACTGAGGCTGCCTCCAGTTACCATCCTTCTGAGCATGGCATTATCCATTCTGCACTGAGGAGGCTCTCAGGCCAAAATTTAAAAGGAGGCCAAAAGGAAGCAAAAGAATCACAAAGAACCTATGGAAGAAGCCTTCTGTAAAGCATGAGGGACCCCTGAGCCACATGAGATTATTTTCCTCTTTTTTTCCTCCTTAATTCTCTTATAGCAGACAGTATTTCCATCCTCCCTTTTCTGAATCTCTACAACGTGCAAGCTCCGTGTTTGGGTGCAGGCAGGCTGGGAAGTGCAACTGTGCATTAGAGCTGCTGGAGCTGGGAGGCATTTTCAGTGAGTAAGAACTACACTTCCATAAATGACACACAAAAACTACATTCCCCAATCCCACAACACGTGAAACAGATCCCTGGATCAGTCCCATCACCAGCCCTGCCCATTTCTGTGCATGGCTGCTTGGGATGGAGCTCTGGGAGCACAGCTGGGACACAAGGGACACTGTTCCCATGTTCTCAGAAAGGCCCCAGGGATGCAGGCTCATGTGTTTGTCACATTCTGCACCAGCCTGTGGAAAAACCTTGATCCATTACTTTCACTCTTCCAGATGCTGTTAGGAATTGGAGAAGGGCAATGCCTCCTTCACCTGTAGCCTGCAGGAACAGCCAAATCTCTTTGGGAGAACAATCCCATCTGCACAGGCACCTCCTGCCCCTGAATTCTGTGCATCCTTCCTTCCAGCAGTGAAAGACCTGGAGGGACACACACAGCAATTACCTCTCCTGCAGGAAAAGCCCATCCTGCCCCTCCAAACCAAACTGTCCCTTGCTCACCTATGGTACACGCTCATGGTTTAACTCCTGTTACTATTTCCATTAAAGATTATCAATATTTCCAATAAAGATGGGCTGGAGACAAACCAGGATCTAATTATTAATTACATTTTGACCTGCATGCCCAGATGGGTATGAAAAAAGTTTCACTCAAGAGGAGTTTTTTTTCCCTTCACTCCAGCAGACCCTGGATTTTTCCACTGAATGTTTTCATTTTCAGCAGTGATTTGCTCCAGTTACCTGTGCCTCACCACTGGGGCTGCTGCCTGGCACAGAGGTGAAACCATCCAGGCTGAAAGGAAAAGGCTCTGTTAGGTTGGAATGCAGAGAGCAAAGAATTTCATTCACTAAGGGCAGTGATGGAGGAGCTGCATCCACACTCTTCCAGTCACACAATTACTCTGTTCCTGCCTTTCTCAAGGATCTTAAATCCTCCTGGAGCTTTTCTGACCCCATCCTCCATCCACAGAGGCAGAGAAGAAAGAGTGAGCTCGCTTGCCTCCCTTCTGAACAGTTTCCATACTTCCACTAATTCCATCTGCTTTCTCTGTGCTATCCCACCTTCTCAACAATCTGTGCCAAGGATCAGCAACTGCCCAAATTAAATGGCCACTGACTGCTATGACTCAGAAATATTTCTATGTGAGCAGCAGGGTCACCAGGGTACTCCAGCCAGCAGTCATTCCTGCACACAAGGAGCAACTGGATATTAAGGCATAGCTGTGATATCCATATACTGCCCATATGCTCACTTTGGAGAAGCTGGGGAGACTCGTGCCCTGCAAACAGGGTTAAATGGAAATGATTAAATACACCAGAAAAAAGGAAAAAAAAAAGCCATCTAGTGAGTCTATTGGCTTATTGTGCTCCATATTCCTAAAAATTCATTTTGCAGTCAGGAAGGACACATGGGGTTTCAATAATTTTCTGCCTTTACACTTTCCCTGCCACCAGAGGTAACATGGGGATGTTCTTCAATAAACAAATCTGCTCTTTTCTCTCAAGGTTTGTGTACACTCTGAGTGCTTTGGTGACATCAGATTTTTCACCAGGGAAATGAAAAAAACCCAACAAAACCAACAGCCTACATTGCTGAAAACCCAGGAAGCTAAGCTGGCCAGTCTCTGAAATATGGTATGAGTGAAAATAGAAATAAAATAAAAATTCCCATCCAACACAAACTGGGAAGTGAAGGAACGAGGGCTTTCCTACTGAGGCTGCCTCCAGTTACCATCCTTCTGAGCATGGCATTATCCATTCTGCACTGAGGAGGCTCTCAGGCCAAAATTTAAAAGGAGGCCAAAAGGAAGCAAAAGAATCACAAAGAACCTATGGAAGAAGCCTTCTGTAAAGCATGAGGGACCCCTGAGCCACATGAGATTATTTTCCTCTTTTTTTCCTCCTTAATTCTCTTATAGCAGACAGTATTTCCATCCTCCCTTTTCTGAATCTCTACAACGTGCAAGCTCCGTGTTTGGGTGCAGGCAGGCTGGGAAGTGCAACTGTGCATTAGAGCTGCTGGAGCTGGGAGGCATTTTCAGTGAGTAAGAACTACACTTCCATAAATGACACACAAAAACTACATTCCCCAATCCCACAACACGTGAAACAGATCCCTGGATCAGTCCCATCACCAGCCCTGCCCATTTCTGTGCATGGCTGCTTGGGATGGAGCTCTGGGAGCACAGCTGGGACACAAGGGACACTGTTCCCATGTTCTCAGAAAGGCCCCAGGGATGCAGGCTCATGTGTTTGTCACATTCTGCACCAGCCTGTGGAAAAACCTTGATCCATTACCTTCACTCTTCCAGATGCTGTTAGGAATTGGAGAAGGGCAATGCCTCCTTCACCTGTAGCCTGCAGGAACAGCCAAATCTCTTTGGGAGAACAATCCCATCTGCACAGGCACCTCCTGCCCCTGAATTCTGTGCATCCTTCCTTCCAGCAGTGAAAGACCTGGAGGGACACACACAGCAATTACCTCTCCTGCAGGAAAAGCCCATCCTGCCCCTCCAAACCAAACTGTCCCTTGCTCACCTATGGTACACGCTCATGGTTTAACTCCTGTTACTATTTCCATTAAAGATTATCAATATTTCCAATAAAGACGGGCTGGAGACAAACCAGGATCTAATTATTAATTACATTTTGACCTGCATGCCCAGATGGGTATGAAAAAAGTTTCACTCAAGAGGAGTTTTTCCTTAACTCCAGCAGACCCTGGATTTTTCCACTGAATGTTTTCATTTTCAGGTGCAATTACCAGAAATAACATTAATGGCTTTCAGTGCAGGACAAAAATAACTAAAGGCAGAGCAACTGTCCAGCTTAGATGCTTATCCTAAGAAAAGACTGAGAACAATCATGCAAAGCTTGACAACCTGAGGGGAGAAAAAGCAAACAAGCACAGGGGTGAAGTCTAAATCAAATATGAAGCAATCTATATTTTCCATTAAAGCCATTGTGGAACTGGGCATTTTGCAAAGGTCTTGATTGAAAACCATGGCAAAGTTAATGGGTTTGACTCAAATGATCCTCAGCCCTTCAATAAGGAACAAGGAGAAAGGAGGCCCATGAAACACAACTTGAAAAGAAACATTAGTGCACCCAAACAACAGAAAAGAAACTATTTCAGTTGCTCTAGGAAGGAGTATAAATTGCCTTGTTCTCAAAACTAGAGGGAGATTCAAGAGTGCAGAATCTCATTAGAATTTCAGCACTGTATTTTTTTATAAACAGCATGTCAGTAAGATTTACCAGTATTGTCTCAATGTAATGAAAGCCTTATTACTTATTCTTTGACAAGAGGTACTTTTCTAATTCTTTACTTTGAATAAAAAACAGTGAAGATGTGTACTGAATTGAAAGCTAATTAGCACATTCATAGGTGTCAAAAATTCAATAACTTTTGTACTCATATTTTTGGCTTCTTTTGTGGTCAGTTTAATTAAATTTGTTGATAAAATAAAGGAGGATATAAAAAATTATTAGTTTAGGCTAGGTTTTTCAAAGGCAATTAGTAGTTAGAGCCCATTAAACTAAGGAGAGAATCAGACCAATAATTTCTAGGGCTTTTTTAATGTTACCATTGAGATTTTAGTATAATCAGCAAAGAACAAGGACCAGTCATGATCCAAAAGAGTTTCCTGGGATCCAGGGACAAAAAATATTGTTGAGGTGCGAGAAACAGGAGTTCAGAGCTGCAGAGGCTGCTGACAGCCTCTTACAGTGGGTGCCCTGTTTCAGAAGCTGTGATTTCAAGAGGTGGCAAAGTGGGTCATAAATGCTACTGAGAGCTGAAAATTAGGAAATGAAAACCACTTGAGAATACTGAAGTGTGGTGGGTCTGATTACAGCAATCAAAATGCTATCCCATTTTGCTACAGTTTATCTTGAACAGCAAGGTTAAGGGAAACAAGCCAAAAAAAAAAAAGAAAGCCACATGATCCTAAACTGTGAGTATGCATAAATGTTACAGCCCTGACAGGGACTGCTCAGGCAGCTGACCCCAGGGGTAACGTGGTGTTGATCTGGTTTTGTGCTGGCAGCCAAAACCTCTCCTGCTGCTTCACCAGGCATTTCACTCCTGCCCATGGTCCGAATCCTTGTGCGTTTGGCACTGAGGACTGACTGCTTCCCACCAAACACCTGCAAAACCAGTTCCATCCTTCACATCCCCTGAGGTGCCTGTGTGTGTGCCCTGGTGCATGGCCAGTGCAACAGCTGAGTGACATCTGTCCCTCATGACCATGGGCAAGAGTGTGTGCTCAGAGCACCTGGGCACGGCCTCCTGAGGGAAAACTCCTGGCTGAGGACACCACATCTCCAAGGATCACTGCATGAACCTCTGCACCTGCCCCCCAAAGTGCAGAACAACCCACAAACAGACAGTGACACCGCCAAGAACAGCTCCCATCCAACCAGCCCCCGCGGGGCTCCCGGAGCAGCAGAGGACAGGAGAACAAACAGCAGGTGACAAATGTTGGGCCATGCCCACCTTAAGCCAAAGTGACTCCGTGCTCTACCAGACACGAGTCCTCTCTTCCCTCTGCCAGCTGGCTCAGCAAGCTCATCCCAATTCATCTGGGAACTGTGCTGTGCACATGAACTGTGGAGGGCTTCAGCAATGCATCAGGTGGGAGATATTAAATGGAATATCACTGGAAGACAAACAAACAAACACACAAAGAAAACAGGTATTGAACAGGAAAACTTATAATGGGAAAGGCTGAGAAAATTTAAAACACTTTCTCTCTGAAACAGGTCACAGAGTGTTCTCTGTTTAAAGCAGCTGCAACACTGATACTGTGAGATTAAATAAAACATAAAAGGGATAAAAGAATTACCATCTATTTAAAAACACACACAAAACCAAACCCCAAAGAGCAGAAATGAGAACAACGAGAGGCATTTTTTCCACTCGCTCAAGTGTCCTACTACTTAAGGAAGCCCTTCCTGCTGTCCTTTTGCATGTCCCTGTTCTTCTGTGTCCCCATCACTTCATCTTCCACTGGCACCATCATTGTCTTATTAGCACCAAGAGGTCACTGCCAATTAGCAACTGAGATCTTTGGGATCTCTGAAAGCAGTCACTTGGCCATCAGATAATATCAAAATATCATGACCATAATATTTATCAGTTTGGGTTTTCACCAATCTGTTCAGCTCCTGAGACATGTTCATTTTACTGCTAATGGTGTCACACACTGCCTGTGCACTCCCTACACAATTAATACCATTTTATATCTGCATGGAAAGGGCCAAGAGCTCCTATGCACATGGTAATTCAGCACCATGGTAAGGAGATGTGCAGCTGCTCAGGGGTGTGTACAAACAACAGTTCACTGGCAGCTTCTGGGAGATGAACCATAACAAGCTGAATTTTAAAGTAAACTGAGCTGTATTTTGCCTCGTTATAGAAGATCTTTCTGAATGACCAATTTAAGTATTTTTCAACCCCTTCTACTGAACACAAGACAGATGTACCTGAGCAGGTGAAAACCTGGGTCCTGGGCAGCCTCTGGAGTTCAGTGAGCACCTCTGTGTCCCCAGTGCCCGTGAAAGCTCTGTGGGATGGGTGTGAAAGGGATGGAGACAAATTGTAATTGGGAATCAGCCCTGAGGTGTGTCCTGTCTCTCAGAGCACTGACAGAAGCAGCTTTAGCCCAAATCCATAACTGAGTACACCAAAGCCCCCTTGCCTGATCAATGTGACAACAGCACAGATCCAGCTGCTGATGCACATCAGCACCCTCGGACACAGGGCAGAGCTGTGACCTGGCGAGAGGCCTTGGAAACTTCCCCTGGTGAAAGGAGAGGGGGCTGGGCCCTCAGTGTGACACAGACAGAGCTGACTGTTCACTCCCTCTCACACCACCTGACTGCTCATGGATTGTACTGCCAAGTCTCATCAGCACAGGACCCCAGAGGTGACACAGCTCACTACCAACGAGCAGACTGCACCAGGAGGTGATCAGGACTGGGACATCAGGATATGGCTCCTAGTTCTCTGTTTCTGTCCAGAGAGGCCAAGCTTTAGGGCTGTGAATGTGCAT
>NW_024357502.1:3480681-3706546 GCF_014805655.1 Passer montanus | reverse complement strand
GGATTTTTCAGAAAATATGACTGCCACACAATACTTTCTTTAATGCAAATGTATGAAGTTTTGGAGGTGCCACAAGGATAAGAGAGATATAAAAGGTTTTTTATTTGATTGTTACAAAACTGTACTGGAAAGATGCCCTGCCAGAGCTGCCACTGCATCTCCTCTCCCACAAGAACAGCTTTTTTTCTGGTCTGCAGCCACAACAGGGATCTTTTTTGGGCAGCAGCACTGGCCCATCATGAACAGCAGTCGATGACTTGCAGCTGCTGGTCCTGCTCCACCAGCAGCCACAGCCACACCAGATTTCCACTTGGCTCAAGTGAATTGTCTCATTCACCAACTGATGGAGTTAAACTTGTGCAAAGCCCACTACGGCCAATATTTGTGAATTTAAAACCAAAACCAAGCTGCTCAAATGATTTCATATACAAATGATTTTATATACATATATTCATGATAATGCAGTGTTAGCAGATCTAAGAGCCCTTATGCAAAGGTTGTTTGCATCATTTCAGTGTTTAGATGCCGTTTAGGATTTAGCTATCAAAAATTATGATCTTGCACTTTTTCCACTCAATATGTAAATACTGGACCTCTTCAAGGCAATTCTCTTTGGAACTCCTGACATTTAAAATAAAACAATGGTAGAAGCAGCAAATGAACTTTCTTACTTTAATGCAGGACAGCACATTCAGATTGTATTTCTATTTACTGAAACACTCCATTTAAAAATTCCATCAGGATTGTACTGCGAGCTGGTTTTGCCGTCTTGTTACAATTATTTACTTGCTCCTAATACTTTTTGCCTCAAGTTTTCTCATTAAAAAATAAACATCCAAACCATTCCTGTACACACAATTTTGATGACACAGTGCTAAATAAAAGGAGCTTCCTAAAAACTGAAAAATAAATTTCAGTCTTACAAATTACACTTACTTATTACTACTTATTAAGTAAACAATTTAGTATTTAAAAGGCCTATTTTTAAGTTTGAAGATCTTTGTTAAGTGAACTGGTGTAGCACTAAATCTTAGACCAAATAAATGTGATTTCTTGTGTTGACAAACTGATGGAAAGGTGAGAAGAGGATTTGGAGGAAGGTGTGGGAGAGGGATATAGAACAGCACATGCCTGACAAAGGTGGTTGGGCTGTTTGAGGTTTTTTTGGATTGTTCTTAATATTGCAGTGGGGAAAAAAAAATAAAAAAAAAGAATAAACACATCCTGTGGAAAACCCTTTCAAAAGGTTTGATCAGTTCTACATGATACAAAGAAGAGAAGAGAACTGATCAGTGCATACATAAATAAAATCATCAGCACTCTGAAATTTAATTATGCGATTCCTCCAATCTGTGCAAACCAAGAATCTGCATTTTTGATACAAACTGCAAAGTAAATTTTTATAAAATCTGGTTGGTCAGACTGTTTCTGAAACAGGAAAACACCATCTCCAGGAAACAAAAATATATTGATTTATTCTGAATTGTTGAAAGTTAATCCACAACTTGAAGAGAAACTTGGAAGAACAATCTCTCTGCACTCATCCCAGCAGAGTCACACAGGTCTGCAACACAGGGGCAGTGCCAAAAAACACATCCACAGAATTATTGAAGTAATTAATGTGTGAAGGAATTGCTTTTTGCTTACAAGAAACTCCCTGAAGCGTAACAACTGTCTTAACAAACATCTTGAAAATATCAGCAGTGAAGAAGAATGAGTCTAAAAAGAACAAGTGTCTTTTTTGGATCTAGTTATATGAAATTAAAGATGGGATTCCAGACATTGAACAGTTGGAAATGTTTGTTTTTAGGAACACAAACAGATCACTATGCTACATAAGAATAATTAGAAATATTTACATTTATTGGATGCCACTTTCTCTTTTCTAATATTCCTCTGAGTATTCAAGATTTGTTGTTATTGTTGATTTTAATAATTTGAAAAATTTGCACCCATGACTGTGAATACAAATTAATTAAAATAAAATCAGGAGGAAAGGTTCCATTATTAAGCAACTAAAATTAACCCAGGTCAGCATCCAAAGATTTCATGCAGTATTAGACAAGCAGAAACTGCTTCAATTAATATATTTAGATTTCCAGAAGAATTGGAAGCTGGTCAGTACTGGAATAAGCATTGATATGTTTATTCTGTTTATTCTCCCCCAAAGGCTTCCTTGGGAATTCAGATTTCATAGAAAATGTTCTAGATATCTTTTTTAAATAATGTTGACTATCGAGTATGTGAGACAAAATTAAATTACATGGTAAAAAACCCCATAAGATAACATGAAAACAAGGGGCAAACAATACACCTTGCCTCTAAATGAGGCAGGATCTGCCTTTAAGTGACAGATGTTGTTTTACAAACACAATTCACACACTGAACACCTTCAATATTCCCCATGTGTCACCACCAAGCAAACTTGAGATCTAAATAACCTGATGCTTTCCCACACAGGCAAATGCAGGTGGAAGTAATATGTTCATGAGGCTTAAATATTCACTTTTATTCATAAATGAAACAGAAGTCACAGAAAGGACATTAAGTGAAACAACCTCAGACAATTACCATAGAAACCCACTTACATCTGTTAAATATTTTTGGCCAGAAAATGAATTCAAGTCATTAAGTATTTATGCTCTCTTAAATACAATCTGTTATAAATGGAAAAATGATTTAATTTAATGCACAAGCAAAGGTTTTCACACCTGCTGACTTCTGAAAACCCCAAATATTTCCTGTTTAGCCACAGAGGCTCTGAAGGCTGTGGTCTCCTTGCTGTTCCAACATCTCTGATAAAGTTTTTTAGGTCCAGCAGAGGCTGGGAAGGGAGTGAAGCCCAAAGAGGTGCCATTATTCATTAGGCACATGATGCTCCTGCCTGAGTAATGAATCCCAACTTTGCCCTGCTCTGACTTGGGGCACAGCTTGCACTCACAGATAAAGTCCCCATTTAAAATCCCGTTGCCACAAAAAGAGCAGCTGCTGATTTATCTCCAGCTGATGAATTCCCTGATTTTTAAGAAAGTGTTAGGTTGCTTATTAGTCTCAAAACTTGAGCACCAGCTCAGGGGGAAGCCAGAATTTCCTCACCAAGAATATTTAGGCTCTTTCAGACTAAGTGGAAAGGAATAATTTGTTAGGAGAATAAGAAGTCTCAGTGCTGACCTGAAACTATGCAGTCTCTAAAAATAATAAAAAGGAAAACCTACACACACACACTCCAGAGGAGCACATTCCTTCCTTCTGTTTAACACACAGGAAAGAATCATCCTTTCAGAGACAGCAGAGAAATTGCCCAGAAAAATGCAAAACACCATGAAGACTCCCACAATATTTAGTTAAAGTTGCATTTATCATTGTTTCTGATTATCAGTCTCTGTGTGAAGACAGCGTGGTTGTTTATTCTTGACCCAGGCCTTGATCTCAATCCCACAGCTTAATAAGAATCTTACAGCTTTTTTAGACTAGCACAATCTGACAATCTTTTTCTTCTTAACGAAAAATGTCTTGAGAACTGAAATGCGAGAAAGGTCAAAAAAAAGCATCATAACCTTTCCTGCTTGCACTATGAAAAAAAGTCTTAATATTATGCCTTGTGTTTGTTCACATCTTTTTTTTTCTTTCAGGAAATTGTTCAGACTGTAATCATAACCTTTCCCAAAGCCCAGAATAATATAACTCAATAATAAATGTAATTAAAATGTAACTGCTAAGATCCCTGGACTCAAGATCTTACATAGAGAGTACCTCTGCTCATCAAAGGTCTCCATCAGTTTTCTTACTTTCTCTTGGGCCTGTGATAGAGATCTTGGAAGTGAAATACTTCAGCCTTCAAATTCAGCTGAAGGATAATAAATAAAAGGACATAATAAATAAAAGGACATAGGAATAAAAGGACAGAGGAAAAATACCCCAGACCTCAAGAACAGTTCTGGCATTTGATACATGAATAAAGTGGAAAGGAAACAGATGGCAGAGTATGCATAAAATCCACTATTATGCTAATGAAATTAATCAAACTAAAGCTGACCACAAAGTAGCACAGAGGACACTTGCTGCTTTTAGGGATAAAATGGGAGACAAACTTCAGTGCTAAAATAAAAAGTTGGCACAGAGAGGAAAAAACAAGGATATACATAAAGCTATTGTTGTTCCAAAGAGATGCTGTGATGTGATTGCCACTGTTCACTGATGGTCAGAAAGGCAAAGGAATGAAATTTAGCAAAACAAAAAGACAAAACAATCATTCTGTCACCATATGCTTGGAAAAGGTGTAAAAATTTGGGCTATCTCACACCAAAACAGGACCCGCTCCACCTCTCTGTCATTCCTGGCACTGGCATGGCAGAACTCTGCTTGAAATGACCCCAAGCTTCACCAGGGCAGGTTTAGATCAGGTACCAGGAAAAGCTTTCTCACAGAAAGGGTTGTCCAGCATTGCAGCAGACTGTGCAGGGCAGTGGTGGAGTTGCCATGCCTGGGAGTGTTCAAAAAATGTGTGGATGTGGCACCTGGGGACATGGCTTAGTGGTGAACCTGGTGGTGCTGTGCTGATGTGTTGGGAAGGATGAAAGTTTGACAAGAAAGTCTCACAGATATGCATGCTTAGCAGAAAGATTTCTGAATGTAGAAGCTGAGGAAGAAATAGAGATGGAAGCAAATTTTGATACAGAAGAAAAGAATTGCTGAGCCAGTCTTACTGGATAACCAAGGAGGCAAAGAGTATATTAGTTAGAAGGGGGTTTTATGACTTAGAGCAAAGGATAAACCCAACTCAAACACTTGATTATCTTGGAGATCTTTCCCACCTTTAGTGGCTCTGTGGTTCTGTGAATACCATGCACTGCATGACTTCCTTGGGAAATCTATTTCAATGCCTCCCCAGTCTTACTGCAAGAGAGCTTCTTCCAATATCAATTTGCAATCTTCTGAGCTGGAAATTAACTCCATTATTTCTCTTCCTACCCACTGCTGCCACAGAAAACAAATTGTCCCGTTGTCTCCTTGTGTATTTGAGAACTGCCACGTTCCACTTCACTCACCTTTCCTTAGAATAACTGCTCCATTTTGTCCCATCCTTCACGGAAAGTCATGTCTTCAAGGTTTCTAGTCTTAGTTATCACTCTTATCTACACCCCCTGTAACTCAAATCTTCGCTCAATGCAGGGCTTAAACTGGGCATTATATCAAATCTTGGAGGGACAGACACTGATCTCTGCTCTCTCTGACAGTGACAGGACCCAGGCAACAACTGGAGCTGTGTCAGTAGGATTTATATGGGATATTAGGGAAAAGTTCTTCCCCCAGAGGGTGCTGGCACTGCCCAGGCTCCCCAGGGAATGGTCCCAGCCCCGAGGCTGCCAGAGCTCCAGGAGAGTTTGGACACCACTCCAGGGAGAGGATGGGATTGCTGGGGTGTGTGTGCAGGGCCAGGAGCTGGATCAATGATCCTGGTGGGTTCCTTCCAGCTCAGGATATTCCATAAATCTTACCTGACCAGTGCAGCCCCACCAGGCTGAAAGACATGGAAGGAATATTTTTGAGGATGGATTATCTCTGACCCACAGCTGATTTAGTGCAGGCCTGTTCAGTAAATCACAACACTCTTGCCATCCTCATCTATGAGGCATTACAATTCCTTGTCCCCTCTGTGATGGCAGGCACTGATGTGTATTTATGAAGTTAATTACACTTGGCCAAAGGCTGAGTTTTCTAATTGTGTGGACTGAATTAGATTCTATATTTTCAGATTATCATTTGCACTTTGCCAAGGTTATGTTGACTCCTCATTCTGTCTCCCAGCAGGCTTCCAGCCCCAGCTGAAGCTTGTTGTTGAAGGCATTTCTCCATCCCATCATCTGGACCTTTAGTTAAAACACTGAAAAAATCAGAATACCATTCAGTTGACACACCTTTATTGACAGTGAAACAAGGGAATAAATCTCAGTCCATAGCAGCTGCACCTCAACCATGGTTTCCCCCTTGACAATGTCACTTCAGGCAGTATTAAAAGTTTTAAACAAGTCAAGACACACAGCAGCAGGCTCTCTTTATTTAGTCAAGTTTTGTCCCTGATACAGGAGGTAAGTGCAAAAATCCACGTTTCTTACACCCTGTACAAACACCACAAAAAGTGCTGACGAGAACTAGCTGAGAATCAAACCACTGCCTCAAAAACAGGCAGTGGAACTGGAACAAAAAAGAGGGGAAAGAACTAGCTGAGAATCAAACCACTGCCTCAAAAACAGGCAGTGGAACTGGAACAAAAAACTGAGAGGGGAGAGTGACTGGAGAGAGCAAAACTTCCTTCCTCCACACCCCCATGTGAAACCTTCACCAATTTTGTGTTCTACCTCATTTTTTTGTCCAAATCTGAGGCTGAGAAGTCTTGGCTCTTGCCAGTCAGTGATTCAAGGAGAGTGATCCCTGAAAATTCACCAAGCCAAGCCATCTCCCACAGCCACCTGCTCCTGGACACTGCTGAAGACAGAAAACAGGGCAAGCCCCAGCCTGGCCGCCCTTCCCAGCATCAGATCTCAGCAAAGCATCCATCCTTCAGGGGTTTTGCTGCTTTTTAACAGGACTTTGCCTCTGAAAGGCAAAGGACTTAACAGGACTTTTGCCTCTGCCGCCTGGATGCAGCAGCTGATAATTCCTGTGTCAGTGTGTTATCCTCTTAAGAAGGCTGGAAGAAAATTTCAACAGAACCAATTTTTGCCATCAAAAGATTATTTCTTGGCTACCATAGTACTAGAAACCATATTCAATCCCACCTGAAAAATCTGTGTAGGAATTGCCTAGAAACTGGGTTGTTCAAGTCCATGGATATGTTCAGAGATGGCCCAAAATCTGCCCAGATCTCCCCAGCTGAGTGAGAGACAGAAAACATTCCTCACGTGCTGTGTCAGGGTATGGCACAAACACCTCTGCTGCAGCATCATTTTAATTACCTTTTTGCAGTCTCTGCATAGTTAAGGCCATGTTGTGTAATTTTTATTCTAACATCTAAAAAAACACCAGAATTTTAAAGCTTAAGTGTCTCCTTTAGCAAAATACAGATTTTTTTAAAAATGTTGTATCTCTAATGCTCCTTCACAAGGAAAAGCACTTCTGTTGATTCCATCTTTGAATAATTTGATTTTACATTTATGTGTAGGAATCTGTATCTAAAAGCATATGTGATTTAAAATAAATCTAGGGATACTTGTGGAATCTGCAAGGTAAAAGTTTTATCAGCCCTAATGCTTTTTAAAAATGTATTTTACAGGCAATTTCCTGTCGCACATTAACAGCAAAGTTAACATAAATGTTTAAAATATTTTTGCGCAACTATAAAAAGAATTAAGATTGTATCATTTAAGAAAAATGTCTTTTTAGTAAAGTACAAAAATCAATCCAGGACAGTCCCACTGATTTAACAGGCTAAAAGGAATGAGATCCTTTTTTTTCATTACTTTTTTTTCTGGATTTTTGTTTGGGTTTTTTTTTTCTTTTGGTTTGGTTTTTTGTTTTGTTTTGATTTTTTTCCCCCTCTTTCTTTTAACTGCCACTTGTTCATAACAATCACCAGCTAAAAAGAAACAGGACTGAAAGTTGCAGTTCTTACCAAGGAGAAATTTCAAGAAAAACCTGTACCCAGAATGGTGCTTAAGTATGTCCTTAGCACTAAACAAGTACTTGCAGTAAAATCAGCAGGAATTTCAATTGTTTTCATAAATCAAATGAATAAAAATGAACCAGTAAATCCCAGAGTCATGCAACAGAATTAGAAGATACCACGTTATAAATGCCACAGTATTTCTCACAGCACAAACTTGTAAGGATGAGAAAGTAGAAAATTTAATTCCTCTCAGCTCATAAACAAATAAGTAGAGAATATTAGACTTGAGACAATCTCCTACTAATATTCTGCTTTCAAGTATTTATGGATTTGCATGAAATTATATCTCCCCTCTTGCTCCAGTTTCACACTCTGGCTGTTGATATTACATTTTACTATAATATAATATTACTACATTATTGTGAAGAGCTCATCAACAGTGGTTTTACCATTTCCAGACCAGTATCACTCAGAAGTGTTTTTGTGCCAGTGTTCTGCAGCCTGTTTGCTGAGCAGACCCCATCAGTGTCCCCATCTCCTGCATGGCAGAGGTGAAGCTCAGGAAGGCAGCAGAGGGAGAAGAGGCTGCCCAAGGTGGCATTGGCTGCTTTGAACCTTTTCCAAAACATGCCAAAGTGATTTCTACACCTCTCTCCTTCAGAAATCTCAAAATTAACAATAAGCAGGAACAAGTCAAAAGCTCACAGGACCTTTTCCCAACATCTCAGTTCTTCATCCACATTTTTTTTAAATCATAATTTCACTCTCCTATGTCTGACTATTAAAAAAAAATCATTGCTTTGAGTAATGCAGATCTGAAATCAGCAGCATTTTTATAACTCAATAATCAGAGAATCCCAGCATGGTTTGAGTTGGAAGGGACCTTGCAGAACATCCAGTTCCAATCCCTGCCATGGGCAGGGACACCTTCCTAGCCCAGGGTGCACCAAGTCCAGCCCAGCCTTGGGCACTTCCATGGATCCAGGGCAGCCACAGCTCCTCTGGGCACCCTGTGCCAGGGCCTCACCAAAAATAACAACATAACACTTGCAAACCTTCCAATTTTAGTTCTTTCTGTTTACAAATACTCCAATTTTGGATGAGCAGATAAATTTTGGGTAAAAAGAATGTGTTCTTATTGTGTCCTAATGCAGGGCAACTATGCCAGGAAAAAACAAACACTAGCAAAAATCTATGGAGCAAACACAAATGTTTTACAGGCATTTTCTTTGAAAGCATACTGGTGTATCAGCCCTGCAGTACCACAGCACCTCAAACGTGTGTCACAAAACAGCAATCTCTCTTCTGAGCTCCGGAACTTTCCAATTGCCTGCGGCACTCTCCAAATACTTGATGTTTTTTGTTATTTTTCTTCTTTCATGAAGTTAGTCGACTGTTCAGCTGTCTCATCCAGCAATGTTTTATTCCAATCAGCCACTTCAGAAGCAAGGCATAGGCAGGTCGGGTTCTCATCATGACTAGATTTTGCTGATCTTTTATACACATCTGGTAAGAGACTCAGGGACAGCGTTGTTGTCATAAAAATTTACCTTGGGAGGATAAGTTGTCACATTTACATTTTCTGAAAAATCCCTTTGCCCAGGATTTTTCTCCTGGGAAGCTGAGAAGCCTCAGAGAAAAAGGAAAACAATTTTATCTCATTTGCTTCTCCTGTGCTGTGCTCATGTGGAATGTGTTTGGAGATTGTTTACCCACAGGTGATTGTTTCACTGGGTTCTGCTGTGAGTTGTTTTCACTCTTTGGCCAATCAGGGCCAAGCTGTGTTGGACTCTGGAGAGAGTGACGAGTTTTCATTATTATCTTTTTAGCATTCTGTAAGTGTCCTTTCTGTATTCTTTAGTAAAGTATAGTTCAGTATTCTTTAATATAATATAGCATCATAAAATAACAAATTAGCCTTCTGAGAACATGGAGTCAGATTCATCATTCCTTCCTTCATCTGGGCACCCCACAAATACAATAATAAGTCTGAAAGCAATTTCTCTTTTGGATGAATTGCTCACCCTAAGTCAGACAAGGCTGTTCTGTGAGCACTCATTCCATGAGCATTTCAGCCCCTGAAGGGTTCTGATTTCCCAAATCCCCATGATTTGCTCCCCAGTGCACCCAGTTCCCATCCCTCCAGCTGCAAAAGGGCTGACTGGCTCCCTGCTCCTCCCATGGGAATAGCTGCCTTATGCTTCCCTGTGTGGGAATGCCTTACAAAGATAAAGGTGTGTGCTCAATGAATAAACAGGATACAGCAAACAGAAATGCCTGATGAACAGTGAACCATCATTTGCATCTCACTGCCAAGCAGAAGCAATTTTACAATATTAACTGTGCTGGGGGATACAATATAATCAAAAGTCTTACATGGGGGAAAAATATTCAAAACATATTTTCCAAATTCATTTAGAAGCAGATCGAACAATCTCATTCAGTAAAACTTTTTTCTTCCCCTTTGTCCTTCTTCCCCACCTTTTTTTTTGTGTGTGGATGGATCACCCTCCTCTAAAACACCTCCTATAAAAGGAAAAATATTTGAGTAATGTGTGAATCCTGCCATAAAATAATTGAGCATTCAGGTCTAAGGTGGTTAATCAGACTTGATCAATAGGGTCAACAGAATGTGTTGACCTGATCAATATGGAAAATGCAATGCAAAATGCTATTTTTTTAATATATGCACCATGTATCAAGACAGAATCTTAACTAAATCCAAAATCTATTAAACCTAAATCTGGAATAAGTCTCAGAAATATCTGAAATACAGAGATTTAGTTACTTCAAAAGAAAATGTGTCAAGCCAGAATAAAACACAATAAAAAAGCCTCAGATCATGTTTTTTAATGTAAAGTTCTTCAGTAACCTGTACAAGATTTACTAAAGTAAGACTGCAATAAATACATTTACAAGGATAAGCAACATCATAAAAAATCTCATGAAAAGTAAAAATGGGTTGTGCAGGAGTAGAAAATGAAATTACAAATGTTAATAAAGGCTTTATGAATATCAAGTTTCCCACATATTCTCAGTGGAAAAAAGTGGGGCTTAATGACTCCTGCAAAAGGCACATTTTGATGCCACAATTAAGTTTTTGATAGTTCCACTCAACAGAAATGGAAATTCTGGAATCCAGCACAGGCTTCCCTGCTGGACTTTTGTGAAATGAGATGCTGATTACACATATTCATTTTCTGGCTCAGTAAGATCCTTGCAGAGTGCTTAGGAGCTGTGGTGACAAATCCATCACCTCACAGAGCGCACAGTGACAGCCCCACAGCCCCACCCCAGCACAGCCCTGTGCGAGTTCAGAGCAGCCACCAACAAGGAAATCAATGGGATAATGTTCTGTACAGTTCTGGGCAGTGAGATGGAGAAAAGGGACATAAAAAAATGATATATTACATTCAATTTCAGACCTTCCTTTGAAGCTTCAGCATTCTGATGGCCACATCAGTAACAGACACATTAGAAAAGCTCCTGACTCACAGCAACTGAGTTGACTCATCCAGAGTGTGTGTTACCTTTGTATCTGCCAGCAATTCAATGTGAAATTTGCAACTAAACCTGCAGCTCAGACTGCCAGCTCCACAGAACAATTGTAACATGACTGATTTTCCAATGAAGACTTCTTTAAACCAGCCTCAAGAAACTCAATATGCAACCAGCCAACGACTCCAGACCCAACAGGCTGTTAACCTGAAATTATTTTCTCTAAAACAGGTAATTCTAAACTAATAAATGCAACCCTGCTGATTTCTGCCCTTTCCTGTAATAAAAACACACAAATTCAAAAGCTGTGTCGGAGTCAAGGGTAAAGAAAAACCTGGAAGCAGATGTTACCATGGGAGCCTTAAGGAGCACTGACACAACAATTGTAAAAGCAAGGACCTACTTAAAGAGCTTGGCAGAGAAAATCAAGGACCACCACAGAGTGTGGCCTGAAGAAAGGCACAACAACCTCTGGGTTAAAACTGCAGTGACTTTTAATTTTGTTTTTTAAAGCAGAGATTCTGAAAAGAATTTAAGAGGACCCAGGTCTTATATTCAGGAAGAATAAAGAGGAAGGAAAAAAAGAGAAGAAATATCACAGGACCTAGATTGATGATCTAATAACTAGAATTTTTGGGTTTGGGGTTTTTTTTTTTTTGGCCATAGGAGGTATTTGAAAGAATAGACAAAAATGGTCAAATGGGAGCAGTAAGAAAATCCTTCATAAAGTCACTACAGGAAGCTAAACTTCTCACACCCTCGCCTCCAATGTTCCAAAATTGCTTTCCTTCACAAAATTCCATTCCATACTGACTGAGACATTTAACGTTTTCAGTTGTTTTCTTTCCAGTTCAAAAATATTTAACTCTCTTGACATGAAATTCCCAATTTTTATAGGTATTTTGGAACAGGATGGGACCTGGGGACAAACCCAAGTGATTGGTGAGAGCAAAGGGCTGGAGGGGAGGAGCCCAGGAGGACAAGGATGTTACAGAAACTTAAAGATCCTTTGGGTTTCCTGTCCCAGAAGTCTTGTAGCAAAGGTTGCACAAGACTTTTGAAGGATTTATCCCACTTCAGGGTGAATCAGCTTTAGTAGCATCACTGTTGATGAAAAGGAAAGCTCATAAAGCATCTTCATTTATTCTTAGTTTTTGACATAATTGTTTCCTAATTTCTCTGCTGACAAAAGTAGGTATAAAGCCACTATTTGATTATACACGAAACTCTCACAAGTCAGTACAAACTCATATTCCAGGCTTTCCATCGCATTTTCAGGAGAGATGGAAAATAAAAGATCTATGGATGTTTAATGCCTTTGCTGGATCATCCAGGGCTGGTGCTGGGTTGTAAAACCAAAACAGTCACAAAACAAAGAAAAGAAATAAAAAGTACTGAAATCAAACAACCAAAGAAACCACAAAGCCCAAAAAAAACCACCCAGAAACCACACAAAAAACCAAAGCACAAACCCCACAGCCAGCACTTCTCACAAACTCTAATGTCTTCTGAGAAAACTGCAGGGCCAATCACTTGAAAAGAGAAGACAATTTTGTAACTTGATTGTATCAATTTTACTCTTGGACACTTTCAGTTCAGTGAAAAAGGCTGAGAGGTGTGCAGAACAAGTGCATTACTAATCTCTCATTAAAGCTGTATAAAATATTATGCAGTGATATGCTACACTGAGCTCAAAATTTCAGACTTCAGTGTCTCAGTGCTTAGTAACTTCTATTCAGTAAAATTTAAACACCTGGAAAAGCTCTAGGATGATGATCACAATAATCATTTCCACTCTTGCAGCTTGTCTACTGCTAGCAGAAACTTAATTTTTAAAAGAGACTGAATACCCTAAAGACCAGTACAACTACTGAAATTTTTACCAGTGTAAAAATCCATCCTCCTCACCTCTTCTTACCTTTTCTCTAATGAAAACCTAACATTACTTTCTACACAATATTCAAAACTACTAAAATGCAAATAGAGAGGTAAATACCCTAAAGACCAGTACAACTACTGACATTTTTACCAGCATCAAAAAGTGTCAAAATCCATCCTCCTCACCTTTTCTCTAATGAAAACCTAACATTACTTTCTACACAATATTGAAAACTACTAATATTGAAAATGTAAATAGAGAGATGGACTCACAGAATGCCCTTTGAGAGGGTGAAACAAAACCTGACAGACAACCAAGGTGGAAACACAGGAAGGCCCCTAACAAAGAGACTGAAATCTCTAGCAACCAGGTACCAACCAAAATATAAAAACAGAATATAATGTTCCTAATTTCTTCTAACTGGACAAGCAAACCAGCAAGGAAGTAGAAACTTCTGTCTGCAGAGCTGTCTGCCACTCAGGGATGGGGACAGATGCAGCTCACAGCTGGACTTTCTTCTTCTGTGCTCAAACACAAGCACAGTTGTGGTAATTCACTTGTGGGGAATTTTGGAAGGAATTTGAGATGGGACTTCTGAGTTGATTTTGATGGTTTATTTTCTTATTTTTTACATAGGTAGGAAGGGTGAGTTCAGCTCACATGGTTACAGGATGGTTCAGAAGGACACAAGACGTCTGGTTACATGACTTTTTAAGGTTTTATTGACTAATAAATACTTCTAACAAGGATATTTAAGTTTTAAACTTAATCTTTAAATATTTTGTCTTATGGAGTTATGGTACAGTGTAAGCTTTTTTAGCTAATCATGCTGGAGCACACAAACTTACAGTACTGCATTCTAATATCTTTGTTTACTTTTGCAGCTATTTCAATTTTTTTAGATTTTAAACTCTAATCTTTCTTCGAATTAGCTTAATTTGTCTCTGCTTTGAACTATGAATCTACATTCTTGCTTCTTTCACCTAAGTCTGGAAGCCTTTTACAAGGTCTTAGATCAAATCTTGTGTTTAATTCTAAACTTTGGCTTGCAGGCCCAAAGTTCTGAGAGTTCTCTGCATTTCGGATTCCAACACACAATTAAATTGGCTTTCAGGAACTCTTAAGAGCTGCAGTAACACCATTAAAAATGTTCTGTGGATGAGAAGGGTCATGTGCAAAGTGGCATTGGAATGCTGTTGAATTCAGAAACTCCAAAATGAAGATATCACTTTGCCAGTGGATTTAATCATCATATCAGTGGCTCAAAAAGAAATGTTTATTTTACAGGGCATGGACGATTATAAAATTAACTCACTAATCACAGTCAACAAGGGTACACCTGCACATTTCCAGCTACTCTAGCAAGTATTTCAGTTCTATCAGTCAGGAACTGCTCAAATAAAAACCATTTACTTTTCCATGAAGGGTAAAAACACTGCCACAAACTTTTTTAATCCACCACACTGCAACAATCAACAATATCACGCTGCACATATGTGAAAACACGGAGTCCCTCGGGCTAAAAAAATATAAATATTACATGCTATGGAAGCATTCATAAAGAACTTATGAGGTGGAACATAGGAATGAAGCAGATTTAAAGAATATGTACCTAGAAGACAGAAAAGAAAGAAGAAAAGACAGATATATATCTATATCTATATCTATTCTAATATCTATAGATACAAATATTAAAACAGATATAGATGATAGGCCTCACATGAATGCATTTTCCCCAAATCTTTCCATCATTGTCAGGAAAGCACAAAACTACCTGCCAATTAAAGTATTTCAAGCAGAGTAGTAAAAGCTTAATCACTCCACTCTAAGGGTGTAGATATATGTCATTCCCTGGGAAAAAGTTGAATACATTAATACATATTCCCTGGAAACAGCTCCACATTCAGAAGCCATTCAGCACACTGGATTCATTATGTTTTTACATGAACACCTTCCAATGGAAGTATTTATTATTAGCATAAGCAGATACAATACATTTTCATTACTAGGGAGCAAGATGAAATAAATCAGAAAAATTAATTCCTGCTGCAAATCTGGTTTCTCCAAAACCCTTCTCTGAAAACTCACAGATTGTTATTTGTACAAGGAGATAAGGATTTAGAGCAAGAAAGTGCAGAGGTGTCAGCCTTGTCCAGTGGTGAGTCCATCCTGGAGCTGGCTGGAATTGGCTCCAAGAGTGGGGAAGCTTCCAGCAGCTTCTCACTGAACCCTGTGGTCCCTTCCCTTCCAAAACCTGGCCATGCAAACCCAATATTTTTGGTTTATCCTTTTCCACACTACCATTTTCTTAAGTGAAAATTAAGTGGTATTTCTTAAAATTTTACATATAATCAATTTTGTCTACTTTCATTTTTCAAACAGGTTTATAAAGAACAATACTCACATTAAGTGTCAAGGTTACTTTGTTATGACTATGCTCTTTTTTTGGCTAAACATCCTTTTATTCATGAAGGAAGAGAGGAAATTTCTGCAGATAGTTCTTTGTTCCACACTGACCCAAGAAATTGAATGAGAATGAAAATTATAGCGCTGACTTCATTTAGGATATTAAAAAGATTTATTTTAAAAACACAGATATCTACAAAAAAGAAAAGTTCTACTCAGCAGAGAAATATTCCTTTCGTATTCATCAAAGGTCATCTGCACAATATTGAATTAATCTGTGTTGAATAAGCTAAGCACGAGTTATATATCTTTAATACCCTCATTATAAATTAGTAAAAGGTTTGAAGTTTCATCAATGAGTACCAAATCACTACAAGAATACAGAGAAATAGACTAAATAAGAGAGGAACTCCAATATACAAAGGGGAAAATATTAATCATCTCATTGAAAGAGACAAGTAGAAGAGGACATTTCTTCCCAATCTGAGCATTTGCTGCTCAGACATAATATTCAAGAATACCAACCACTGGTGAGCTTGTGAGAAAAGATATTGAAAATTAATTTACCAAACAGGAAAGTAAATATGCTAATTTACACTATGTGCTTAAGGCACAATTACACCACTTTCTTAAGGCAAAACAGCATCTTAATTTCTCTGCCTGAAAATCAAGGTCATCTTTAAAATACACCAAAATCTCAGATCCTTCTAGTTAAAAAAAAAAAAAATAAAATAAAAATAGTTTCATATAACATCAAAATTACCAGACAATCTACTTGGATCCATTAAAGCTTACACACCTAACGGAATCAATATTCCAAAGAAATTAACAAAGGAAACAAACAGAAATCAAGCCCAAAATATCCATACATGTACCCGTGCCCTGAGTCCCTTGAACTGCAAATAAATCAGTCAGTGCTCACAAATACATATTGAAGGGCAATGGAACAGAAACTGCCTCTGCCTCTCAGAACATGGATCATCAGAATTAGGTTAATTAACACCTCAAAGCAAAATCTTGTAATTAGGGTATTATTTTTTGTAATTAGGATTATTTTCTATCCTTTCTAACTTTCGCAGACTGATGACACACACAGCTAATGAAGTTAATGAAAAAGAAGAAAGTGAGTAAGATTTTCAGATCACTCTGAAGAATGAAGCTAAGATGGATGGCAAACTTCAATATCCAAATTGCTCCCGAAGTCATTAGAAACATGCATATTTAATCACAGAGGTGCTGTTCTAGTTTCTCTTTTCCCTGGCAAATCTGATCGATGACAGAAAATAAGCAACCCTGTCACCCTGTCCTTCTAAGTTCTTCTAAGCCTTCTGATGTTTACATTCTTGTAATGGACTTTCTCACACACTTTATGTAATTAATTAATTGCTGTGCATTCTTTTATGGAGGATGAGAAATTTGATGGACTGTTAGTTTGTCCAGTGTCATTGGAGAGGTGGCACTGCCCTCCTCCAATCCACTGTCACTTTTGGAAATCTATAAATGTTGGAGCCAGAAAATAAACTTCCCTTCTTTTACCTTGGAGGTTCCAGTGTCCGCATTGTTTTATTTCATGTCTTAGAGTGACACAACCCTGTTCCCTCCCTGATTCAGAAAGAGAGAAGACCCATTACTGCAGGGTTTTGTTCTTCCACTAATTATTTCCCCACTTTTATGACTCCTGGTGGACCTAAAGTATCTCACAGAATTATTAAGGTTGGGAAACACCTTTAAGATCACCAAGTGCAACCAAGGACAACTAAACCACACCCTCAAGTGCCACATCCACAGGTTTTCTGACCACTTCCAGAGGTGGTGACTCCACTCTCTTAACAACTCCTTCCATGACAAAATTTTCCCAAATTTTTCCCCAATATCCAATCTACACCTCCCCTAGTCCAGCCTGAGGCCGTTCCCTCTCCTCCTGTCCCTGTTCCCTGGAGCACAGCCCGAGCCCCCAGCTGTCCCCTCCTGTCAGGAGCTGTGCAGAGCCACAAGGTCCCCCCTGAGCCTCCTTTTCTCCAGGCTGAGCCCCTTTCCTGCTCCCTCAGCCTCTCCTGGGGCTCCAGACCCTTCCCCAGCTCCATTCCCTTCTCTGGACTCCGTCCAGCCCCTCAAAGTCTCTGTTATCATGAGGGATCCAAAGTGACCCCAGGGTTTAAAATGCCTCATGAGTGCCACACTTCAAAAATATATCCAATTCTTCAACAAAGATTCAGGTAGCACTAATTTTCCCATCTTTCTAGGAGTACTATTGCAACTTGTATATAATTTACCATTTATTTCTATTTTATATTCATTTATCAGTTTGTTTTCAAAGCAGAGGATTTTGTAGAACTAATAAAAAAACCTTCACTACAAGGCAACCTCTTGCTGCTACACAAGCATACACTGGTTAATCATAATACCTCTTAACTTACTAAGTTACTACTTGGCCTGCAAATCCCTCTCCAAAATCCTTGCTGAGGGTGTTTAGTGTTTGGATATTTTAGTTTCAGGGTGTGAATCCCATATTCTAGTTTAGTTTGGATTAGAATAATAAAATATTATTTACACTGTAAGTGCTACCAGAAATAGTCTCAAAATCTATACTGGCAGCAAATTTAAGACAATTTCTTTTTAACTGATAAGCCTTTGTACAGATGAAATGCATCCAAAGTCTTTAGGCTTCCATTAAAAGACAAAAATGCAATAATTCACATAATTCTTCTCTGATCTCATTCCAGTTTGTCAACAGCTCTTCTGAGAAGGGGAAATCCTTCCAATAATAATCTCATTAACAAACACTATGTTACAACAATAATAACACTTAAATAGAATTTATTTTACACCCAGCAGTTGATGCACTTAGGGATCATTTTATCATGTTATGATGAGCTCACATTCAGTTGGATATTTGAAAATCTATTTTGAAGTTGCTGCTTAACAAACCATACCAAGACCCTGCCCATGCAGCATGTGGCTAAAATTCTTTATTTCAATACATTTGATTCACATTTAGTGATATTAAAAACATTTTTTTAAGTTGTTCTCCTGATAAAGCACTACATTTGTATGAGAAAAACATCCTAGAATTAGAACCATTCCAGTTATATAAATTACTATATTAGCATTTGTACCTACTGCAGTAACTCTAAAGTCTTTAATTTAAACATTTTTTAAATTAAATTTTTTATTTTTTTTTAATTTTCCACTGGGAAAAAAAAATACGTCAAATACTTTGAGTAAATGAGAGTTTATAGTATTAACAAGGATTTCCTTATCAGCCAAAATGAAAATCCATTTCTGATTTTGTATCAATGCCATTGCCTTTCAACTATGCAACCATCTTTTGAAACATAAGGTGATATACCTATCCTGCTTTAATCAGCATTTTTAACATAAAAGAAAACTAATGTAATTTGCTACTCCATTTGTTAACCCTGATAAATTTTGGAAGTGACAGGCAGTTCACAAGATGTTTTGAAAAAAAACTCAAAACATAGAATTGCTTTTCAAGCAAACTGGGAAAAATCATCTAAAAATTCAACCAAAGCCAATTTTTCCTCAAAACCGTTAGATGTTCCCCTTCTACAGGGATGACCCAAATTAAAACAACAGGATTGTTAAGAACCTGCTGAGTTGTGAATTTGGGGACATGAAAAAGACTCATCCCCGTTTCACTAGACCTCTCTATACATCTTCAAGGACATAAGCAGAAGAACACTTAAATAATTAGATTGATCTTCTTGATTAGAGTTTGGAAATCCCAGGCAAGAACATTTTCTGAAAAGTCCTCCATGCAAGCTGCCAGAAAACCATCTGCAGGAATAGAACTGGGTTAGAAAGCTGTCTAGACGAGTTCCAAAGATCCTATTTCAGGAAACAGGATGGAGACAGGATCAGGGACATCCCTGGGCTCCAGCAATGAAACTGCTCACACTAATTCTTCCCTACGCTCACAGGAAAGAGTCAGCCAGGCTGGACAGGGCTCAGAGCAACCTGGGATAGAGAAAGGTGTCCCTGCCCATGGCAGGGGGTTGGAACAAGGTGATCTTTCAGCTCCCTTCCACCAAACCATTCTGCAAAGAAAATTATTTTGTCCGTATCACAAAAGACAAAAACACTTTCTGGTAACCCCAAGCTGCTAATAATTGCCTAATGATGAAGAAAATTGAGGAGTTATCCAATGCATGGAAAATCCAGCATTTCATATAAAGAATTACAAATTAGAGCAGGTTCATTTTATCCATCAGCTTTTTCAGTCACAGCTTACTGCACACCCAAGATGCTCCCAGCACAATCTGCATTTCCAGCTACGACACACCAGTGACAAATTTTCTCACATCTTTCCACATTGGCTTGTACAGCAGGAGAGGAGAAAAAGCAGCCATCATATTGCACTGCTCTGAGTTAAGAACCATCATTCCATAAAAGCAGAACATGGGAGTAAGGGATGAGACCTAAATCTCTCTGAGTCCTCCTTACTGCCCCTGAAAATGCCAACCTGCACATGCACAAAATCCAAAGTACAAACACACTCACAAACACCTCGAGACCTAAATCTCTCTGAGTCCTCCTTACTGCCCCTGAAAATGCCAACCTGCACATGCACAAAATCCAAAGTACAAACACACCCACAAACAGTGAACAGTGAGTAAAATGGGAGACACAGACTGACAAGGCCCAAATCTTTCAGAGAACTGCATACCAAAAATACTCTGCAACTTTCAAGCACGGGAGAGTAAAAATAGAAAAAAACAAAATTTAGCAAAAGGTTATCCTAGACAGCACAAAAAGTCTCCATGCTGAGAGTATCCCAACAAGAGCTGACACAGAGGCACAAATGCTATTGAAACAATGGTAAACAAGAAACAGGGGTGGCCAGAGTGCAGCAGATGCCTCTCTAAAGATTGAAAAAACATCCTGAAGTAAAAAAGCAGCTGGCAGTGTTCAGTTCAGGAATTATTTTAAGCAATACATAGTAGAGACTTAGGACAAGAGCAAATGGCACAAATTGTACCATGGGAGGTTTAGATTGGATATCAAGGAAAATTTCTTCACTGAAAGGTTGGTCAAGCACCAGAAAAAGGCTGCCCAGGCAGTGATGGTGTCCCCATCCCTGGCATGATATAAAAATTGTGTGGATGTGACACTTGGGAATATGGGTGACCTTGGCAGTGCTGGGAAACAGTTCGACTGGATGATCTTAGAGGGTTTCTTCAATTTAAACAATTGTATGCTTCCATAATGCTGGAGAAAGAAAGGAGGATTCTCTTCCTATTCAACACAATGACTCCATAAAAATGTTTGAAGTTCAGTTTCAGAGAGAAAAGTTCCATGTTCCTTTTGTGATACAATTTGACTTTGTCTCCCTGACACGGATCAGCCATCACCTAATCCAGGCACAGTCCAAGCTCCCACACTGTAATTGGCATCTTAAATTTATTGGGAAAAACCCACAAAACAAGCAGTGCAATCAGAACTCCACAGCAAATCTAGAAGGACAAAAGTGTCTCACACTGAAGGAAAACAGAATCAGTCACAAACAATCTGCAACAGGAACGCTCACCATTATTTGTGCTGTTGTTAAAACTCTGGAATAATAAGTAACAGTCCAAAAATGTAAAAGGTCCTAAAAGGCACAACTGCTGAGTGGTTCTGGTAATAAAGGCACAGTTGTAAAACAGCCACAAGGCTGAATATTTAAAATTCTTAGGCAAAACTAATGAAAAGAACCACAGACTGACATTAGAAAATTTAAATCTTAGCAACAGAGCAAATCTCATTTTCTTATCTTCAAAAATTTGACACAGCTCCTTCATCTTTTCAGCTCTTTGTACATACATGATTATTTTTTGGTGTTTTTCAAAAAACAGTTGCATGGAATCTGTGGCTTACAGTTGGCAATTATTTCTTTTCTCTTCTTAACATATATATATTGCATTCATATTCATATTTAATTACCACTCAAAACCACCAACAACAAAAAAAAATCCCCTGACTCCTTATGGATAACCTCCAAAAGTCTTATTTTTCAGCTATACATAAAATACCACGTAATTGCAGTTAAAACCTTCCTAAAAATGTAATTCTTCTTCTTAGGAAAACCACCCACAGTCTAACAAATAAAATTCCAACCCACTTGGTAACTATGCAGGAAGGTGAGAGTAATAGGCAGCAACCATCAAGAATATGTCTTAGTTATATATTTCTTTATAAACATGCAATTGAATTAAAAATTATGAGACTGATAGTAGAAAAAAAAAAGGTCAGGAAACAAAACTAGCAATAAATACAATTACCTTATGCTTTTAGCTAATAGTGACACTAAAGCCAGAGAAAACAAACACATTTCAATTAGTAATTTCAATGTTGTGGAGAACAGAAATTCTAATTTATTTTTTTTTCCAGCATATATTTCTTGGAAAATCCCAGTAATGGCAAGTTAATAAATGGTATGAGAGGCCCTACCTGCTCCTCTTCCACCATGACAACAAGCACTGGGAACAGGGTTCCCCAGCCAGCTCCCATCCTCCCACATCTCTGACAGCCATACAAAGTTTTAATTAGTTTGCTAGTTCAGGGCTTCCTAGAATAAATGCAGTTCTGTCACTTCTAATGCATTCTCATGACCAGTTAATGGATTTTTGGATTTTTTTTTTGCCTTCAGCTCAAACAACCTTCTTGTCTCATAATTTCTTCTAAATCAGTTCCTAGGTTATCCATATTTTCTCATCTGGAACACTAATGAGCTTGTCTAAAACTCACTTTTAACGCACCATTCTCCTACCCTGACTCACTGAGGTGTTCTTTGTCAAACCCACATCACATCTCTGCATTACTCTCTGAAGCATCAGTAGCGACCAGCGGATGCACCATCATCTGGAAATCTGTCAGTCGTGTGCCTACACATACACTGAGTTCAGAGTCTAAATTCACAGATACAAAGGACTAAGTTAGCACTTTTGGAGCCTAAAACCTGTGTACAACAACTTCCAGTTTTTCCAGCATTGTCCAAAATCATACACAGCATGGAGAGCAAGAGGGTACTCTGATTATTCAAATGCAAATGCCAAAATGAAACATGAATTTGTCCTGCTGGTGATGGAAGTCACAGGATCAGGCAAATTTTGGCTGTAGGGGACTCAGGATTTAATCTGCTCCAAACTGCTGGTCAAAATTCCTCTACAACTCCCTGAAAAGATGTTGTGCCAAGGTGGGAATTGGCCTCTTGCCCCAGACAACCTGCAAGAGAATGAGAGGACATAGCCTCGAGCTGTGCCAGGGGAGAGTCAAATTGGAAATCAGGAGGAATTTCTTCACTGAAAGGCTGCTCAGGCATTGGAACTGCCCAGGGAGGTTGGCAGTCCCCATCCCTGGAGGTGTCCAAGGAAGGGCTGGGTGTGGCACTCAGTGCTCTGGGTGGGGACAAGGTGGGGACTGGGCACAGGTTGGACTCGATGATCTTGGAGGGCTTTTCCAATCTGATTTACTCAATGGAAGTAGGATTGCCTTCAAGGGCTGCTCTGGAACTTTTGTGAAAGTTCTGCTGCATTTTGGGGCCATTAAATCTCTCTCTTCTATCCAGTGACCTGTTTCAATGACTTATGGAAGAACTTCCCATCTCTATGATCTCCTTGTTAAGCAGCTCATTTGAATCCACAAGTGGATTTCAGAGCTCAAACTGAATGGGATTAAATACCTATACATTTATCTATTTATTTATTTGCCAAGATAAAGTTTCCAATTAGATGTTCTCTCTCTCTCTCAGGAAGGAAATTGCTTTGAAACTTTTTAAGGAGATCCCAATCTTTGCTCATGGCATCTTGTGGATGCTGCCACTGCACAGGCAGAAGTAAACCAGAGATTATTCCTGACCTCACCAGACTGCAAATGCTATTTCAGGCAGAGAAAAAAAACAAGAAGTCTTTAAAACGGAGATGATAGTTAACTTATCTGAGAAAAAACAGAAAGAGCAGCTGAATAGCCTCAGCTAGAAATGCAACAGATAAAGGCAATCTGAAGGTAACACATTTTTCATCACTTGGAGCTTTCGTGATTACGTTTGTGTGGCTCAGAGAACATGTTTTAGTCAGACATACTCCACTGGAATCAAAGTAGAGGGAAATAAGCAAATCTACTTATTTCCCTAATACAATAAATCAAATTACATGTTCAAAAAGGAGGTTTTATTTTATTTATTTATTCATATTATCTAGAAGCCTATGAAAAGAAGAAATCGGAATGGAAAAATTCATAAAAGTTGAATAAAACAATAGCCTAACATTTCTCTACCCTCTCTTGACAGCATTTTATTTTCCCTAGTCTCCTTGACACACTGCTAAAATAGAAACACATTGCTGCTCATCAAAATACAATCTTGGGAACATGAGTTTTTGTCTCTGAAGAAATCCATGTCCTGTAGCTCAGCTTGTAATTTCTCGATTTACATTTGCTCAAGCGTGGTGTCTACAAAGGTGTAGCTGAGCCCAAAGTTAACCCAGCACCTGGTGAAAATGTGAAGCTACAATGGTACTTCTGAGCTGATGTTTTCTCTTCTCTGGGTAAAGCAGGGGAAAATAAAGCAAAAGGAGAACAGGAAATTCCTCCCAGAGGACCCAGGAACTTGGGTTTCACAACAGAGTTTGGTGAACAGCAGCTTCACTTGCTGATGCTGATCAGTACCAGAGTAATAGAAAACTGGCAACCTCATTTTCAGTTGGTTTCACATTGAATTCAGGATTTCAGTCACATCAAGAACAAAATTATCAGGGTTTATAATGGAAGTTAATTACCATTCTACCACCATGTGGAATGAAAGAACGAACTCTCTGCCTGAGTCTGTAAAGTCATGCACACAGTTAGAGATTTTCATGACCAGAATAATTTCTAGAGAAATAACATATTTTTTTTTTTCAAAAACAAAACCAAAAAAAGACAACCAGATATCATTTCTTGGGAAGTGTCTCACTGAAAGAGCAGAGGAACCATACAGAGACATCATTTTGGGGGAATTAAAGAAGCAGCTTTCCCTTATTAACAGCAAATCGGAAAGAAAAAGGCATCAGGCCTCTACAAACACTCTGTAGTGATGGCAGCATGAAATGAAACAGGTTTATTTGTTTCTGTAATTTGGATGGTTGTTTTTGGTTTATTTTCATTTTGAACCCATCTTTCATGATGAAATAACAAACCAGAAGCACGTCTCAGTCAGATCCTTATCTTTGACTGACTGTTTGTTAAGTTTCTGAATTGCTTTATAAGACAGACATAAGTAAATAGTTGTTGCTACTGTATTCCTGCTCACATTTTGAGACTATAAATTATTTAGAACAAGAGTCTCTAAACATGTTTGAACAGAGCTTCCCAACAGAGATCACGAACAAAAACTGCTCATGGTTTTATTATCAAATACTATTAAGATAATTATGTAAAGAGAGTAAATACAGCATCAGGATGAAGGAAGAAACAAAACAAATCAAGACACTTGCCTGGGTAACAAGTGGCTCCAACAGTCTCTCTACTGTGAGAGTCCTGATTTCCAAACTTTTGGGGTCCCATTTCAAAATGATAGGTGACGTTGCAGAAGTCATACTCCCTGGAACAGATATTGAAAATTATTACTGCAATATCCACATACTGCATACCATTTATTTAAAGAACAAATATGTATAGCCACACATTAAATACTTCTCCGTAATCTTGCTGGTGTTCCTCTACTCCCAGGAACTCCCAGGAGCACCACTGCCACATCCAATGGGTGTTTAGATGTTTATATTCCACATTATTTTTACTCCTGTACCTCCAACTCCACAGCAGATAGGTGTGTCCTGAAGGAACCACATCCCATGGAGGGCACAGGCAGGAGCAGGTTTATCCTGAAGGACTCCATTCCACAGAGAGACCCCAAACTGGAGCAGGGGAAAAGTGTGAGGAAGTTTTATGAACTTACTGCAACCTCATATCCCACTACACCACTCATCGTGAGAGAAGCAAGGAGGTGGAAGAGTCAGATGTGGAATAAAACAAATTCAATAACTCTGTTCAGATTTTGAATCAAACTTCCCCCACATGTATTCAGCATTTCTTAATTCTGCATCAAGAAGAGGAGTACTCCGTTAAAGACAAAACAGATTCTCCAGACCACCTTTGGCTCAAAAGATTAAACAAAGCCCAAAATCAAGTCAACAGCAAATTGCTGTCATTTTATTCACCACTTCAGGTTTTCATGCAATTTTCTGAACAGTTGATTTAATTTTGGAAATTCCAGATACAGAGAAGTCCAGCTGTCAGGCTGTAAGAAACATCCAATGCACCTCATTGAGCTGGAAAGCGATTTAAGTATTTGGTGACAAGCAAAGCCACATATAAATTAACTTGTCCACCAAACCAAAGAAGACAGAAAAGCTAATAAAAAATCCTCATTTTAAATAATTCTGATTTAAATATTTCCCTTTATTTCAAAATTAAAATGAAAAATTAGAAGTCCTGTATACCATGACAACACTTCACAGGTAAAGACAAACCAGTAATATCATACTGGATATCATGTGAGATTCAAGTCAGGCCCCTCTGTATACAATATCCCAAAAGTTTTAAATTGTTTTCTTGAGAAAACAATTTTAGTACTTTTCAGTTAGTAATTTTGGTATTATATCTTAGTATTTTTAATCAATAAGCTATTTTCAGTACTAAAATTTACAAATAAATAAACAAATTAATCACCACCGTAATTAAGGGAACAAAATCAAAAGAAATTCAGCTATTGCTCCTTGAATTACAATCCACTTCATGAAGCATAATTCAGTAAAGTACTTACTCAGGATCTAGCAGCATTATCCAGTATACACAAAATAAATTCTACTGCTCTACTCAGGAGAGTGTTGTGAGGAATCACTATCAATCAATATAAACAGGCTGGTGAGTCTCTGCAGAAGGTTCTCACTGGGTTTAAATACTTGCTCAAAATGAGAGGCATATCAGAACTCCCTAATCAATATATTTATAAATCACATATAAAACCACTATTAGCCTCCTCTCACTTGCAAACATTTGGTAACAGAATTAACAGATAATATCTAGTGAGTGCTAAAATCACTATTATTCAGTTTCCACTCTTCCACAAAAACCCATTAGGTTTCATGTTTTACAGTGCTGAAAACACCCAGGCGTGATTAAAGAAAATTGTGAGACAGTTTCTAGTTGCTGTAAACATGGGTGATGTGGGAGCTATCATTTTCCCAACAGACAATATTTAATTATCTTTCAGAGACTGTTTCTTTTTTATATAACGTTGGTTGCCACTCCAGTTGGCCTCTGGAATTCAAAAAACAAGTCTGAAGTAGACAATTATTCTAATTGGTTAATTATGAGTTATGATATTGTCAAATGTGTCACAGTCTTTTCACTAAGTACACTCCTCCTCACCAACTATTAGCATGAGTAACTCAAACCTGTCATAATTCAAAAACAAATTCAAAGCTCTACCATAGTCCAGAGTCCACAAAAGCAAATTAAGTTCAGTGGATGGCAGTCATGCAGGTGATACTAAAAATAACGTGGGTGATCAGTTGTTACAGCCAGAATATGGCCTCAGGTTCAACCTTTACTAAAAAATAAAACAAATATCTCTCAGAACTCAATATAAAAGGGTGATTTCATTCTAATTTTTATTACTCTTTCTTTTTGTTACTATTAATACATTTTTCTTTATACCCTTTTAAAATTTTAAACCTACTTTACTTTTTTCCTAATCCTACCTCACAACAACAAAAAAATACAGTAATAATTAACCAACACTAAATCCACCGCAGTGGCTTTCAAATATAAAATGGGAACATGCAAGAAAAAACCTTATTAAAAACTTGACACTTTTTCATTCACAGTCAAATCTACACCACAACAGCAAATAAGTAAAAAAAAAAGTTAAATTAATGTATTTTTCTCAACACTCCTTCAGCTGCTGTCACAACAACAATTTTAAATGACAAGACTAAAAAGAAGTTACCTGCCCAAGTGTTTATGTAAGAATAGATGGCATGTTTCTTCCTTGCAATTTCTACACTGAACTTCCTACACCAAGAAGGCAAACAGGCACTGCTCAGTTGGATAAAGGACAGGATGCTCAGAGTATTTTATAACTATTTCACCAAATATTCCCCAAAAGTAGCTTTAAGTACTGCACTGAAAGGAAATATAATTTAATAGTGCTGTAATAATACTTCCATAGAAGTGTACAGACATTGCAGTCCTAATCCTGAAACTAGCTCCAGACTTCCTTCAAGAATATATTTTAGAAATTCTATTGCCTGTGCTTCTTCTTCCTTGAGCATGTGCCAAAATGTCTCTTGTTCTAAGCTTTTAGCTTTTCCTAAATACAGCAATACAGAAATGTCTCTATCCAGCTCAGTCATGTTCAGTGTGAGCATTTGTTTAGCCAGTCTGTCTTCAAAGCCTATCTGTAAAGAAAATAACTATTTACTTTAGCAAACACTAACAAGTATTTACTTGAACAAGTGGAGCAAGTGCTGCCAAAATCCACATCAGTAGAATTCTCCATTATATAACAGTCCCCAGAAGTCTAACCCCACACCACCCTTACCACCAGCCTCTTCACACAGCATAATTTTACTTTTTGGAACATCCTACGAACCCAAAATGTTCAGCATGTGGAATTGTTTGTCTGTCACACTACAACTCCCTGTTTTTCCTCCACAACAGATCCACTCTCCCTGTGACTCACACAGAGGAGCTTTCTGAGGGTCAAAGCTGCTCACAAGTGACTGCAGCTCATTTCTGGGCTGCAACTCCAACGTAAGAGTAAAAATATTTCAAATCTACATCAGCAAAAGCCACATTTGCTGAAGCAAAGTGATAATTTTTTTAGAAATATAAACATTGCCAATCTTGAGCAGACCTCCAGCTGTTAGTCCAGCTCACATCTGCAATGCAGACATGAAAGACAGATGGTAAACACTTCATCCAGAATAAGGTAAAAACACTTTCTACCTGACTCGTAGCAAAGCTGTAGGATTAATCAGCTGGCAGGAATAGACTGGCAATGCTGGCAGTACAAGTCTGTACTTCCAACACTCTACTTGCTACTGGAAGGCAAAAAATTATATTTATTAGTGAAAGAAAGATGTCCAGCAAGATTGAGGAGCAGTAAGGTGAGAGGAGTCAAAAGGCAAAATAGTAATAATTTAGCCTATCTTTCCAAATAGTAAAGTTAAAATACTTACTTTTTAATACTCAATGTTTAACACCTAATGCTTAAGGCACTGACATGGATAAATGAAGAAAATCTGCTTTACATCTGATTCCCTCACATCAGTCACCACCCTGGATTGCAGTCCCTGTGTCCAGATCAATGGGACACTTCCACACATGCTTTAAACCAAGCTGATCTCCCAGCTCAGCTCCTCCTGCAGGTTTCTACCTTCTCCCTTGGTGACAGGGCTGTGAATTCCAGCAGGAGCAGGACCTGCCTGAACACTAACTCACCCTACAGAGGTGCTCAGCTCCCTGCCTGCCTCTGCAGCCAAGGTCACAGCAGCACAGGTGACAACCAAAGCTCTCACAAGAGCAGCAGAGGCAGCCTCTCCACACACAAACTGGTTTAAGATGAGTTAAAAACTGAACAACACAGCCTGCACTTCCTTGGTTCTCATCTGAAGATTGAGAACCACGTCAAAACAAACACCTCTCTGCACAGAGACACTTCTGCCAGGGATACGGAATTCCTTCCAGCAGGATACACAAGCTCTCGAGACAGAGAAAAAAATAATCTGACTGATTTCACAGACATTTGCTTCACTGGGAGGTGGAAATCTAAGCACATGAATGGTTATACCCTTGAGTCTGCCTACAGAACAAAACAGCGTTTAGAGATGCACGAGTTGGCTCTGGATTAGCTCAGGTACAGGGGAGGCAGGAGCACAGGACAAACCAGCTCAGACATCAGAAATCCTCCAACACACAGCCCTGGAGAGCCCAGCCCTGGCTGACCTGGCTGGCAGAGAGCTTCACTGAGATATAGACATATACATATATATATATAGACCTACATATACATAGCCAAGATGCTGCTCCCTTACATTTATCTGCAGTGCTGAGCAATGCAGCTGCACCTCTGCTCTGACCTGAGCAGCAGAAAGTGAAGCTGCAAGAGCTCTGATCCTCAAGGGAGCCTGGTTTCCAGCACAATTCCCAACCCATTTGCTCATTCTCTGTCTCCACTCACACAGGAATACAAATAGAATACAAATTGAGACAGAAGGACAAAAAGCAGGAGCACATAACAATTGCAGGGAAAGGAAATAAAGCAGAAATGCTAAGAGGACAGAGACTTACTATGAGGAGTAAAAGTGCAGTGGGAAAGGGAATGGAGAACATGCCTTTCTGCAGATAAAAAGCTCTTATCATTAGTCAATGACAGCCCAGCACAGCCTCCAGCAGATCTGGCTGAAACAATCAGAGTTCAAGCAGGCACTTCCCATCACCTTGCTTTAAAAAATGGAGAAAGGAGAAAGGAAAAAAAAAATAAACAGAGCAGGATGGTTTGGAGGAGTATAAGGAGTGTCTGTCTCCACACTTGAACAACAACTTCTTGACATACTCATTTATTTTGTTTCATGAATGTGACTCCTCTCTTCTTTCCTAAAACTTAGGTGGGGAAGAAACAAGCAAAACTAAAGCTTTAGGCCCCACTCCCAAGCTTAACCACACAGAAAATTTTTAACTGGAGCTTTTATAAGCTCTCCATTTCTTTTTGGATTCACAGCCCTCTCCCCTTCCACTAACCCTCCACCTCCACAGTGGGGTGAGATTCTGCTTTGGCCTCAACAAAACCAAGTTTTTCCATGGAAGCAGCCCATGGTGCAAACTCAGATTTCTAACCCATAAACCACCAAGGAAGGAGGGAAAAGGGCTTGACAAGGGGAGGATTACCGTGGTAACAGAGACCATGCAGAGTCCCAACACAGGAACTGGCAAGCTAGAAAAAGGCAATGATGGATTGTGATTGATATTTTTCAGTCACATTAACCAGCTCAGTCTTGGAGGCAACAACAGCCTCCACCAAGACCTGCATCAGGTGTGAGGGCAAAGTGCCTTCAGAAATCAAAGAGGCCCTGAAAATCTCCCAGGGAAGGTGCAAACACCAGTGGAAGGGTTGGAGTAACAGAGAGGTTCTACCCTCACCCACCTGCCTGACCCACTGCTGCCTCTGCTTTGACCAAAAAGTGAGAACAGACTTCAAAATTCCGTGCAAACCTTAACTGCATGCAGTGTCCAAATAGTTTTTATCTACTCTATGTCCTAGGAAAATAATTCTACTTTAAGGGCTCACACTCCTACAGCTGAATCTGAGTGCCTGTTTGAGCTCTCCCATCATTCAGCACTCAGGTGAAGTTTATTATTTAGAAGATCTTCACTCCAGGGGGATGTTATATCCAATATCCAATATCCAATATCAAATCCTTAAAACACCTAAATTTCTAATGATTGGTTCTCCATGAGAAGCCTGGTGATTTAGGGAGTGCTATTCCTAGGAAGGATGAAAAATAGGATTGTTGGCATTTCTTTGCTTTAATAAATATTCCAAGTAGAACCACATGAAAAGTAATTTACTCCAATACGAGTAAGCAATCAAAGTGCTTGAAAGGTGCTTTGAACAGCCATACATAAAATTCCTATATTCAAATAATTCATCTTGCATTATTTATACAAGCATGCTTTTTTCCACTAAGTACCCTTTACAGTCAAAGTAGGGGAGTTTCTCTAAAAGCTCAGTGAAATAGAAGATTTTGAGGAATCTGTACCACAGGCAGCCCAGGCCGCAGCAAAAGGCTGTCCTGTCTCTTCTGTACAAGCACAGATTTTCCCCCAGATCACTCTGTATTCACACAGCTCCTCAACACCTCCTAATAAAAGTTCTCTCACAGCTCTGGACGTGATCAAAGCCCCTGAGCTCAGTGCTGCTGAGAGGCTGGTTCATGTCAGGTCACACTGCAAGATCAGGAAAACCAAATCATTTTACATCAGGTCCTCGGTGCAGATCCTACACTCTGCCTTCTCTATCCATCATATTTCCCCCCCAATGATGCAAATTTCTACATACAGAAAAGTAATATCTGTAAAAGACACACAAATTACTGTAGATATGCTGAATTTACAGAAATTACCTTCCTTTTTTAGTAATAAAACCATAAGTTTTGAAACTTTTTTTCTACTTAAGGCAACATTAATCACACATCTTGCAGGGGAAAAGAAATCCAAACAAACATTTCTTCACTTCTTCTATTTCACTTCCTACTTTTCTTCATTGTATGAACTTGGTATTAGTAATAGCAGCTCGCATTTTACAAAGGCAGAGAAGTATTGAGAATCTTTGGTTTAAAATAACACATTTGCTCCCCTTACAACAGAATTAGTATCTCAAGTTCCAACAGTTCTTCAACAAGAGTTCTTGAACTTAATCCTAACCATGACTTTGCAAGCTTCTGTTTCTGCATGTAGGGGTCATCCTTTCACCAAAATAATCCTATTTACAATTCCTCATCCTTGGAAACTACAATTAACCTTACCTCTGTATTACCCTGCAGCTGCTCTTCATTTCTCTGAGAGAGAACTCTTCATTCCAGGCAGATCAACCACTGCTGCCTCCAAATGAAACAATTGACAGATTTTCCTATGGAGAGTCAAAACTTCAGGGGGTTTTGAGTTTGTTTTTTTTTTTAATTTGGTTAGCTTTTTCAGGAGACTGTTTCCCTGCTGGTTTTACTAGAATGGCAAGGCTGTAGCAGCATCTCTACACATATTTCCCTTTCATTAAGTTTTAAATTATCCAATTATTCACCATTTTAATTAAGGGGTTTTTTTCTGTTGTTCCTACAGGTGCAACACTGTTTTCCTTGTACTGAACAGAATCTTTTAGTTATGTGAACTACAGACACAACCAGCCAAATGCTTGTACAATTTCACTGGATGAGAAGAGTCTCCCCTTGCCCTTGGAAAGTCCACAAGCCTCCACACTATGGAGAAGGAGTTGTGCCATTTTCCAACTCCATAATTAACACATTAAACAGGATTGGCTCCAAACAACACCCAGTGGAGGCACAGCTGACATTTTCCTCAGCAATTAATATCTGGGGTCATTAACCACCTCTCTGAACATTCCCACCAACTTCCAGCTGTCACATCATCCTGATCTGATCTGTGCAGCTGCTCATCAACTGTCTCTGAGAAACTCCTAAAAATCTCAGAGAAATTTATCATCTAACCTTGTGTTCATGAAATCTGCTCTTCCTTTAAACATTTTACAGAAAATTGCTCTAGCCTTAGAAAAACCTGTTCAGAATAGGCCTCATTCTGAGATAAGGCACAGTTGCCACTCTGTAATTATTTACCAACAATCCAAAATAAGGACAAAGTAAAAATCTGCAACAATTGAACTACATGTCAAGAATAAGAACTGAAACTGCTTAATTCTGCTTGGTCACTTGTTATTGAACACTTTCCTGATGTTATTTTTATGCTGATGGATGTTTTAAATAAAGCACAATGCATGACAATATCCAAAATGTTTTATCCTCTTGCCCAGTTGTGTGTTCACAGGATTTGCTGTAGTTCTTAGTTGGGAAAAAACTGAAATACAGCGTGGCATAAGAACTGCATCACATTATATTCTGCACTGAATTCATTGAATTAAAGATAATAAATGTTTTCTATTCAGAAAAGTCCTTTATTCAAAAGGAAGGTATGCAGACAATCAGGGAATATGCACAATTTCTAATGTAAAAGATGCCAACTGAAGCCTTTAAAGAATGTAACTTAAAAAAAAAAAAATGGCTGCTTCTCCCAAAACTTATGAACAACTTTGGAAAAATGTCATGTAAAGAGAGAGAGATAAGGCTTCTAACACCTTACCTCTCTCTTATTTTTCCTGTGTATGCAGAGGACTGAAGACAATCCAAAAAGTCCAAAAAAGCAGCAGAATTATGTCACAGCAAAGCTGACAATTCAACCCTAACCTCTCACAAAACAGTGGAAGAAGCTCACACTTGACCATGTAACAAAGTATTACATGGGGGGTAACAAAATTAAACTGGGTATCATACATAGATTTACAGGTATTTATTTAAGAGAACTTTAAAAACCATAAAAATAAAAAATGACTGATTATTGTAACAGACTCCCCAGTAAAGGTGAAGTGAATGAAAGCTGAAATTACACAGGTTCTTCATAGAAATAAACAGCTTTTAAAATATTTTTAAATAGGGAAAAAATATGTATGAGGAACAGGGACCTGAGATGGATTTTTCATCCCTGCTTATTTTAAATTCAGAACTTTACTGTCTCTAAGATAAGGAATACTTTAAACAGAACTGACTTCATTAGAAGATACAGTGCATGATATGGAGGTGATTACACTAATCACATCTCTTCCTTCCTGCAGGACACTGTCAACAAAAAATAAAAAAAGGCAAAGGATGGAATCTGGCTCCATTTCAAAATGTCCTGTACAGCCATGCAAACACGCTGAAGGTCATTTTGCAGTCTCAAAAAAACAACCAGGTTTCAAGAAAAGTCAATTCACACGCTCCAGCAAGAACTAAACTGCTTTTATCCGGCTGGATTCCAGACCCCTTGAACTCCAGCAGTGAACACCACACAACCTACAGCACTACCTTCCATTAAGATAAGGAGCATATAGATTTAAGAGCTCCCACTAATTATAAATGTGCTGGAATGGGTCAGACAGGCCAGTGACTTTGGGAGATTTATGCTCCATGGCAACACAACTCATGGAGCTGGAAAGGAACTGGCACTGCCTGGTACAATCCACTATTTGTTTAAAGCTACCTATAAAACACAGAGAACTGTTTGGCCATAGAATGGACACATTGGAGGTGGCTTGTTTTAAGCAATATTTCTCCAAATAAAGGGATTCTTTTCAGAGCTAGAGATGATATAATCACAGAATGGTTTAGGTTGGAAGGGTCAAAAAGTTCATTTTGTCCCACCCTCTGCCATGGGCAGGGACATTTCCACTAGCCCAGGTTGCTCCAAGCCCCATCCAACCTGGCCTTGAACACCTTTCCAGACAGAAAAATCACAATCTCGTGGCAGCTGATATTTCCATTACACATACACAGCAGTAGAACAAAAACTCCCCATCATGGTCATTAATTTCCTAACTACCACTATTTTAAAGCTTCCTCCTTTACATCTTATTATGAACAAACCCAGTTTTCAAGGCAGTAAGTTTCTTTGATTTGGCTCCCATCCCTGTCTTTAATAACTCCAGAGTATGCTGCCAGCCACCACAACGATGCATGAATGTTCCTGGGCTTTAGTGGGGTATTTGCAGCAGAATGAAAGAAAACCAAGCAGATAATTCAATAGTGACAAGTGTCATCACAGTTTCTCTTCATTGCACAGGCATGGAAAGTATCCAAAATCACCATTTGTCCCTGATCAAGGGATGTTCAGCCTTTAAGCCCGAGTTCTTTTTTGTTTTGTTCCCTGCATCCCAACAGGCAGTCAATAGGTGATTCTGCTGCCCTCACTAATCCATGGCATCCTATCACTCCTGCTGCTGCCACGTACAAAGCACTCTAAGCTTATCCCTTGTGGCTGTTTTGTTGTTGTTCACTTGGTTTTAACTACATGTTTACATCCCACTCCTTAAACTCCCCATTTGTCCTCGCTAATTCCTCTGTGCCATCCTATTTCTTCAAAAATAATTCTTATCACTGCGGCTCCAGCTTTCTGCTGTCTGAGAGCAGACTGACGGGGCTGTTTCTCAGCTACTCCCCTCTATTAATGCTCCACTTTGCAACAGAAAATATGATTTATTATCATCAGCCAGTATTTTTTGATTTCTGTGTAGTACTTAGAACTAGGCATGTTTTTTCCCCACCTATTCCTTGAAGAAATCAATCATCCCAAGGACATGGGAGAATTTTTTTTTTATCTCAGATGTAATTGTGTTGTCCTCTTAGCTTTAATTTGCTGTCCAAGCCAACAGGACCTGCAACACCTTCAGAACATAAATAACTTTTCAATAATGTTGTGCTTTAGAAAGGCCCAGCATTTTATCTTATAAAAGATATATTTAGATGCCTCAGATTTGTGTTAATCAACATCTGAAACAGGGAGAGAGAGAAAAAAAAATGAAGAAAAGAATCAAAACTAAACCAAACCAAACCAAAAAATCAACCAGAAAAACAAACAAAACAAAAATCCAAAAAACCAAAAAAACAACCAAACCAAACCAAACAAACAAAAAAACCACCTACAACCTAAAAAACAGAATCCAAGGAAAAAAAAAACAGATAGGTGCTTCTCAAGAAAAATGAGAAGGAAAGAAAGGTTAAGAAAATCGTTTGAAAGCCTATAGTAAATCAAGTCTAGTTCACCACTTGAACTCAGATCTCCTTACAGCCAGTCTTTTGATTTACAAATGTGATTATCTTGAGAATGCAAACTGCTGAAACTCACTGTAGCCAAGGACACAATTTAAGAAAAATGTGTCTTATTAAAAACAAAACAAAAATCCAAAAAACCAAAAAAACAACCAAACCAAACCAAACAAACAAAAAAACCACCTACAACCCAAAAAACAAAATCCAAGGAGAAAAAAAAAACTTACTGGCAAACAAAATTTGGATATTTTTTAGTTTTCATGAGTCAACTGTAATATACAAAGATGTGTTAATTCTATCAGCTAGAACATCTATGGTCACTGTTCTAGAAATTTTTGGAATTTTCTTTTTTTGATTTAGCTGCTGATGTGATGACCACAAATGAAGACAAGATAGTTCAATAAATTAGTGTCAGTCTCAACCAACCTAAAAAACAGAATCCAAGGAAAAAAAAAACATACTGGCAAACAAAATTTGGATATTTTTTAGTTTTCATGAGTCAACTGTAATATACAAAGATGTGTTAATTCTATCAGCTAGAACATCTATGGTCACTGTTCTAGAAATTTTTGGAATTTTCTTTTTTTGATTTAGCTGCTGATGTTTATGGTGTGACCACAAATGAAGACAAGACAGTTCAATAAATTAGTGTCAGTCTAGAGTACATCTGCAACTGGTAACTGAAAGACTTTCTCAGATTCATTACTGAGACTTTAATTGGGCCCTGTGTCAACCCCTGCTTTGAGCCACATCTACTCACACCTTTTCTTTCAGCTAGGTGAACCAAAAACACTACAAGGGCTTTGAATTAGTAAAACCAGATTTTATTAGAACACAGCTTGGCCATTACAATAAAGAAAATTCAGGAAGAGAGAATCAAAATGAAAGGGATTTATGAACAAATGTTATCTCCTTTCAGCTGCATCTTCCCAGGGTTGAGCTCTTCCTTTGCCTTTGCTCTCAGCTCTGACATTTTGTGGAGTTTGCTGGGTAGCACCACATTTTGCCATGTCTTTGGCAGCCACAGAAAGTCCATTTCCACCCTGTTATAACACACTGGCAGGACACCTGACTGGGTATCTATTCATGACTCTTCAGAAGGCATCAGGTTATGGAATGCTACAGGTTCCATTCTCACTTCTGTATCTCAAGCTGCCTTCCTGATCCACTACACAGAAAGAACTCAAACTACAGATAGCCCAACATTTATTATTTTCCTTTACTTTCATGTCATTTCCCTCTCCTCTTATGTTTCCAGGAAACCTAGTTACTGACAATAAATTAACTGATCTCAGGACTGAACACATTCCTGAAATGCAAAATGCCAGCCCACAGAATTTGATCATTTACCTGTTCCTCCCTTCTTTCCTTCCAAACAAACAAGAACCATGGAGCAGGATTGCTTTGAAGTTCTTACAATGGCAGTGAAAAATACAGATTAAATTTAACTTTGATAGATGCAAAGTGATAAAAACCAGGAAGGACCAGTATCCTGCCTGCATACATAACGATGGACTCTAAATTGGTTATTAAAACCCAGGAATGCAATCTGTGAATTATAACAGCTTTCTGTAAATGCCAGCTTAACACAGAGCAGCAACAAAAATAAGGTGAGGAATTATTCTAAAAGGGAACAAGAACAAACCAGAAAACACCATTATGCCAATATAAATCCATGTCATTAATATAATTTAGCCATCACCTTCCTAAAAAGAATATTGCAGAACAGAGGAATACAGTGGCAACAAGGGCAGTCAAGGACTCCAAGTAAAAACTACAGAGATCAAAAAGCCTTCACAGTGCAGAACAACAGAACACCTAAAATCACAGAAACATAGGATATCCTAAGCTGGAAGGCTCCCACAAGGATCATCAAAGTCCAGCTGCTGGTGTGGCACAGGTGAATCCCAACAATCCCACCCTGGGCATCCCTGGGAGCGTTGTCCAAACTCTCTTGGAGCTCTGGCAGCCTCGGGGCTGTGCCTATTCCCTGGAGAGCCTGGGCAGTGCCCACCACTCTCTGGGGGAAGAACCTTTTCCTAATAAATAATAATAACCTATAATGTCATGGATAAAATTATACAATGTTTTGCTTTTTTCTTTCCCAATGGAAATAAAAAACTTAACAAAACCTTTTTGGCGTTATCCAGAAAGGTTTGGGAACTCCCTGTCATAGTGCACTACAGATGTGAGAAATTTATATGGGCTCATAAAGTGCCTTATTTCATTCATGAAAGGGAACAGACATGGAAAAACCCACAAAACAGAAAAAAACCCACCTAACAGACTGCCCTGAAGCTGCTGAGCTGCAGGCTGCCTGAGGCTTGAGAGAAGTCCAGGAAAACTATCAGCACTAAAGTGCTTTCCTACACTTTTACTCAGAGGCATCAACCACTTCATCCCCTCATTAAATCGAGTGTAAAACTGTTGTCACCCCAGCCTGCTGCCTACTCTGGGATGGAGAGCAAGACAAATCACTTGGAGACAATCTCCAGCAGATAAGGAAACCTCCAGGGCATGAAAGACTGGGCCAGCTCTTAGGAGTGAGATAAATCTACTCCTTTTCTTCTTCCCATGTGATAAAGCACGTGGTGCCAGGCTCTTAGAGCAGGAATGGCTTTGCCCTGACAGGGAGGATCAGGAATCAAGGAACCCAGTGGATCTGAGGGGAGACACAGAGATGACAGCTCCAATTTGCCTTTCAAGCATCAGCAGCTTCATTTACTAAAAGAGGTACACAGAGGAACCATTCAGCTTCACACAGAGGCACTCATGAAAATTAATTTTTGTCATAGACCCACAATGTTTCTGGAAGTGAGGAATCACCACTGAGGAGGGCAGGCATGGAAAAAAACTCAAGGGTTGAACTGGTGGTGACATTTCCTCCTCCACTATCTACATGGCAGTGACACAGTTGTTCTGCTGTCAGTGTTCTCACATCCTGACAAGAGGGAAGTTCTGACAACTCTCCATGGGCTGCTGGTGCCAAGAGGGATAGAAAACACAGCAGAGGAAACAGATTATAAATATTATATATGATCTACTTATCAGGCAGAAAGAGAAGGCTTTTTTTGTCTTCTAACACAGAACCAATAAGCGTGAAGACCCTCAAGATCAGTACAGTCCAACCTCTGAGTATCACCATTCCCACTTATTTTTAGTGTCAGTTTTAATGAAGGGATGGGACCACAGTTGGGCTAAGAACAATTTATTGCTCAGATAAACATCAGTCTCAGAGCTTGTGAGATTTTAAAGGAACAAGCAGTCAGCCATAGCTCAAAGTAGTCACAAGTTCTTCATTACAAGACCACAGAGAACTTTCTAATCCAAGGGACAGTTGCTACAGGGTTTATTTTGCTTTTCTATCCTATCACCTTTACTTCTGCTGCACTGTGGATACTTTTATCCAATGAGCTGCTATCTCACACGCACACGAGATGTATGTTATATATATTATAACTTCTCAACTCTTAGCTTACTCTGTACAACCCCACCCCTGCATTATAAACCCTTCACCATCTCATCAATACAGTTTCTCACCTAAGGCATATTCTTTCTTACAACTACAGAACCATAAGTTTATGATTTTTCTACTTAATGTCTGTGTACTTTATTTTTACATCAATCCAAGCTTCTTCCAAGGCTGCACATCAAGCCCTCCTGTGTCTGTGGAAGTTTCTATCTTTCCATTTCCCACACTCACTAAACCATATTAAGCACCACATACATTCATTTTTTTGAACACATCCAGGGATGGTGACCCCACCACAGCCCTGGGCAGCCCCTTCCAATGCTTGGCCACTCTTTCAGTGAATAATTTTCTCCTACTATCCAACCTGATCCTCCCCTGGTGTAACTTGAGGCTGTTTCCCATTGTCCTCTTCTCTGCCCTTGTGCCTCCTGAGAGCAAAGAAATATAAAATCCACCTTTAAGTCCCTTTCAGGTTGATCAGCTCCTTATTGTCATTTTAGTTTCACTGTAAAATAAAAAGTTCATATTAAATCAAATACTCCCCATTTTTTTGCACCCCTTCCCTTCCCTAGCCCCTCCATAGTTCACACATTCCCAAAAGCAGAAATACACATTTAAATCCTCTACGCCACTTTTAATCAATGATGATCTTGCACAATTACTTAATTGTAAGATAGAAGCTAATGAGGAAATTCAAAGGAAAGCGAACTCATTTCAAGAAATAGGATTCTATTTAACAGCACTTAATTGCTTCCTCAGATCACAGAAAGGAAATCAAACATTCCTACCAGCAATTAATTTTTTTAGTATAATCAGAGCAAACTCAACTGAAACCAGATATTAATAAGAAAATACTCGCCTTCTGAAACTTCAATTTAATTCCAAACATATAAAATACACTGTAATCAAAAATATATCAATAAACTACTACTATTCTATTTCTACCATCACAAAAAAACATCCCTAAACTCTCACAGCAGGTGAAAAATTAATTATGTATGAGGTCATAGTATGAAACCCCAGGTACTGAACTTCCATTACTTTGAATTTCCTTATTAGATAGAAATTTGGGCACATCACTACAGGGCTGGCCTCATAAGGAAACTTTTGAGCAAGGATTGGTAACAACTGGTAAAATTTTGTAAGAAGAAATTAGCTCTGCACAATTCCACCAGTTTACTGCAAGTAAGCAAAGTAAATTAAAATAACAACCTAAGGTAAATCTTAGCTATGCAATTCTTGCAACAAAATGCTTCACAACAATGATCACATTTAATCAATTCCATAAATGAATCTCACCTATTAACACATGCCAAATCCAAGCCACGTTATACAGTTTATAACTGAATTACACAAAATGCTAATCCCAGAATTTCACCACTATCTTGCCTACTTCTATGTGGCAAAATTTGTTTACACAAACACAGGTCTGAAACCTACAACTAAACTTGGAAAGTTAAATTAAGGTAGTGTTTGCTAAAAATTACAATACTAGAAATCAGATTTATGGGTCAGAGGCTTTTCCCAGGAATATCACAGCAATACATGTGTGTGCATTATTTTTAAATTTATTTTTCTTGCAAAAATAATAATGAAAAGTACAATTTATAAAAGGCTTAATATTTTATTTCTATTGCCACTGTGATCTCACGCTCAAAGCCTACATTCAAGTCGACCAAATAATGCCATTATTGTAAATATTTCTGGTTATCAGACACATTGACAGCACTTATTTGGCATCATTTATGCCATGTCCTGGGCCTTCCTCTCGTTTGTAATCATCTCAAGACAAAGGCAGCACTCGCGGATGGGATGATCCAAAGGGAGCAGACCTTCAGCATTCATCTTCACTCACTTCTGCACCTCCTGTACAACTCTCTGCAGATGGGGAGCCACAAACTTATCTCTTCCCATTAATATTTTTGATGCTCTGTGTTCCCTCTCAAAACATGGTATTCACGAGAAGAAAGCATAAAATCAGAAGAGATTATTTTGTGGAATTAATTTTGATCCTGCCATCAGTGAGACAAGTGGATAAGAAGAGGGGGAAAATGATGATTTCTTAAATGTTCTTGATACAATCAGTGTTCTAATCACCACTGCTGTTCCTTACTCTTATTCAGTTATCTATCCATCATCCACTGCTCCATTCTCTCAGAATGCCTTGAGATAATGTTTCGTTTTACCAGCCAGAGGCAGAGGAATGCAAAGTAGCTCAGTTATCCTGGGCAGATAAAAGCCATATACGCAGTGTAGACCCAGTCACTTTGGGTTCCATTAAAATAAACTTAATTAATTTAAATGTAGCATTTTCAGGAGCAGCTTTGTACACATTTGACCTTGCTCCCTGAAACAATCTTCTGCGCTGTCCTGTCTGAATCACATAAATTGTCTCCTTTGTCACTTCACTGCACTGTGGCTGTGATTTTTCCTTTTCATATCCTGTCCTTATCAACTACAAACACATCTCACAAATTACACTGTCTCAATGGTATAATTTTGTACTGTTGTTGTAAACTGCAGCTTAAAATTACAGCCAAAAATGTATGGATATCCAAAGTTATATATAAATATCTAATGTGCCTTCTTGGGAGATAATTTAAATGTATATTTATATGGCTGAAAAATTGTTGTTGATTTAGGAATTATGAAAATTTATTTCTTTATTATTACTCTCCCCAAATGCAAAACAAACAAATAAAAAAGTGCATGTACATTTAAGTGAAGTAGGAAATTATAGTTATTCCTTCTAGTTAAAAGGAATAGAAAAGCATTTATAGTTCTTCCTGAAATTAAAAAGAACCATTTGACAAGTTACTCTAAATTTCCACATCCATCACAAAAGAACATAATATATGGATAAATATTATTAGGAACACCAGACTGTAAAAGCCAGCTTTCTAACATAGGAGACAAACTTTTTTTACCTTTCATGGTTAAACAGGGAAGATACCCTAACTTGTATATCAGCAATTATACACCTTCTACCTCCTTTTCTCAAGTGATAACTGCTGAAGTGTTTAAATAAAAAATTGCACATAACTGATTTGAAATCATATATATATAGATATGATTATATACATATTCATGCATAATTCTGCATTTTGCCTGCAAAATCAGAAATTCCCTATGACTGCTAGATGAGGAAATTTCAAAGTAATTTCAATTCTGTTTCAAAGTCTATTTCAATTCATAGTTTTGGGACATCCCAGGCATTACCTGCTGTTCCCAATGCCCACTCCCAGCATTCCAGTGCCTACAGAATTTCCAGCCAGGACTGAGTGCCACAGCCCTTGTCCAACCTCACCTCCAAGAAGTCCCTCAAAGGTTTCCTCCCCCACAGTCCAGAGCTGAAATGGAATTTGTCCCAGGGTTGTTTTTTAATGTAGCTCAAACCCAGCCCAACACTGCAGGCTGCTGATCCCACAGAACGCTGCAGCATCCAGCCTGAATCCCAAATTCTGAATCATGGCTTGTGCTTACAAGAACCTGATGAGTTTTTCATGCATTTATTTGCCTGCAAGTTACCATTTCCTATTATGCAACATTAGGCATGAGTGGTTAATTAGTTTTTCCCATATGCCAGCACATACGTAAATTCCAATTATTAGCAGTGTTAGCTTACACAAATTACCTTTAAATCCAATATTTGCATATCTTCTGGTCTGCACAGCCTCCTCCAGAAAACAGCATTTATGTTGTGGAAGATTTTATTAGTTCTTTGAAGAGATCTATGTTTCCTGATATTTAACCAAGTATTTAAATTGTCGTTTGCGTCACCAAGGTCTCCTTCCCTTCAGCTGAGACACTTCACAATTTGAGCCAGGCTCACATATAGTAACTGATGGGCCCAATAATTCTGTTTCAAATGTAACATTATTCCTGCTCAGTGCACCACTAAAACTCATGAACCTGAGAGTGCTGGATGGAACTTCCAGATAAGGCTGAATGACATTTTCAATTTCATTAAAACAAAAAAAAAAGGCAGAGCATTCTCCCACTCAAATCACTGAAATCTCCATTTACTGAACTCCCATTCTTTCCTCCTTTATCAGGAAAATAAGGAACTATATTTGATTAATGACTCCACCACCAATCACAGTGAAATCCTCTGGGCACAGAATACACATTTGCTTTCATACCAGTGCCACACTTTGACTTTTTAAGCAGCTACTTTTCCTACAACCTACGTAGAAACTCCACAGGTAATTAAGGTACTTTGTACAAGATAAAATACTCAATTAGATTATAAGCAAAATACAGAGCCAGGTTCTCAAATGAGTACTTACTTTGGAAGGTACAATGGGAAGGGAAAAGTAGTTAAAATATGCCAGCAACTCTCAGAAAGCTAAACAAAAAGCAAAGTTCCCATTGACACACATTATGATCACATCAAGATTTTTCATGAAAGGTGTTGAGGGAGAAAAAAAAATAAAAGCTAAATTTCATAAAATAATAAGCAGAACAAATCAAGGTAAAATATATTTACTTCACTTAGGACTCTGGTATTACAAAGTACTTCAGCTTTGCTTCATGCTGTGTAACTCCCACAGAAACTTCCAAGTCATTTTCTTGTACTGCAGAAAAATGCATTAATTTCTCCCTTTTTATTTTTTTTCCTGAGGTGTTTTTTTGTTTTGTTTTGGTTTGGTTTGGTTTTTTTTTTGGTTTGGGTTTTTCGCAGGAGGGGTGTTATTGGGGTTTTTTTGTTTTTGTTGTTGGTTTGGGGGTTTTGGGGGGTTAGTTTTGGCTTGGGTTTTTTGGTTTTTTTTCAGTTGTTTGGGGTTTTTGGTTTGTTTTCGTTTGGTTTTTGTTATTGCTCTTGTTTTTCTTTACCATCTACGGAAACCTAAGACTTGGGTATCAAGGAGATATTCAAACAAGGTTTTGGACAGAAAGAGTTTCAGTATCTGCCATGGATACACAGATGTTTACTCATGCCAAAATGTGAGAATGGCATTCCCTCTGTAACACAAAGGGAGCGATCATCTGAAAAAAGGACCACACAGAAGACAACCTTGTACCCAAGGAAACAGAACAGCAAAGTATCTCATTTTTCACACCACATCACACAAGCAGTTACAAATTCGAAAGGAAGTATGCTAAAAGGACTACTTTCCACTAAAAGAGAAAGGATATGAGTTTACAAGCCCAATATTATGTTTTCATTCATAAAATCTGGGAACGGGGCCAGACCTGCCTGCATACATTCCATTTGACCTTTCAGGAACATTTGTTTCAGTGCAGAACCTCCACACTAATACTTAACTTTGAATTCCACCACTAATGCCAGTCACAGATAGCACCTCCCAGTGAAGCTGGAGTTATTTATAAAATCCTTCAGGGATCATAACCCATCAAGTATCCATCCCACAGATCACACCAGTGAGCCTGGCTGCCTGCAGGAAGTGACAGCTCTGGATGCCAGTGATGCAATTCACTAAATTGTGTTGATTAACAGGGAATCTTGCAATCATGGTGGTGAGTGCTCCAAGGAAACAGCTCCACTTTTCAGTGACTCTTCAGCTCAACGATGCCCAAATTTTTCAGCCAAGAAGAACATTAGCTTAGCCTGTTAATATGAGGTGGCTCCAACTACAGCAAGATGAAGGCAACCTACTCGTGGATGGAAGTCATGGAAGCCAGAAATAAAATAAATTGTGGTGACTGCAGAGTTTACAACTCTGCAGTGCCCATGTGAAACAATGCAGTCCAGGACCCCTCATCCTACCCAAGGCCAGAAGCTTGCAGGGAGCTGTTTCTATCAGAACAACTCCTACACCCCACACTCACCTTCTCTTCTCCTCAGGGACCTTTTGAGAGCCAGCCCTACCACAGGTAATTTTCCTCCTGGGGTGTGTTACACTGGAGTAGAAGCCACTGAATTTTGTTTCAAATATTTTCTTCAGCTTTTGGTTTTATTCAGTAATTTCAAGATGTCACCTCATCCGTGCCATTCTCTTTCTTTGCAACAGACAAACAGCATTTCCAGCTTGCCAAAGGAGAGAATAAATAAATTTGTTTTGTGAGACGTTCGATGTTATGATTTCAGCTATACAGGCATTGTGTTATGCAAGAAAGGAGACTATATATTACATTTAGAATGAAACTTTGGTGTACTCAAAATAAGAGGACTTGGTCATTGAAGTGACTGGAAGCTCATTAATTAAAAAAATAAAGGAGGACTCTATTACCATTTCTTTTCATTATATATAGGACTTTTTTAAAAAAAACAGCACTTTTACACAGAGCTACTCCAGCAGGGTCACCCCAGGCTGTGTTTGTGCCTGGGATTGCCCTGGCCCTCGTGCAGCACCCTGCTCTTGGCATTGCTGAATTCATGAGTTTCTCAAAGCCCAAGTTATTTGAAGTAACTGAAACAATTCACACAATTTATTATTCGTTTGAGTCATGCTATCTCAGTAGATTCATTAAAAACCTAGGCAAAATAAAATTCAAAAACTACTTAAATATTACATGAATTTCAAAGACAAACTAGATTCTAATTGGATTTTTTTCAGACTTTTTATCATGAACCTAATGAAAAACCTGCTACTCAAGCCTCATACATTCTCACTCTTCAGATTACTTGAAATAACTTCAGTTTTCTTTTTAGGCTATACTTTACTGGTACTATAGTCAATCCACCACATTTAAGTTACAATTATGACCCCAAGTGCTGCAGATTGAGATAGGATTCACAAGGAGCTGGGCAATTCAGGAGTGTGCCAGACACGAGAGGATCTCACAAGAGCAGAGATTTCTGACTGCCCTTACAGACCATGATACAGGCTCTAAACCTGCTTTATTGAAACCAGCAGTAATTTTCTCTATTGCCTTCAATCAGGAAAAGATTTGACTTCCTATTATGTAAGATTGACGATGACTTCGTGGTGCTTAAAAGCACCAAAAATTCTCAAATGTGATTTAGCCCCTAGTCTTTTTGAAAGCCAGCTATTTTTTTCCAGTTTCCAATTTCCTTTTTATTATAGACACACGTTATTGCTTTATTAAGAACCTTTGGAGAATACTTCTAAATTTGGTGCAGCAGATGACTTGTCCCAATTCTTTCTTCTCTGAGTAGTTTTCAAAAACTTTTCTACAACTACCTTTTCCCATCAATGCAGCATTTCAAAGACATTTTTCTTTCTGTTGACAGTTTCTGATGATCATAATTGCATTTTTGCTAGTTTGTTTTAAAGTCAAAAATACAGAGGCCTAGTGCATTTAAATGTTTGAAAATAAAATTAACTATCAAAAAGACAAATAAATGGGAAGGCGATTTTGGATTCCTTTTGGTTCCCTTCATAATATCAAGCCAATGAAGTGTGACAGACTTAGCAGAACCGAACTTTATTCTTAGTCAGAAATAAAACCACTGACCATAAAGCCAACATCCAATGTGGCCTGTTTATTCTCTTTAGCCAAATTTTCCTATTTCCTATTTTCTTATTATACCACAAACTCTGAAGTGCAGAGACAATTCATGAGCAGAATCCCTAAAGCCAAAAGGGATGGGACAGTGCTAAGTGACCCAGGATGGGATGATTATTCCAAGTATTTGCACTAAAAGGTTGACTCCTATTTTTCAGATTTTCTCTGTAATCTCTTATGTTATTTAAATGCCTCATTGCATACACAACAAAAACCCAGTGGAAAAAAAAAAATAATTTCCATAGCAACTATTCCAAGGAACACAGTTCAATCATTTGTACCATAAAATTTTATGGACTTTGACCAAGGCTTTTCTTTATCTATTTTTTTTAATCTGGCTTTATCTATATTCAAGTGGAAATATTAATACTCGGCATGAAGAAATTCACAGGAACTTATTACTAAAAAATAAACTTCACCAGATGAATGATCCCTAGAGGGACTGTGATTCTAAAGACATTACAAGCAAGAATTTGCTTTAATATTTGAAACATCTACAGTGACAGCATATAAAAATAGAATTTATAGAGATTTTTTAAATCAAAAAATAATTTTCCAGAGCAAAAAGATACAGAAGTAAAGAATAATTGAGTGCAATGGGTTATTTTTAATTTCTTTTTCCATTTAGATCTTTTTAAAGGTTTTAAGTAGATTAATTTCGTAAAATCTTTGGGGATTTGCACACTTTGCTCTCTCATGACAAGATATTACTATGAGTGCACTCTGTAGGGTATATTCATTCTTTTGGATGAACAAGTACAAACTATCAGCTCCAAACATCTCAGAAGAGATTTTGATTCTACTGTGGAAATCATTAATATAATCTTAAGTCTCAAAATATGGGCTATTGAGTCTTAAAACATCAGAGCTGACAAGATGCATGATTTTCCAGAATAAGCTCATTTAAGTGAGATTATTTACTTAAGATCACCTGCCTATATTCTTGCTTCTTACAAAATATATTGGTACTGGTGTTTTTGACAGGAAAAAGAGAAAATTTTCTCCCTTCTTAGGAGAAAATTCCTATCCAACAGTGCAAAATCTCATTGCTTCTTCCTACTAGGGAACTCCCCTGATATAGGAATGAAGGCACATTCCCAGAATAACTTTACTTACACAAGAAAATCCAAGCTAATTTGGTAAACCAGGCTGGAAATCAGAACCAGAAGAATGCAGACACTTCACAAGCAATTTTTTGTTTGCCTGTTTTTACACGACCTACTTGTCCTCCTGTTCAAGCCACCAGATTCATGTCAAAAACTTAATTATTCCTGGGTAAATTCACTTTTTGCTGCAATACTGAACTTTGCTGAAGGAGCCCACAGTAGAGTGTAAATCAGTATTTATCTAGTATTTATCAGTATTTTTATCTGTTATCAACAGAGCTTCGAATTAGCCCCACTCAGAGCAGAATGCCATGTGAAATAGTGGCTGGAAGCAGAACAGACACTATCTTAAGCCCATTCTTCACCATTCTGTAGGAATTCAGATGACAGATCTGAAAAAACAACAATTAAGGATATGCAAACAATGTGACTGAAGCTACCTCCAAGTTCATAACAGCCAGTCTAAGAAATTCCTGGGTTTAAGGCACTAAAGGTTATTGATGGCTGAGGTTTTTTATTAAATTCATTAATAGATAATGGCACTCAAATGCAGAGACATCAAAGCAGTGAATGCTTCAGCAACATCTGAGAAACAGTTAATGGTGAAAGGGAAGTCTTCAACCAAAAGCAAGACAAAGAGTGTTTTTATAACTGAATGGCCACAGAAACTGTTAAGTGATGAAAAGCACACAGAAAAGTGTGTTTACAGTTGCAGAAATAATCCTCCAGGTACTGGTAGGGACAGACAGGTGACAAAGATCTCAGCCTTTGATTTAGGTCAGCTCATCCTTATGGAAGCTTTCCCATTTAAAGGGGATGTGTTAAACGTGACAGAAAATTCATATAAGCTTCAAGAGAAAGAGGTGTGGTGGAAAGGGGAAAAGGAGAGAGCAATGTGTTTATCTAAGAAGGATCACAAAGTCATAGAAAAATCAAAATTACTGATTGAAGGGAGTACAGAAGCTTTACAAAAAGCAGAGAGAAAATCAGAGCACTGAGAAGAGGATTCTCCAATGTGTCCCTCTGCTCCTTTAACCACTGACTTAAGAATTAAAATATCACAGAACCAGGAAAACCAAATACATCCCAATTTATTAAAGTCAAAAGGCCTTCACTTGTAAATTATTCACACTGAAAGGTCGATAAATAATGGTGAAATAAAGAAAAAATGGGAAAATTAGAATGTGAAAAACCTAAGTAGAGAACCCACAACTCAGGTTCTCTTTAATATAACCTCTCAAAAATTATCAGTTACAGGAAGGTGTTAATGGCCATCAAAATTAAACAAAATCCTACTCACTAGAATTTCCAAATCCTCCAAGTACCTGGAGCAGCAGCAGCAGAACCATTGAGGTCTCCACTAAAACCAAACCTCATAGCAAAAAAGGCCAAAAAGCCCATTTGATTATGCAAAGCATCCAATTTTAATCAAGCAGTCAGTTGATTACTCTAGAGAGAGAGGTCACTTAAAAATAACACAAAACAGAAATAAACATTGATTCCTGAAAGGAGTGGGGAGGAAAGGCAGGACCAAAGAAAACCTTTTCTATATCAGCCCAAAAAATTATTTAAAAATGTGCTTTTCTCCAGCTTCCCGGCAAATTTCCAAAACTTCTCCAGGGGCAACTGAAATATGGCTGGTTCTGTCATTTTTACTCAGACATCTACACACAAAAACCAAAAATTTGCCCATGGGCGAGTGGCAGCTGCAACAGCATTTGCTCCACCTTCCTTATTTTTGCACAACACAGGTCTGGAGTGAAACCTGGCTTCAAAATCCTGAGAGATGATTTCAAAATTATATAAAATAATATAATATTTAAGATCATCTTGGAAACTTACTTCTGTAAGTTACCAATATTGTCTTAAATTGAGCCTCAAAAATCAGAATCAGGATGTGTCACTCAGTGTCCTTGACACCTGTTCTATCAGATGAATTATTAAACCTGCCCAGATCTCTTCCAATGCAGCAAATTAACCAGATCCTGTTAATTTGAAGAAGAAATAACATCAGAGATCAACAGCAGTGTTTGTTCTCTTAAACACTTATGGATTTTAATCTCATCAGGTTTAGAACTTCTGATCAATACAATGAACTTCAGCTCACCAACATGAAAATTAATGAGCAAAACTGATTTAAATTGCAAGGTTCATAAATTCATAATGAAGATGAAGATAAAACCTCTTTATGGTTTCCTTTTTGCAAGCTTTTGGAAATCTTACCCAAGAACACTTTTCAAAATCGTATTTTATTGTTTGGTTGGTTTTTCTAATAAGTAATAGATTAAATTTTAAGCCAATCCTCAGTTTATTTATTACAGAGAGAGCAGGGTAAAAATGCCCTTTATTCTCTGCAGGAGCTCTCGAGGTCAGAACTCCATCTGCATTTTTTAGTGCTATGCATATACTCTAAATCACAGTTGGATTTATGTTCCAGCTTTGGAATTTATATCCCATCTATGTCATGACTAATTCCACACCTTAATTCAAGGTTCAGGCTCTAAATGGTATTTGGAAATGCTGGAAAGTTTTGTTTCTTTTATTCATTTGAGCATTTAAAGAAAAAAAACCAAAACAGTATAATAATCAGAAATCTCCCACTTCTAAAATTGAAATGATATGATAATATACATACATACCCAAAAAATAAATAAAACCATTTACAGCTACAGATAACATTTGTTGGACAGATTTAAACAGTAAGGAAAATAATGCATCATCCTGCATTATATATGGTTTAAAATAAGAACTATTTAAATGTCAATTTTCTGTATGTTAATTAGAATTTCTATCCAAAAGTGAAACAAAAAAAGCAAGTCTATCAGATAATGTTATCCAGCACTCTTTAAATGCAAATTATTCCAAAAAATTTAAAATTAGTCAAAGGAATCTAAACAGTTCATAAGCAGGCAGACAAAGGAGAAGACAACAAGGGAAATGTAGAATATAACAACATTACGTCAGTCTGTCAAGTACTGACTTCTAATTTTAATTTTAATGTTAGTATTTTCCATAGATATGATGCTTACAATAACTTGTTTTTATAGTGATAGATGAAAACTAATGTTTCAATGTGAATATTGTGGCCCTTTCATTCCCCTTTTATTAGGAATGTAAATGACAGATTGCATTTAAATGTAAATCAACTAGTTTTAGAGGTCACTGATCAAGAAGAATGATTTGCCTTTAGAAAAGTAACTGATGAGGAGGAAAAATGGAACAAACTTCAATTTTTTTTTTTCTACTCACAATTCTTTAATATGAATGAGACGTACAACAAGGAAACCACAGAAGTGAGATACTGGATGCCTTTCCTATGGTGATCTGCATTTAGAAAGGTGGAAAAAACGTTTGGAAAGATCATTTGTGATTACAACAGACACACATTTGACAACATTGTTTAAGGGGTAAGAATCCTGCGTTGTCAAAAAAAATAAGCCATAAAACCTGAGAGGTCTTTTCCTCCCTCTAATTGCTTCAATTTTGGGCCTTGTGGATCACGCATTACCCCACAGCAAAAGAGAGCAAGGAGTGTTTAAGACACAGCTCCACTGCCTAAAACATCAGCAAAAAAATCCCAGAAAAGTGCTGATGGCCTTTCAAATTTAAGTGGTTGCTGCCAGCAGTGTGTGTTTATGTTACACAGATTTGCATGCAGCATTCCTGTGCTCTTTCACACTACCTAATAATTAAAAATAAAACACAGAGGTAACTGTTATTTCCCTTTCCATACAAAATGGGTTATCGTGTTCCATATCAAATACAGAACAAATAGTCTGTGTTTGTAAGAATATTGCTAATCTAAACAAAGTGAAATTAAAAAGTTTTATCCACTGTGTGTTATCTGGAAATATATGGTGAGAAAGAAAGATACAGTGAAATAATAATGATGTTATAACCATTCAGTGATAGGGCAAGACTTCTTTATTATTCTTTAACTACCTAAGAGTATCTCTATTAAATGCAGTTTCAAGATTTTCAAGGAAAATAATTACGTTTACAATTTATTTCTGTTCTGTCCAAACATTATTCAACCGTCTAGGCTAGTGGCTATAGTTATTTTCAATCTTTATCTTTCTTACAAGAAAAAAAAATACTTTACAACACTAAAATGTAGCTCTAAAGCATTAACTTGAAGCCATTCTGGGTTTAAACAAGTTTAAATGTAACAGAACTTCTTGGAAGATGGAGCTGAGACAAAGATGAGCAAGATATTCCAACTGGGCAGCTCAGCATCTTTCTCATGTATAATGCCTCCAGAGGAAAGGTGGGATAAAATATCTCCCTGTTGGCTTTTACTTTCAGTCCTTGGCACTTTGAGTTTGGCTCCTTGGGGTGACATTAGTGCTTTGCGTCCTGTGGATTGTGGTTGGCTTGCACAGCAATCACAACAACCACAGAATTATTTAGGTTGGAAAATACCTCCACGATCATGGAGCCCAACCTGTGACCAGCCCCCAACAAAGCACTGAGTGCCACATCCAGGTATTCCTTGCACACCTCCAGGGATGGGGATGCCAACACCCCCCTGGGCAGCCCCTTCCAATGCCTGACAACTTTTCCAGAGGGAATTATTCCTGATGTCCAATCTAGACCTCCCCTGGCCCAGCCTGAGGCCGTTCCCTCTCCTCCTGTCCCTGTTCCCTGGAGCACAGCCCGACCCCCCCGGCTGTCCCCTCCTGGCAGGAGCTGTGCAGAGCCACAAGGTCCCCCCTGATCCCCCTTTTCTCCAGCCTGAGCCCCTTCCCAGCTCCCTCAGCTGCTCCAGGGGCTCCAGACCCTTCCCCAGCTCCGTTCCCTTCCCTGGACAGCTCCAGCCCCTCAGTGTTTCTCCTGCCATTAGGGACACGGAACTGGACACAGCACTCAAGGTGTGGCCTCAGCAATGCCCAGCACAGGGGGACAATCCCTGCCCTGGTCACTGCTATTTCAGAGAGTAAGGAAGGGACAGACTTTAACAGGAATAATTCCGTGAATTCCTAAAGCAGCACATGGGGGATGGAGAAAAGGACTGATCAATCCAACTTCCCATAGTAAGAGATTCAACAGCTCCAGGGCTGAAGCAGAAAAATCCCTCTGACCTAAAATGGTGGGGGTGGGGATGATGTCCTTCAGGCAGCTTTGTCAGTAGATTCAGTTAGGGGGGAAAGTCATTTTTTGGGATCTGAAAACTGAGCTGGACTTGAGGGACAAATGTGTTAGAGCAGGCGGGTCCCCGCTGGGTAATAATTGACATAGACTCCATGTATTAAGATTTCTTTATTAAGAAACCTGTACTTTTATAGACAGTTACAATACAGCTGGACCTAATTGGCCCTCCAATCAAAACACCATCACCACTGGCTAATTAAGAAACCACCCTTTGGTAAACAAATCTCCATAACACATTCCACATGTTCACAATACCAGGCGCAGCAAGTGAAGATAAGAATTGTTTCCCATTCTTTTCTCTGATCTTCTCACAGCCTTTCCCAGAACGATGCCTGGGAAAGTTGTCTGCTTCTCTCTGTAGCCAGAGAGCTGCTGCCACACAAATGTGGTTGGAAAAGTAACCTCTGTCTCAAGATAAAATTCTCCAACCAACTTTCAGCCTAAGCACCTTCACTTCCTGGCATAGGGATCATCAACGCAGCACCTCCAACTAAACAAAGAGGCACATATGATCTCTCCAAACCCCCATTTTCCTTATCTCCTAATTTAATAAAACATCTCAAAGCTACATTTCTATACGGTAGAAATGACAAATCCCCTCTATTTTCCAAATGTGTGTTGGAAAAGAGCACAAATTTCTGGAGCAGGTTGCACTCCAGAGCGTCTGAACCCAGCACCCATCAACCACGTGCCAGAGTAACATAAATCACGTGCCCAATATCCCATTTCTGAAACTCTGGAATGATACAGGAATAATCAGAACTAGAAGAGTGATAATTATTTTTTTTCCTCAGTATATGAAAGCCAATGTGCATCTAAAAACTTCATATTCTACAGAACTGCCAATCTTTTCAATAAACAGACCAAAGCAGGAAAGATAAATCTGTCAGAGGAGCAATCAGTTAAACTGCCTGACAAAAAACCAAGGCTTTTCATTTTAATACTGATAATTACAGAAATTAAATAATGCTGGCAATGGTATGATGATAATTATACACACAGAAAAAAAAGGAGCAGATTAACCAAATTACTCAGAGAAAGCTATTTCATGAAAATACACACTTTAATTTTTTTTTTAATTTTTTTTAGAGAGGAAATGGTAATATCACTTTAAAAAAAGGTTATTTGATTATCGTCCATTTCTCTCAGAAAACAGAATTTATGACATCACTCGCAGATTTCTGATCTACACTCTCCAGGAGCATCACCTTCATATCCATAGTCAAATAACAAAATTTAACACAACTAGGTTTGGCTATAGTCCAAAATTTAATCCAAATAAATAAAAACCAAAAAACACATTGCAAGCCATTTATTTTTCTTAAAGCAGAACCGGCTGGATGCGCTGCTCAGAAATCTATTTAGATCTGCAACTGAAATTATTTTCTTTTATTCCAGTTGATAGTACAAGTTTACTACACATTGGCACTCCAGCAAGAACCTGCCCAGCAACATCATAGTGAAAAACTGTCTGCTCATCTTGTCCCACATTTCCTCCCATCCCAGATGCTCCAGTGCTGGAGCCCCTCTGCTCTGGAGCCAGGCTGGGAGAGCTGGGGGAGCTCACCTGGAGAAGGGAAGGCTCCAGGGAGAGCTCAGAGCCCCTGCCAGGGCCTAAAGGAGCTCCAGGAGAGCTGGAGAGGGACTGGGGACAAGGGATGGAGGGACATTCTGTTCCTGTGTTTCATCTCATCCCAGGGCTTTTGCCATATGAGAAAATGTTCTAGGGCTGGAGCCCCTCTCCTCTGGAGCCAGGCTGGGAGAGCTGGGGGAGCTCACCTGGAGAAGGGAAGGCTCCAGGGAGAGCTCAGAGCCCCTGCCAGGGCCTAAAGGAGCTCCAGGAGAGCTGGAGAGGGACTGGGGACAAGGGATGGAGGGACAGGACACAGGGATGGCTTCAAACTGGAAAAAGGAAGGTTTAGATTATATTTTAGAAATGAATTTCTAAATGGGTCATGAGGCATTGGACCAGAGAGCCCAGAGAAGCTGTGGCTGCCCCTGGATCCCTGGGAGTGTCCAAGGCCAGGTTGGATGAGGCTTGGAGCAACCTGGGCTGGTGGAAGGTGTCCCTGCCCATGGCAGGGGGTGGGACTGGATGTTCTGCAAGGTCCTTTCCAACCCAAACCATTCCATAATTCCATGACCCATCCACATTTCTTCATGCACTGCAGTGCTGGGCTACTCGAACATCTCCAGTTCCTGCATCTAAGAAATGCTCTATAAAACAGTGCTTTGCTGTTTTGTAGATGTGGGAGGGCTTCTGCTCCTGCCCCACTTCCATGAACACCCCTTTCACCCTCGAGGCACCCCAAAAGCTGCACCTCCTGAGCTGCTCCCATTGCTCACTTCAAGGACAGCAGCACCTGAACCACAAACGGTGCCTGAAATGCAGCAATGAAACACAGGGACCAAACAGGTTAACTGCAAACTGCAGCTTCTGGTTTCTCATTTTATTCTGGTGTGAACAAATTAGCAAACTGTCATCAGCCTCAGTCAGAACTGAACTGGTGGAGGAAGAGCTGGGATGAAATTTCAGGTGCCACTGAACTGGAACATATCTAATGAACTTGCTGGTTTGAATTCCTGGCTACATTAAGTGCTTTTACTCTAAAGGCTTAGAGGGATCTATTACAACAATAAAGGGGAGGGGGAAAAAAACACCACCTTTTTTTTAATTCCAAATTTAAAACATCAAATACCCCTGATGCAATTATTTCTTGTATGGAATAACAGGCCCAGGCTTTTCCTTTGTAAATCCCACAGTTCAAATTCACCATAAATTTGCTATTAAATCCATGGATGGGCTCAGTGATCTCAGAGGTCTTTACCTACCTCAGCAGTTCTGTAATTCCATGAAGGAAATCAAGAAATCACTGTCTCTAGAACTGTCTTTTCATTCCAGCTTTGCCTTTGCAGGTCCCAGATGAGATTTCTCAATCATTTAAGATTTCATGCCACATAAAGTTTGCTGTACAAATGGGAAATTCAGCATTTAGGCAAATCAGTTCTTTTTAACCCAATAATTATTTCTTTTTATAAAGAGAGAAGTTTACAACAACAAATCTCTAGTTTTTTGGTCATTTGCTTATTTTTTTTAAATGATGAGCACACTATTGACTTTTAAAGTGTTTGAAAAAAGTTTTTAATAGCACAACTGCACTATGCTTGACTATATTTTATTGCCTATAAATGGAAAACTTCTTATAAATTTTCTAATTCATATAATTATTCTAAAATACAATAATTTCTTAAAACACATATTTTGACTTGAGAGGCATTTTCAGTCCTGCTTAACATCTGAATTCTTCTACCTTTGTTAAATCTCTGCAATGAGTCTAAGTTCCCATCATTCAAACATGTTCTGCTTGAAATCTTTCCTGAAATTATACCTAGGGCATCCCAGACTAAGGGAGGGGAGGGTTTCATATCAAATGTTAAATTAATATGTTACACCTCATGATTTTCGGTGCCAACTTCTACGTATAACTTAAGAGTTTCCTCAAAAGCATGCATGAGGGCAGAAATTAATAATTTAATGATAATTGATATTTTTGTCCAGCTTCTGATTAACACTGAATGCAGCAATAAACAATTGAAATGAAACACTAAAATTATCAAATACTATTTACATACATCTCCATTCAAACTGTGATTTTATTGTGACTTCAATCTTAATCCATGCAGAAAGAATGCTTAGCCTTGCAGGTAACTTGTAGAAAACTGTTTAGTAAATTGTCACTTGTTCCAATGTATCAATACAGAGCTTATTCAGCCAATATTTGTCCCCTCAAAATCAACAGATTTATGTTCACTGATATAAAAAAACAGAAGTGAGATGTAAGAATATCTGCACCCCTAAAGCAAATGTGGAACAACTGCCAAAGACTTACATCAACTTTCAGGTGACCAAAATAACCACTCCAAAAAATGTTTTATCGCTTTACTTTTCTTTCACCAAGACTAACAAGCACTGAGCAAATCAAATGCTTTAACTGCCTGCTATGAGCACAAAGATCTCCCTGATACAATCCATTATCCACCTGCCTGCAGAAAATCAGCTTAAATGTTCCTAAGATTCCTCAGAAGAAAGATTTTCAGCCTGTTCAGGCTGGCTGTCCATTACTTGAAATAAAATATTTTCCCAAGCATCTCCTATTTTCTACAGGAGAAAGAATTAAAAAAACAAAGAAGAAAAAGGAAAAAAAAAACAGGTAAAGTGATGGAAATTGCAACAACCACAAGGATAAAGAGAACACTAAAAATAGTTCAGCCACAAAATCTGATTATTTGGTAACTTGGGATCATTCATGAAAACCAATGCAATAAAAAATAATCAGAAGTAAAATAAAAAAGAAATAACAAAACTACTTCTGAAGGGAGTGGGAATAGTGTGGAAAGGAGTGACTAAAAGGTTTTAAAGGTCATATGAAAAGCAACAGAACTGCCATGGTGCATTCTGCCTGGATACTCAGCTTTTGGAGCAGTTACCAAGAAACAAGAGGTACAGAAGGAAGTCATGTGGCCTCTAAACTTTCTATCTAGAGAATCACACTTCCAGTAAAAAATGAAATTATTATCTATATGTCCCGTTACACAGGTATTATTTTTAGATTTCTTCTTAAGTTGTTCAATCCAACCTGCACTTAAATCTGCCAAGATATTGCTCTTGTGACATTCTGACTCATCCCTATACCTGGAGCTATGCTTCCCCCCTCCTCTTCTTGATGTTATCATCCTGCACCTCACTGTCTGCACTCTCTGCTAACAGCAACCTCATTCCAGCACATGCACTCAGAAAACTACTACAAAGGTACTTCAGTTTTTTTGTAAAGTCAGTGCTTTCTCAAACTTCTCCCAAGAACTAAATCACCTCTCTGCATCACTCTGCTCACCTTCACTTTTAAAGCTTTTCAAAACTTCACTCAGACACCCACTGGGCTGCAGTTTAATGAGCCTTCCCTGCTGCAGCACTGATGGTTTCAGCAGCATCCACCTGCTCCTCACCACTTCTTCCCATCCACACGCTCTGCTCCCACTTCTGCTCATACAAGGACTTGTTCAGGTGCAGAACAAACTGAGTGAAACCAAGAAGGAAAAAAAAAAATCAAGGTTTGGAGTAAGTATTTCTAAAATGAAAGTTAATTTAGCGCACATCAGCTGTGCACAAATGACAGAGCACAGCTCAGGAGCTGGCACAGGATGAGAATCGTCAACAGCAGCTGCTTGACTTAGCCCTGGAGCTAAGGAATTACTGAATATAAGCTGTCTGCAACAGGACACTGAGTTCAGCTCCAAACATCCCATAAAGCAGCCGACCAAACTGTTCAACAGGTGACACTGCATCCTCTCAAAGGCTGGGCTTGACACCTGCAGGGAAACTTTTCCAAAGATCTGTTCTCTCTTTGCTTCTTCTCAGCCTCCTCCCAGGGCTTGGCTTGGCAGCACCAAGGAAGAAAATTCAGCACTGGCTGGGATTGGGAAGGGTTGGTACCACAAAGCCTTGCCTTGGTGAGCAATTCCAACTCTGTGTTTGCACTCCATCTACAAAAATCCAGCTTTCACTTCAAACAGAGGGGCTGAGTCTGGTTTTGCCAGGGATTTACACTGCACTTGGCACAAACAGAATGGGAATGCTGCCCAAGACTCAGAACCAAAGGTACTGCAATAAGTGACGCCCCAGCCTCCCCATCTCTCTCAAACAGTCATAAAAACCATTACAGAAACCATCTCTACCCACATGAAAACAAGGTGAACTTCTCTTGTTTTCCATCTCCCTCTTTTTTCTTGAAACAGAAATCCAATCTGAAGTGTAGATGTAATGTTCATCAAATCACAGGCTGGTTTGGGTTGGAAAGAGCCCTAAAGATCAGCCAGCTCCCCCCCCTGCCATGGGCAGGGACATCTTCACTATCCCAGGTTGCTCCAAGCCCTGTCCAGCCTGGCCTTGGACACTTCCAGGGATCCAGGGGCAGCCACAGCTTCTCTGGGCACCCTGTGCCAGGCCCTCACCACCCTCCCTGGGAACAATTCCTTCCCAAAATCCCATCCATCCCTGCCCTCTGGCAGTGGGAAGCCATTCCCAGTGTCCTGTCCCTCCATCCCTTGTCCCCAGTCCCTCTCCAGCTCTCCTGGAGCTCCTTTAGGCCCTGGCAGGGGCTCTGAGCTCTCCCTGGAGCCTTCTCTTCTCCAGGTGAGCACCCCCAGCTCTCCCAGCCTGGCTCCAGAGGAGAGGGGCTCCAGCCTCAGAACATTTTCTCATATGGCAAAAGCCCTGGGATGAGATGAAACACAGGAACAGAAACCCGGGAGCTCCTGCACCACGACAGAGAGAACCCTGATGTGACATTTCCTTCTCTCTGAACTAAAGTGTCTGGAAGTTTCAGTGCAATTTTTGCAAACCACCTGTCTTCTGGAGCAGGTGGAGAGGCTGTTTGGAGAGCATTTTTCTGCAAATGGAATTTGATTAGTACACGAACCTTCCGTGTAATGTTCTTATAATGAGTAAATTAGTAGGTGATATAAACCTCTGGAAAAGCGAAGACTGTAATGAAAACCTGATTATCCTTTTTACAGTAAGGCTGAACAGAAACTGATGCTATGTTTAAATTGATCATGGTTTTATTCCCACCCCCAGGCAAACTGCATAAACTCAATGAGCAGTGTGATTTCATTAAATATATGTATAATGAACAATTTTCTTGTCCTTTGAAAACAACTGATTTGAAGGAAGACTGAGGCATCATGACTGACAGCTGGGTTCTACAGCCTTTTCACATGCACAGGATTTCCTACTAGTGAATGAAGGTGAAAGAATCACAAACACAGAGAAAGGAGAGGAAAAACAGTCTTTATAATAAACTGGGAGCACATGAATTTTAAACAGCTGAGAGAAATGCAGGGACTTTGTGGAGTTGGTGGGAAGTCTGCTATGCTGAGAAAGCTGTTCAAACATCCCCTCTGCTGAGCCTGGAAGAGGATGCTCAGGACTCCCATGGACTTCAAAGAAATCTGGAGCTGTCATGGATTAGAAACTGCCCTGACCCTGTCCATTTGTACCCAAAGCAGGCCAGCACTTGTCTTGGGAAAGCACTCTAGGAAACGGTGGAGAGAAAATATTTGGCTTTCCAGATACAAATCTCTGCTCTTGGGAAGGAGAGAGCAGCAGGGTATGAGACAAATACACAGAAGTTACTCAGCTTACTTGGTTTTGTCCTAACTCCACAGAGGAAAGAAACCTGGCTGACCTCTAAAACTTAGAAAAATCCCTACACCAAGAAAAAAACCCAGCATTTAAATATTTTTAAATGTATCTCCTACACATTTTTTCTGTATCTCCTACACAAAGAGGTCTGGAGAACAGTGCTTGATCCTTAAAATATCCATCACTCTACAACTGCACTTTTTGAACCAAGAGACACCTATAAACACACATGGTTACAGGCTCTACAGATCCAGTGAGAGAGGGCCTGTGTCAGGTATTTCACTGAGAATCCTTAAAATTCATTCATCTGGAAAAGCAGCAGCCAGACCCATATGGTCAGATGACAAAAATCTGAGATGCTTGTGGTTCTGCACTGCCACATCCTCCCTTTCAAAATTATTATGGAAATTTTAAAGATTACATGTCCCAAAATAACTGAAATTTTAAATACAAAAAAATTTCAAATTTATTACATGAGGTTCAGTGCAGGGCATTTAAAAGAGTTTAAAGCATTTTTTCACTGGTGCTATGGTGCTTTTCTCAGAAGGAAACTGATTTCACCACTAATGGATCTAAGAAGAATTTGGAGAAGCAATACAGAAGGGAATAGTACAAACTCAGAAAAAAAAAAATATAGAGAGAGATATTTAACAGAAAATCTAAGACAAAATAGCACAGTAACTGCAGAGTTGTATTTTGAATTGTTTGCAACCTGTCCAAGCAATTACCATCACTCTGTGCTCTGACCACAGAGGAAACCAACACATCTAATCTGGTTTTCAGTCTTCAAAACACCTCTCCAGTCTGACTCTTACTGGAACTGAAAATCCCCAAGTCAAGGAAAAAGACAGAAAAAGCATTTTCTTCTTTAGCAACATTAAAACTAGCAGTAACTTCTTGCATAAATACATAAAAACCTGCATTCTGATGGGATTAATTAACAAGTGATTAGTATTTGCAGGCTAAAGGAAATGTGAGAAGAAAATAGGTGACAATGGAATGCCAGTCCTTCAAAAAAAGCAATTTTCCTAACATCAGATTAATTTTTCCACAGGGGAACTTTTCATATACAGTTTTCATCTTGAGAGTAAATCTTTGATCAGTATATGTGAAAAAAATAATCTCTGTGAAGATTAAGAAAACAAAAGAACCTAGATAAACTCAAAAGAGGCAATGAAACTTTCAGGCTATCAGGTAAATAAATTATTACAGGCACCTTGGTGGAATACAAAGAGTTTTCATATAGGCTTTTGATGAAAAATGATAGGGTTGAAAAACAAAACAAAACAAAACAAAACAAAAAAAAAAAAAAACCAAGGGTGAAACTGGCACCTTTTCAAAGGAAGCAATATATTAAGTAGTGATATAAATTGGCAAAAAGCAGGCAATGTCAATCCAGGATTTAATCAATGCTCTCTGTGCTATGAAACCTGACCCCTGAGGCAGCTGCTGTATCTGACAGCACAACCAGGCTGAGACCCAACACGAATGCATGGTGAGCTAGAAAGTAATTCAATTTTAGTGACATGGTATCACTCATTGTATGTGTTTCCTCTAAAACACCTTTAACCAACGCTTCAGTCTCAGCCACCTTTTCTGGAAGCTTCCCTGTGAACACCCTTCAGAGGCTGCTTCACAACAAGGATGTTCAGACTCTCTCTGATTTTTCTTCTGTGCTTCATCCTCTTTGCATTTTACCTTTCCTACCTCCTTTTTCTACTGGCTGCCAACTCCCTGCAACACTTCTTGCTTCCAAAGCACTTGAAAAAGATTCATAATTGCTTTTCACGTCTTGAACGTTTTTGCAGAATTATTTTTGGCCTCCCGTGTAACGTTTTGGGCTTTGAATACTTGCACATTATGATACTTTTAAAAAACCTTCTCTTGTTGAAAAGTAGCTTTTGCTGCTGTCCTGAGTCCTCATTGCCTTTCCCTCATTTTCTATTTTAAAGAATATTATTTATTTTCCTTACTTCATTGAAATGGTTGGACTCTATGATTTCCCAGGTCTCTTCCAACCTAAATGATTCTCTGATTCTGTGAAGTTTCTCAACAACAAAATCCCAAAGTGTTCTTTTTAATTGCCTTTTAATCACATCTCCCTGTATATGTAGTTCTCTTTGGAGATTAAACACTACCATAGTGAATTTGCCTTGTTCCCCCACCTCCTACAAGGCTTTGAACCAGAATTTCTGTGATCACTGTTTCAGATGTTTTCAACAGTAGCAGTTTTAGTCCCAAACTCCTTCAAAACCAAGTTTTCCTCTCCTGTGATCCCTGACTACACTTCAGTGAAGCTGTCTTCAGAAAAATTCTGCCTCATCCTCTCTGAGCTTTTCCTACTTCATTGCAGAACATGAGTCCATGCAATATAATTATACTGCCTGTTAAAACATTATCTCCTTTATTTAATTGGATTCTGAGCTTTCTGGAATGTAAAGCACAATCTCACATCTTTCCTCTATACAGCATCACCACTCCCCAGAAGGAATTCCTGCCACCACTTTGGGAAAAAAAAGTAGGCAAAGAGAAAAGTGAAAGAGAAAAGTAAATCATTTCTAATGAATAATATAAATAAATAAATTAAGCAGAACACTCCATCATAAATCTCCCTGTTCAGATTGCAGATTTTATCAAGCTCAGTGACCAGGGGCAAAAATGGCTAATGAAAACGCATTTTTCACCAGTGCACAAAATGAAGAACAACGTGGGAATAACAAGGGGAAAGGTAACTCTACTTTACATGTAAAATGGTTGGCTTGAAGATAGCAACTGATCCCAGAGCCCTCTGAAAAACTAAAGTTCTTCACAGCTTTGTTCAGGGAAAAAATGCAAAATACTTGTATGTCACTATCTATTATACACCTACATTCTTAAGGACTCATGTCCACAAAGGTCAGGCAGAAGCAGAAGATGGATCTGTAGAGTCTCCATGACAGGAGACATGGAATGCTTTCCACATGAAGAGAGTCTAAACACAGCTTATTATTAAATTTTTTAATAAATCACAGATAAGGAATATTATTAAACCCACCCCATCCCTGGAAATGTCCAAGGCCAGGTTGGATGGGGCTTGGAGAAACCTGGGACAGTGGAAGGTGTCCCTGCCCATGGCAGGGGGTGGGACTGGGTGACCTTTAAGGTCTCTTCCAACCAAACCATTCCATGATTCTGTGTGAAGACAGATGGCACAGAGTGGAACAGAGCTCACAACAGCTCCTATGACACAAGAACTGAAATGCACCTCAAATTCTTCACCCATCAGATTTCAAACCGTCCAACAGGCAACATTTGTGCCCTCAGATTCGTGGAACCAATTGCAAGCAGGATGCTTCAGAAGTGAGGGGAACATGAAGAAGGGAATCTATGAAACAATAACATTTCTGTCCTTAATTAAAAACCCTGGTGCAGTTGCTGACCTGCGACTCACCAAATGAACAGCTGGTTCTTAGGGGCTGGATGGAATACCCAGGGATCAATCACACCACACACATCCTCCTATTTCCAACCACCACCACAGAAAGAAGGACAGACTTTATCATTCACTTTCCCTCTGATCAGCATGTTTAGTATTTTCTGAGTTGCAGAAAACTTTGTGCAACACAGGCTCGGACTTGGGCAGAGTTTGGCATTCCAGAGATGTCCTCAGACCAACCCACAATTCCACTAAAATCCTGCACTTGTTCTAACACATAAAAGCCAAGGAACTTCATCAAACTTTCAGTTTTCAGTTCACTTTCAAACTTTTTAGGCATCCACGTGTTTGTGCTTAGGTTTAGGAATCAAAGCTGCTGAAACAGAGTCAATGGAGGCACTTCAAAAATTCTTCAAAACATCTCAGACAGATATTCCCAGCCACAATAAAATTCCACTGAATTCAACTCATCCCAGTATTTGCTGATTTACAGATGTATAAGACAGCACTTCCCAAGTCTAATTAAAACCTTCCTCACACATCTGTTAAAAGCAAAAACAAACTAAAAAAAAAACCCCAAACATCCCCAAAAAGCAGCAATAATAAACTACATGCTCCACTTCCCAAAGCTGGATTTCATTCACAAATCTATCAGGTTTTATTCTCTACACGAGATGACTCACTGCATGTTCACTCCCTTCAATCTTCAAACACTTTGTCAATATATGCAGGAAACAAAGCTATAATGGTTAGCTTCTGAAAAGGGAGGTTTTTCTATAAACCTAGAGCTTGCAAAGGTGCAAGAATTTGCCTTGTACAGAAAAGAATATTTAGTATACAGTGAAATATTTAAGCAACAGAGACATTCTTTCAGTGAGATTTATCCATTATTCATACATAATAACAGAGAAATAATGAAATAACAGAAATAATGACAATAATGAATAATTATTCTACATGAAAGACAAATAATCAGGTAAATTTGGCCCAAAGCTAGAGGGAAATATCAGCCAAATATTGGTAGGGACTGCATGAGATTACCATTTTCTTTACCTAAGAAATGAACAGAAAGGCACCAAGCCCCAAAAGCTCACTTTCAGTCTGAGTTTTATGATGATACACTACTCTTGGTCAAAATGTAATGGAGAAGGAGAGAACGCTGAAAACAGTAAAAATCAAAATTTACTCTCGCTCTTTCATCAGCCTGTTTTCATGGTATTTGACAGGAAGCCACCCTAGCAGCCCCTAAAGAGTAAGAACATCAAATATCTTAGTTTTATTGCCCTTTTCATACAAAAAGTTCTTCAAAAGCTCATGTTTTATCCATCTTCCAACTCCAGATTTTTTGACTTTGATGTTAAGTTTTAAACAGACAGGTATTTTCAACTTCTTTTCTTGTTGTGCTTTCCACTTGCACATCATAATACCTAACCTCTCTCACAGAACTCCTTCTACTCATTTTTATTTCTTAATGCAAGCCAGAAAAGTGCCTCCACTACTTTTCCACTCCCCATTCTGTACGCGGCAGAAATCTCTATTTCCTTTGTTTGATTTGAAATCAAAGAGAGTTGTAAGAAACTAGACAGCTCCTCACAATAGCAGAGGAAAACATACAGAGAGCTCTGTTTTTCTCAAACACAAGACCTATCATCTTACCTCATCTAGAGAAGAAATAAACTCTACAATTCCTTTAAATCAGGCCATAGGATACAGCCTATATTATCAATCATAACCATTACTCAAATCCAAACAATTCCAACATCCACAGGCCTTCTCTGGTAATAAAAGCAGCAAGAACATTTTTCAAACTGAAATACTATGTAACAGTAGCAGAAAGCAGAGCAAATTAAAAATAGCCAAGTAAAATGAACAAAATATTTCTGTAGGTCCCACCATCCTCTGCTAACTGATGAGGTTGTTACTCTTCTTCCTCCCAGATCTTCAACTAAATATTTACTTCCAGGGACAGGGTTAATAAAAACCTGATGACAAAGGGCTCTTTAACTCTGAATTTCCCCCAGTCTGAGACAGATGCCACACAAGTCTTGGTGAAAATAGAGACCTGTTGTGCTGGGGGGAAAACTCACTTTTTCCTTTAAAACCACTTCAAACCATGTAATCATTTAAAGAAAAAAAAAATTACCAAGGTATTTCTGGTTTGTCACCTCCTGGATTTAAATGGAAGTAGAAATATGGGCTCTTTGATCATTACAGAATGTTTATGAAGCTGCACAGAAATAATTCACAGTGCTGGCCTGTGACAGCAAAGCTGTTGGCAAAGCAGCACGAAGGGAGACAGTGATTTAATTTCCAACACCTCAGTGAGCCCTGGGTGGGTGCTGGTACTACAAAAGAGGAGAATCATCCTTGCTGAAGAGGCTCCTCCAAGCTCCCCCTTTAACCAGGGCAGATTTGGGCAGAAGGGCTGTAAAACCCAGGAGTCAGGGACAAAATGTGACATTCTTTCTAGAGGACAGGGAGCTGTTGCTTAGAAACTGTTTACAGACAAATCCTGCTGGTGTACCTAAAAAAAAAAAAATAAATTAGGTCATTCTTGGCTGTAGGTAGGAGAGATCTTTATTGATATAAACCCCTCCACACCTCTCTTTGCTGTCAATAATTAACAATGTTTTAGGAAAGCTGCTTGGATGCTCTTTCAACCAACAACTGCACATTCCCAATGACAGAATTACCCATTTTGAAACAATCTCCTGGGTAAATTGACATCACAGCTCCCTCAGGAGGCTGAGCCCAGGCTCCAGGCATAGACTGGACCATCTTAGGAAGGGACTGGCATCAAAAGTAAAATCAAAAGGGGGTGGGGGCAAAGTGCAATTAATCTTCTTAGTTGTTGGTAGGGTGGGGGGAAAAAAAAGAAAAAATTAAGGAAAAAACATGACATTATCACCAGGCCAAAGGAAAGTTCTATTTTTTAAATGCCTGATGAAACCAGGTCTGCTAAAATTGAAAGGGGAAAGGCCACGACACTTCTTTGAAGCCATGAGAGAACAAAGTTTGCCTTGAAGAACAAAAGGTGAGGCTGGAATTGGATCACTTCATTAAGGGAAGTACTAAAAGGAGTTCCTAAGCATCTAAAACAAAGTTGCAAGCAAGCACTCATTGCTCACAGAGAAAACAAATTCACTCAGAGCAGATGGGAAAGAAAAATTATATCAATCCAGAGCCAGTTTTCTCCTCCGCATAAATAATCCACGCCTGAACAATTTTTCCTCATATAAATAACTACATTTATAAGAAGCCTCAAGTAAGAAGGCTCTTATATCATTATTCACTTAAAAACCACTCCAAAAATTCAGACAAATCACTGCTTTCTAAGTAAAAGAAAATAAAACGCACAGCTTGTGGTAATAAACAGCTCATTGTCATCATTCCACAGAAAGTCACTTTTTTCTCTTCACTTAAAAAGAAACCTAGCACGGGCTTGTTTTCTTATATTGAGCAAATCACATTCAATTAATACAAGTATCAGAACGCGGAACCTAATGTGGAGAAGGGACAAATGTCACAGGGATAACCTCAAAAAACCAAGTTGGTGTTGTAGAACAAGCACTTCTGGTTCAGACTTCAGGGGCAGATCTCAAATCCATCAACCAAGCCCACATTCTCTGCAGTGCCAGCAGAAGGTCACCATGCCATCCTTAAGGCCAGAAAAGCAAGGATCAGGAGAGCCTGTGTAATTTAATTAAAGTTCCTTCATTCTAAGGACAACCACGAGCCTGTGTTGTGGCACCCTGAATGGCAAAGACTCTCTTAGGATGACTTGTACAGGTGCAGTCAACATGTAAGACACAAGTTTGGGGGTTATTTCAATGGTTATCACAACCTAACACAGATGCCAAGTCTGGGAAAATTGTTTAACTCCTTCACTCAATGCATGGCTTCCCACCCAGGGAAGGGGATAAGATCGCACTGCCCGCACCAGAAACACAGACAAAAACAGCCAGGAAAAAAAGGAGTCTTAACACATCTATTATTATTTGCAAATTCATCCAGAAATACACTTTGGATTAAAGCAATGCTAATTATTTTAAAAATTAAAGATAACGTGGCCCATTTCCCAAAGGCTCCCAAAGCCACGCGGGGGACTTGTGAAGCGTGGAGCAGAGGCCAACCTGATTTTTATTCATGTGTTGTTGAGCTTATCTACATGGGAAACAGAATTATGCTCTATTTAGCCCTCTGTCAGGTTGTTCAGGTTTTAAAATAACTGTTAATGAAATCACAAGCCTTCAACACAAACAGCAGCAACAAAAATAGCACCAGGACAGAAAACATTGGACTGCAGCAGCTCTGAGCCAGTGTGGAGCAAAAAAGCATCTCCCAACATTCAGCTGGCTTGAAATAAAACACAAGGAATAATAGATTGCATTTTACCGAGGCCTCACTACAATGATTCACATTTTGTAACGACCTTCACAGAAATGCAGCTCTTAAAAATTAAATTTTTCCTTTGGCTTAAGAACCTGACTTACCAAAGAGTAATTCAGCATGGGAAGTGCTCATTACTTTGACACACAAGATATCTGGAAATCACCTGAAGCACAATAATTTATCATAATAAAAAACAACATTTCCTATTTTTCAGCTTTTTCACAATATTGTGCAGAATTCAATTTTAACACATTCAAATGGTTTTAGCTTTGAAAATATTACTGACACATAATTTACTCTCCATTATTTAGAAATATATAGACATACACTTTTTTACTCTGAAGTTTAGACTGAATTTTAGGAATGACTCCAAACAAAATTCTTTCTTTAAAAGAATAAAATCACAGGATCATGGGATCACACATCGGTTTGGATTGGAAGGAGCCTTTAAAGATCATTTAGTTCCAAACTTCCTGCCATGGGCAGGGACACCTTTCAGTAAAAGGTGGCGGTGAGTTTTTGCTTTGCATTTTCATGAGAGAGGACTTTTTGATAAATATGGTTTAAAACCCTTCTTTAATGGTGATTAAACATGTGCAAGGACTGTACATGGTGGTATCACTGCTGGGACAGAAGAAATCCAAGTGATTACCACACCTCCACCAAATCCATCTGTTTTATTTAGTGGGATACAAAAATGAAAACACAACAGTTTCTCCTCAGACACCAAAACTTCCTTGGACAAACAAATAATGAGACCTTTCTAACATACTGACTGTGATCACTGCCCTTGACAGACCTTGCATTTCCTTGTGATGTTTTCCACAGAACTCTGTGTTCAGAAACAGGCCCAGAGTTAATTCAGATTCATCACAAAGAATATAAAACACACACGTCTGTAATACCCAGAGTTTAAGACATTTGAAATTCTATTTTCACTTTGCCAAAATGCCTGTTCTCTCATGAAATTTCACCATCATTTCATGTACCCTGCCACACTAAAGACTGACCCTGAGTTGTGGTTCCTCCCAGGGCATCTTTCCATCCATGTGAGCACCTTTGGGGAGAAATACAGTGAAATTTATCAAGTAGCTCAGTGCTTTGGTATGGCTGGGGCTGTTTCTGGCACTGAGATATCACCCAGAATATTGTACAGAATCAGATCTGCATGAGCCCCATGCCCTAAGTGAACAGCAAAGCTGAACACTGCCAGGTCTCTCTGTCATATTTAGGGAACTCAATCCACCTGTAATGTTTTCTTCTGCTGGCCCAACAGGACAACAGAAGCTTCTCACTTCAGAGGAAAAGCAGGCTTTGGATTAAAACAACAAGAAAAAAAATAGCTCATTAAAATGAAAGGTTGAGCAGTATGTATTGTGTATTTGCAGTAGCTCAGAAATCAGATGCAAAGAAGAGCTGATGTACCAGACACTTATTGCTATTTTTTTTTAATGTTAAAATGGAAAAAAAAATCCTGCTCACATAAATCATTTGCTTTCTAAAGCATATAACAGACACAATCAGTGCTCACGACTGCTCTACAAGGTAACACAGAAAAACATTTGAATTTTCCAGAGATAGAAGCAATTTATGTATCACTGTAATAAGACACAAGACTGGCTCCAGCTCCACTTAAAAGACACAAACACAATCCACAGCCAAAGGCAGAACCAGCTCCAGAAAGTGTTGGGTAAGAGCTTTGCAACACTGACGAAAATTCTGTAATTAATTTCAGAGGATCAAGGATTTAATCTTGCATAATCTGAATACCCAAACTAGTCCCTTAAACAAGACAGCCAGAAACCATCTGCAACACTGGAAGAGGCTCCTGGTAAAATAAATCTTTCTACTCAGTCCTTGTTAAGTGTTCCTCATGTTTTGCACATTTCTTTAAATTGGAGAAACGGATTTCAGATTCAAGGCACTGAATTTACTGCAAAAGGAGGATCAAGTGATGACCAGAGTTTAGATTCAATACGGGTGCTTTAGTTTTATTTCAACACATAAAGGAGCTTTACCTGCTCACAAACACGACTTTTTCTTTTTTTGTATTTACATATTTTCCTCTTAATGAAAGCACCTCTAAATACCTGAAGGGGTTAAAAGTCCTGCTGTGATGTACCTGTCCCCCAGCAGCTGTGCTTTGCTGTATTTCCCACACCTGAGCTGCAATGGCCCAGAGCTGACTTCTATTCCAATTTCCAATTACAGCTAGGTGGAAATTATTAAAACCACTTTTTTTTAAAAGAGTGATTTCAAAATTCTTTCCTCATTTACATGATCTTGCTTTCACCTCAATGAAAACCAACTTATTAAAGAAAAACAGCAACGAAAGAGAAACATCTGAACCAGCCCAGCCAAAGGGTGAGTGTAGAGGGTCACTCAAAAATTTTGGATACAATCAGTCTGTGCAATTCTCAGCAGTTATTTCAAGCACACCTGAAGTGTTTAAACTCCAGTGTCTTATTTTACAGAATCACAGAATATCCTGAGCTGGATATCACTTCCCAGTCTGTCCACAAATCCAGGACTTGTCCTTGATACACTTCCGATGTATTCTGGGGCAATGTGGTTTTCAGTCCTTCCTTAAAGGTTCCTTTTGTGTAATCAAACATTGATTTCTCTGACCCACCCATGTTCTAATCATTCCACAGCCCATCTCACTGTGTTTCAGGAAATATTTCATTACTGTGTATTATCTCCCAAGGGCTGACCAGGAGAAGCTTTAGACATTACAAATCCTACAGCACCCTAAGGGTGACACCAAACTTTTTCTGGATATTGTGGCAACAGAACAGACCTCACAGCACCTTTAATGTGTTCATGGTGCAGAGAGAGCAAAATAAAGAGATCCCCATTTTTACACCATTATGGAAAACTGATGTTAAAAATACCCATCTCTAGTGTTTCCTCTTCCTCCTGACTGATCTTTTTTTATGAAAAAACGGCCAAGAAGCTGTTCTTGGGCTCTGTAATTTTTTGTTTCTTTTGGCTGACTGTCAACCACCCAGCAAAAATAAACTCATTAAGCTGACAAGAGACCTGAACACACTCATGTTGTCAGTGCATCTCAGCATACTCTTGTGAACCCAAAAGCCATAAAACAATTAAAAGAAAGTTAAGCTGACTCCACCCTTACGAAGCAACCAAGTTTGCAAAGATCTCTCAGTCCAAAGTCAGTGTCTGGCAGCATCTGAGCTAAAGGGGATGTGCAGCTTCAGCACATGTCAAGCCAAAACAGTTCTAAAACAAGCAGCAAAAAAGGAGAGCATGGAGTGTGGAGCCTCCAAAAAAGCATCACTGCCACAATTAGAGCTCTCAACCTAATTGTGTTTGCAAGCCTACTATTTTTGCACCGAATCCACACTGCTCTCCCCGTGTTCAATCTGTCCAGCTAGCTGGGATTTTTCCTTTGCTGCCACCACATTTGTAGTTTGCTGAGCGGATCCCCAGCTTAAGGCTCACACAGAGCCTTGTAATCAGTGAGGTTTCTACTTAAAAGCAAAAGGAAAAAAAGTTACCATGGCTACTACAGTCACTCAGCTTTGTCAACTACTTCAAGACATTAATTCTGAAGGATTTTTGGCTATGTTTGCACAAAATGTATGCTTCCATACCACTCTGTCATGTAAATTAGGTTGTTCTGCAGTGTTTGAGATCACCTGGGACCATTCAATACCTTTGGCTGGCATTCCAAGAAGACTCCACAAGAAGCAAGGTGATAGTTTCACTGATCACATTAAGGAAATCATAATTAAATATATTAAATATAATTAAAAACAATAATGAAATGTTGTTTCTTACCCAGCCAAATGAAGGTAAATATCTGAACACAGATATTCTTTAGTTCTTAGGCTGAATTTGTAAACAAAATTGGTAGCAAGTACAGAATTAGAGCAAAGCAAACCATAAAGTATTTGCAGAAATGCTTTGGAAATGTACTTAAGTTATTCAGAAGATAAGTAAAGCATACAGAGAATGATAAAATGTGCATAACATTTGATGCTGGTTTTCATCCAAACCCTGCATGAGGACAATCCTGCCCAGGACTTGTGTCCCCACTGCTCTTTAGCACCTCAAAAACACCTGAGCACTTCCTCCACACTGACCTGCATCCCCTGGGCTCAGGCCTGAATGCAAGGATTGGAATTTGAGTGTGAAAGAAAAAAACCCCAACTTTGTTCAAGGATGCAATTAGTGTGTGAGAGCATCAAGGGATTCAATTTTCTGCCTGAGCCACGCACAGAAATCTCCCTGAGCCACGCAAGGAAAATTAAATCACAGGATAGAAATAGTTCTTCTCTTTCCTTTTCTTCACCTTCCTGCTCCCGCTGGGCATCAGATGTGACCCAGAAACAACACTTAGCAAGGCCAAGAGTCCAAAATTCAATTCAGCTTGAATTTTAGGGGGAGCACGGGCCACCCATGTAAGGCAAGGAACAGCTCAGCAAACTCCGCAGCACTCCCCCCAAGAGCAGGACATTTGTCAGAGCCTTTTTATCCTGATCTTCTCCCTACTCCACCTCATCCTCCTTCATTCACAGGCTTCCTGAGGATTCCTTGTTCTTAGAAGTATTTCTGGGAGCATCCAAGCACTGGGAATGGAGATGACGGAGATAATAGAGACGTTTAAAATTAGACTAAGCAGCTGTAATTCTGAATTTGCATTTCTGACTTGATTATAGTAAGCACCAAAGACTATCTGCACAAGAATTGGAAAGGAGTTCATGTGCTGCAATAAAAATATATGAATCTCTTTCACTTTCCCCCCCATTAAGGGGGGGGAAAAAAAGAACAAATTGCACTTTTATGGAAGTTCTTTGCTATTCTATAACTTCATTTTAAAGAGTCTCCTATGGATTTTAATTGCAAGAATTAAACTAACCAGCTTTCCTATATTTTACAATATATTTTCCTTATATTTTACTATTCTCCTGATTACCCTGGATTTTTCTTATTTCATATTTTAGCTTCTATAACTTCATTTTAAAGAGTCTCCTATGGATTTTAATTGCAAGAATTAAAGTAACCAGCTTTCCTATGTTTTACAATATATTTTCCTTATATTTTACAATTCTCCTGATTATCTTATTTCATATTTTAGTAGTTATCCATTTCATACTTATCCTTATAAGTCTCTACAGTCTCTTATCTGAACAGTCAACATTTGTAACCATGGGATAACAATTTATGAAGCACTTTGATAAATTCTCTATCAAAACCAAGCACAGATGACAACATTTTACTTAAATATTCTGTCACAATAAAAAATGTTAGAATCAATCTTGTTCTATTTTTTGTAAAAAATGAAATAACCATTTTCATAGTATGATTTTTTACAGAAACGCAGAAGAAAAAAAATAGTATTTGGGTCCTATATTCAAAGTTTCTCCATAAACATCATGAAGAATTAACCATGAGTAACTTATCACAGCTGATAATTTTATATCGGGAAGAAAGACCTGATAATAACATTCAAGAAAGATAGTATTTAATGACAGAGGACATCACACCTATTTTCTGTTGATTTATCTTTATTCCTTTACTTAAAAATATTAATTTACAGAACCATCGAATTAATGTTCCAGAACAGCCTTGAAGAAGAAATTTCCCTATCCCAAGAATCATACAACAAAATGTTTTTCTGGAAGTAGCAAAGGAGAAAAAAAAAACAAAACTAATTACATAAAAACAAGTGTCTTGGATTATTTGTTTGCAAATAATTCTTATGTCTCTTTTTGAAATAATTTATTCATTTCTCTTAGTGTGGATCCTCTGGAAAGGACACAACTATTGCCACTGACATGATGGCACTGCAACAGAACTAAAACCAGTGCTTGCCAACATTTTACTCCGTTTTTGCTTTACTCCACAGTCTAACTTGAAAGTTCAGTCTCTAGGAAGAAGCCTTTTGGAGTTTCTTTTGATGTTTGAAAAGACATAGAGAACAGATAAAAGTCGTTTCGTCAGCTCTGCACAGGATGGACACAGCTTCTGTGTTTAAAACATAAGGAATATTTCCAATTGATCCTTTCCTTACGAGCACAACAGAGAGAACTGAGAGATTCAGCTGCTTCTGCTGTGCTGAATTGGCTTTAATGGAGAAATGCCACAAAAATGAAATATGCAAGAGTGAGTTTTGTTAGTAAATAACAGCATATTAAAAATTAAGCTTGATTAGTTGTAGAAAAGGGCAAAGTGAATAATCCATTTAGAAGTTTAAGTAACTTAAAAGCTCCCATTTGCAGAAGTCACCTGGGCAACTGGGAGCCTCCCCTGACCAAAACCACTTCCACTTTTTGTATTCAGAATTTAAGTTCCACTTCCACTCAAATTGCCTTCCATTTGAACATTGTTGTCTGCATTAAGCATATTGTAACATATGCTTGTTGTTTTTTTAATACAAAGCTTCAAAGAAAAAGGCAAGTCCACAGGAGACAGAAATGTCACATAATAATCACTACATCACCAGTAAAAACAGCAGACTGGAGTATCTACAAAAATATCTTTAAAATACTCTGAACACAGAGGTTTTTTTTGTATAACTACAAAATCTACTGGTTTTCTTACCTCTGAAATGCAATCCCTGTGAGATGTTCTTAACGTTACAGGATTCAGCTTCACTTAACTGAGCAATTCTCATTACTTAAGAAGCCTGAAAACTTGGGCAGTCTCTGCTGCAACGTTGAAAATGTCTCTCCCCTGTTCTCTGTAGCAGAATACTAATGCAGGGGGTGATGTGGCTGAAAAGCACAGCTAGACAAAAAATATCCAAAGGAGGAAAAAAAAAGGAAAAAAAAAAAAGCCTGGCTATCAGAAAATGCTGATTCAGCAGAGTTAAAGTACTCCAAGGAAAGGTGTGCTTTGTCCACACAACCAATGAAAAACTACAGAAAAGCTGTCCTCCTGCCCCTTACAAAGTCAAAATGCTTTGTCTCATGACAGCACAAGACATCTGAAACAATAAAATGTGTATGGGGACAGAAGGAGAAGGGATCTACTAGGGGAAAGATTGTTCATTTTGCTGGCAATTTTAAAATTCACGTGCTTGTTCCATGCCAAAACAAAAAAATTATTCAAAACACAAGGAACACAAAAATCCTGCCTTCCAATCAATTATACTGCTAACTGATGGTCACAACAGTTTATTTCCCCAGAGCAGCTGATCATTTGTTGTATAAATATGACTTCAACCTCTCCTAGTGTTTGGAAACATTCAGGAAAGCCTTTCTGTATCCAACCACTGCCTGGAACCAGATATCACTGCTCGCTCAGTGGCTCGTGTGTGATGCTGAGAAAATCATGAGAAAACTGAGATGTAGAGCTCTTATCCAGAAACCTGATACAAAATTCATTTACAGCTGCAGAGCTGAGCCTGCCCAACCAAAGACTTGATACAACAGTGTTATCACTCTGGGATATATTTAGATGTACCATGGATTCCTCTAAGACAGTAAGAAGCTACAATGCAATAACTTAAAATCAGAATAGAATAATGGAATGGGAAGGGACTTTAAAGACCATTTTATTCCACCCCCTGCCATGGGCAGGATAACACCCACTGTCCCAGGTTGCTCCAAGCCCTGTCCAGCCTGGCCTTGGACACTTCCAGGGATCCAGGGGCAGCCACAGCTTCTCTGGGCACCCTGTGCCAGGTCTCAACACCCTCACAGGGATTAATTTCTCTGTATTTCTAACCTAAATTTCCCCTCTTTCAGTTTGAACCCATTACTCATCCCGTCACTACAGCTCCTGATGAAGAATCCCACTCTGGATTTCCTGCAGCCCCTTCAAATACTGGCAGGTGCTGTGAAGTCTCCACATGACCTTCTCCTCTCCAGACTGAACAGCCCCAACTTTCCCAACCTGTCTCCATGGGGAAGATGCTCTAGTCCCCTTGGCAACTTCTTGGCTCTCCTCAGGACTTGCTCCAACAACTCCATGTCCTTCTTATACTGGGGGCACCAATACGTGAGATAGCATGAGATAATGTGAGACAATTTGAGTTCTTTAACTGAGTTATCAATCACTTTTTTTATACAAAAAGAAACAATAAACCTGGTTTCTGGTCTTTGTTGTCACTTCAACCTTTTTTTACAGCAGACTTTAAGAAATCGCGTCTTTTTTACATTCCAGCACTGCTCAGGGCAGGCTGGACCCAGCAGCATTTGCTCCCAGTCAGGTTCAGGTGCTGTTGATCCAGCTGGAGGATCTCACCCATCAGTACTGGAGCTCCAGAGAGGAATGAGAGCCTCAGCAGCTCCTGCTCCCTGCAGCAGCCTGCTGGCTTGGGAAGCTGTGCCTGGGGAACGTTCTCAGAGCACTTAATCCCAACAAATGTAACAAATGCAATGTTTATAGAAATCAACAAGTTTATCTTAGTCAGGACTAGCTCTCACCCTCCTGTGAAAAACAACTTTCTTCTTGTAACTTTCATCTTCCCATTCTGGTCTTTTTTATATCTCCTTCTTGTATCTTACCTAAAGCAGCTCTGAGGGAGCAATTCCTACAGACCTGAGCCACAAAACTTTCCATCAAGTAATGTCCTAAGCATGCCACTCTAAAGACTGACAGGTTAGTGCTGTTACTCTTCATTTCTGCATGTTGCCCTTCTCATTTACAACTGCATATAGTATTATTTATTTACTTCTTCCTTGTGAGTGAGGCACAGGATGCTCAGAGAAGCTGTAGCCACTCCTGGATCCCTGGAAGTGTCCAAGGCCAGGCTGCACCGAGCTTGGAGCAACCTGGGATAGTGAAGGTGTCACTGCCCATGGCAGGGGTTGGAACTGGATGATCTTAAAGGTCTCTTTCAACCCAAACCATTCTGTGATTTTTTTTTTATTATTTCTGTATAGATGCCCTTCATCTTCCCATGGCCATTTGATATCATATCTAAATTCAAAGTATTCCTTTGCTTTATACACCTATGAACAAACTGTGGAGCAAGTGAAGAAAGAGTTCAGCTTTCTTTAGCCAACCCTTAGAACATGCTGTATTAAAAGCAAAGCCTACTCACCTAAAATGTAACAAAACGTCTTTCTGTCACTCTAGACAGAAAAAAAAATAAAATAATCTCATGCTGGTGTGTTCAAACAGCATGTAATACCTGCAAGGCATTGTCATAACTACTACAATTTGGCCACAAAACAGATTTCAATAAATACTGTGGTTATAATTCATATGTAACAAGAAGAAAAGTGTTAAGGGATAAAAAATTCATACTTTTTGAAACAGTAGGTGTAAAAAACTAATAGGTGAGGATGAAGACATTTCTTGGCAGCAGGAGAAAAAGCAGGGGGGAACTGCAGGAACAAAAGAAAACTCGGCTGTCACACAGGTGTAGTGCTAAACAGGGACTCTGAGCTACACCAATAGTGCAAAAGGGCAGATACATTCAAAAAGTCATTCTGCATGTGCAAAGAAGTTGATGATTCCCTGGTACCTCATGAGAATATTAATTATTTTTCCATCTCATTGCAAATACAACGTGAAAACAGTGTTACTTTGCAGTAAATATTTTTGGTCAGCAGGACCAAAGATCACCATGGAGAAGAAGTCACAGAAGTGTCCAAGGAGTTCTCTGTCCTACCAGCATGGATTTTTAGGAATTCTGAAAATCCTGGGGTAATTCCAACAGTCTGAATGAACACTTAGGTTACAAACATGCTGTGGTTGTAACCATAGGAAGGTTGGAACAATAGCAGTTCTGAACAAAACAATAATTTAAGAGAAATTATAGGGGACTCAACTGATACCTCAGAGCTCTGTAAAAAATAATAGGAAGTAAAATAATGAAATCTGATTTTTTAAAATTATTGTGCTTTAATTCCTTGAGATAACTGATACTTCCAATTGGCAGAAATAAGTGTCTGCCTGTATAAACTTCTCTGGCATTAGTGCAGGGTTCTGTGAGAGCCTGACAACAAAACAGAACCAATTAAACTGGTGAAGAACTGGTTAAGTGACATCTCAAAAATAAAAAATAACAGCTTTTTAGAAGAACTCATCACAACATAACTCAGATTATCATGGAGCTCCCCAAAGGCAGAGCCACTACCACAAAACACCTTTTCAATTATTTGTAAGTCTACACCATAATTCATGACATAATTCACACAAGTATAAATTGATAGAGTGCTACATAACTGAGATAAATCAGTTCCAAAAAGCCATCAGGAGTGTTGGGTATCATCAATCAATGCCAGAAACAGAATGTTATTTAAAAAAGCCACGTACAAAGTTATAAAGCTGCAATCAGGAAAACACATGCCAGTCTAGGGAATGATGAACTCTTGTGGAAAGAAACAGTCCTGCAAAGGGTTTTGCCACAGTGAGAGTACCCAGAGAAAAGGAGATCAAAATGCAGGGCTGCAAATGAAGGTTTAATATGTAAATGTGATGCAGAAGCAGGAGAGTAACAGCAGAGAGGTAATATTTAAACACACAAAACACTCCTGAGACAAAGCTCTGGTGTGCTGCACCCAGCTCACGTTTTCATAAAAATGCTGAAAAAGTGGATTTGGAAAAAACAATCCCCAGAAACTGAGTTGTGAGGAAAATGCATGCAGTGACAAATTTAAAGAATTTCAGTTCACTTGGTTTTTCAAGTAGAAAAGAGAGGGAATACTGGGTTACAGCAGATAAATACTTCCATGGTAAGAAAATACTTTGAGTTCTTCAACACAGTGGAGAAAGGCACATCATTAACCAGTGACTGGAAGCTGAAGCCAAATAACTTAATAAACAGCAGATCCTCTACCTCTCACTGTCTTCCGATCAAAATTCCAATTTTTCTGGAAAACATGTTTCAGCCAAATGCACATTATTGCATTCAAGAGTAACTGGATGAAACCCAACTGACTGCAACAGTCAGGGGTCAGAGCAGGAGATCTAATTGCTTCCTTTGGCTTTCAAGCCTCGGTCTACAAATACTCCTGGTTTTCAGTGCTTCAAAGGCATTTCAGTAGTACCATGCATGCTCAACATTAATATTAAAAGAGCTCTCAGCAAATCTGCATGAATTACAGTTGTATTTCCATGTAAGGGCTGGAGTGACACTGGAGCTTTCCTGTTGAGGCTTCTGTCACCAGCAGAGCCCATTAATGGAATTACAGCTACCTTGTACCCAGCTGAGGTGGTATTTCTGTAAACAAGCATTTACACAATCGAGTGCAGAACTTCACCCTTCAAGGCAGTACCTTTCTTCCTCTAGAAAGAATCCTGTCTGACCTGGAGTATGAAAAGGCTGATACAATGCATTGTATCAATCACAGGCACTACAGGTAAGAAAGGAAAACCAGCAGCATTGTAATAGCCACAAAGCCAGGAAAATCTGGTGTTCACATCAGCAGCATTGTTTGAGCCTGCCCCTGTTTATGCTCCTCATCTGCCCGGCACACCAGAATACTCACGGCAGTCTTGACAAGTCCAACATTTTTCAAGAATACATGCCAAGGTAAGGTACAACACACACGTTAAACACCCAGGCTCACAGAGTTGTGCTGTAGCATTGGCTGCTGTGGTATTTGTGGATTTCTAAAACAACAGGGGGTTGAAACGTTTCTATCCTGGTGAAGAATGAGCTAACTATGAATTCAGCAAGCAGAAGTTTGAAAAGGCTGGAATTGTCCTAAGCACGCCTGCAACCAAATCAATGCTCCACAGGAGAGAGACACAACCACCAAGTGACAGAGCATCACCTTAGAAAGAACCCAGGCATCACACACAGCCAGCGAGACACCAGGGAGGGCACTCACCCCTCCAACCTCCAGAGGACGAAGCTCCTGCCACCTCACGCTACACCCCGCTGTAAATATGTGTAAAAGTTTCTCTCCCGAAGCCCTGGCACTCGGATGTCCCGCCGAGCATCCCCAAGGTACCACCTCCCAGATGGGCACGGCAGCCAGGCGAGCCTGGCACTCCCCACCACCACCACCAGCATAGCCGAGCAAAACTTCTCCCACTCCAAGGAGCCCCACAAGGAGACACTTTGGCTGCCGTCGCTTTCCAGCCAACATTCCCGGGGCTCCACGCAAAGACAAAGCCACGCTTTAAACTTTCGCTCCTCGCCCCCGGAGCGGATCCTCTGCCGGGAGCCGGCACCTCTCGGGCTGGGATGTGCAGGGAAGCTCTTGGGAAGCTCTCAGACCCTGGGAGAGGCCTAGAGGGAAGGCAGGGAGGGAGGAGGTGCCCGCAGCCCCCTCCCCAGCGCCCAGCCCCGCTCCCCGACCCTTCCCCGCCGGCTCCCGGCGCACAATCGGAGCAGCAGCAAAGCACAGGGACGCACAGGGCGATGGATGAAAGGGAGGAAGCAGCCTCTAATGCGTGAAGAAAGGAGAATAATTTCAAACAATACAAAAAAAAATTACTTAAGATAACACGGAGCCAGGTTTCACCTCGAAGTGATGGCGGGTAAATAGATGAATAAGTGAAACAACACACCTTTGACCCTCTCTTTTCTTCCCCAAATATAATCCCCCTCTTCCCACAATACACACACCACAAAATGACCATTAATTCAAATCCATTCTTTACAGGAGGGGGGATTATCTCTGTGACCGACTCTGTCTCTTTCCCTCTCCCGGTCTTTCACTGCGCGAGAATTGAAATTGCATTAAGAAAAAAAAAAAAAAAAAAAAAAAAAAACCGGGGGGGGGGGGGGGGGGAAGGCAAGATTATTATATCTGGAGGGTGCGAAATGTGGGCACGGGGAGAGGGAGCCTGGGGGATGGGGAGGAGTAGAGAAAGGTGGCTAAGGAGAGAAGAAAGGAAAGGAGGACCAGGAAGCGCAGGGAAGGATGAGGGGAAGGCGAGATAAGGGGGAAGGAGGATAAGGAAAGAAGGATGAAAGGAAGGAGGTCGGGAGGAAGGATGAAAGGGAGGAAGGGATGAGGGGAAGAAAGGAGGATGCTTTGCCCTGGCCTCACCTCAGCTCGGTGGGTGGGGGTGGGAGAATCTCTCGCCGCCGCCGCCGCCGCCTCCTCCTCCGCCACCTCCTCCTCCTCCCCAGCAGCGCCGGTCACTGACGGGCCGGGTGTGCGGCGCGGCTCCCTCGCCCGGTCCCCGCCTCCCCGCTCGCCTCGCTCCCTCCTCCCGCCGCCGGCCCGAGCCGCGCTCGCTCGGCTCTGAGCGGAGCCGGGCGCTGCCGCCGCGGCCGCCCCGCCACAGCCACGGGGGGAGGAGGCGGCAGCGCGCCTGCGCCGCCGGGCGCTGCCGACGAGGGAGGGAGGGATGGACCCGCCGCTTTCCCGGCTCCGAGGCCGGCCGTGAGTATGGAGCGGGCACGGCTGCGGCAGGTGGGGGGCTGAGAGCGGGGCACGGGCGCTGCGGGAGCGGGGGCCGCGGCCCCGGTGCGGGCGGTGCGGAGCGGGAGGCGCAGGGGGGGCGGGAGGCACGGGAGGGATGGAGAGGCTGTTTACGAGAGCGGGCTGTGACAGCACGAGGGGAGTGGGCTCACGTTGAAATAGAGTACGTTTGGGTTAGGTAGTAGGAAGAAATCCCTCTGTATCAGGGCGGCGAGGCCCTGGCACAGGTTGCCCAGGGAAGCTGCGGTTGCTCCATCCCTTGAAGCGCCCAAGGCCGGGTTGGACGGGCTTGGAGCGAGCGGGGACTGTGGGAGGTGTCCCTGCCATGGCAGGGGGTGAAACGAGATGGGCTTCGGGATGCCCTTCCAGCCCAAAGCATGCCGTGGTTTGGGCTGGAAGGCAGTGCCGGCAGCGGGGGCTCTCCAGGCACAGCCGGGTGGCCCCGGGCCAGCGCCGGAGCTGTGGCGGCAGGGCTGGAGCGAGGAGCTGGGGCGTTCTCTGGGTGCGATCCTGCCATGGGCTGCCTCAGGCGCCTCGCAGGGGGAAGGAAGATCGGTGGGTTATGGATGTACCGTCAGGATTGATTGCTGGAGCCTCAGTTCTCCTGTTCAACTACAGAAGATCTGTGTATGTCCTTTCTTCCTTGGGTGTTCTGCAGCCCTACTAACAGGAGGGTGTAGCCAGGTGAGGGTCGGGCTCTGCTCCCAGGGAGTGAGCGACAGGATGACAGGTCACAGCCTTAAGCTGCTCCAGGGGACCTTCAGGTTGGACATTGGGAGGGATTTCTTCGCAGAAAGGATGATTAGACATTGGGATGGGCTGTCCAAGGAGCTGGTGGAGTCACCATCCCTGGAGGTGTTTGAGGAAAGACTGGACATGGCACTCGGTGGTGTTGGGTCGTTGGTTGGACTCGATAACCTTGGATGTCTTTTCCAACCTAACTGAATCTATGATTTGCTGGTTCTGTGCACCAAATACCAGGGTTTGGTCCTCTCTGCAAAGCCTTGCACTTTCATTTCCCCCTTATTTCAACCCTATTGCTCATCTTACCAACCTTATCTTTTCCTTTTTGCTACGCTGGCAGCACCTTCTCCAGCCTCTTTTGGACAGAACGTGCTGGCACCATCCTGCTCCAAACCCGTGAGCCCCAGTGGTGGAGGATCCCTGTGGAGCGTGGGTGTCACCAAGGGATTTTGCCGTTCCCATGCAGTGCGAATCCCGCTGCCGTGCTGTTGTTCCAGGCATCCTTTGCACCTCTTGTGGCATCCATCTGCTTCCCTGGCTTCTACAGAAACTCATAGGCAACAAGGAGGGGAGGGGGAGGAGTCCTCCTGTCCTTTTACCTTTGCTTGACAGTTTTAGGCTTGCAGAGGATCTTGCCAAAACATTTTCCCTGCCTCAGCCTGTATGGGAATGATGTTGGTGGTACAGGTGACTGATAGGCCTCAAGTAGAGGCAGCAGTTTCCAGTCTTTTTCTTCTCTCTTCCCATATCAAAATATAGTCAGGATCTATATTAATGTTTGCTGTGAATAAGTGAGGAGCAGAGCTGCATAGGAACCTTCTCTCAGGGATTGAAGCCGGGGGAAAAAAATTTCTTAGGCAAGAACTCATTTAAATATGAATTTAAATGTGACCAGATGCTGCATGGCACATACTTGGTGCAGCATAAGTGAGGAGCAGAGCTGCATAGGAACCTTCTCTCAGGGATTGAAGCCGTTCTTAGGCAAGAACTCATTTAAATATTAATTTAAATGTGACCAGATGCTTCATGACACATACTTGGTGCAGGCATGTAGCTGAAAGTAGTCACAGTCAGTAATGTACATAAATACTTTGAATTATTTTAATCTCACATTGTCAGGTGTGAACAGAGACCATGCTAGGCTGACCTTCCCTTTATGATGAGATGCAAATTCTTGGTGCAAGGCAAACTGGGGATTTAGTTTGTGCTTTAATAGGTGGCACCAAATTCCTTTTCTAGGTACTGTTATTGTCCTTCCCACCGTGTTAAATGGAGCTGTGTGATGTTAGGAAACTGTTACCTGCAGACCTTCTGTTTCTTGCCTATATTTTTGTAATCCAAATGTTTTGGATTAAAGGTTGTTTCAGGTAGGGACAGTACCTTCCTTTGGATCTGGCTGGTGTTTTGTGAATATTAATGGCAACAAGGAATGTTCCCAAACAGAACATGGTAAATTACCTACTGCTTTATCACCCTGCATTACTTTGCTAATTGAATGTCAGCTAAATGTTCCTCCAGGCATCTGACTGAAATAAGCATGAGCTATAGTGTACGTGTAAGACCACAAATAAGAAATAAGCATGATTATGAAAAATAGTATTTCTCCCCTTCACCATTAGCAAGGCTTCAAATGCATCTCTTGTAAATTTGAACCTAAGGACTCATTCAGCTGGTTTCGTATGTTTTTGTTTAAAGTGTGTCAATTTCAGAAATAAATGAGGTTACTTACCTAGTCCACATCACTTTTATGAGACAGAAGACATGGATTACTAGACTGTTGCTAAGAGGTCTCCCAGAATGCCATGAAGAAATCTGAAGATCTGGAAGAGCTATATGAACTTACTTTTTTCTCGGTCCTGAAGGAAGCTCTGTCATTTCTTTCTTTCCTTTAGATTATTAAGTGATTTTTTGAAATCACCCGTATTTTTATCACTGTCTCAAAGAAAAGGAAGAAAACTGAATTTGATACCACTGTTTACTAAAAACTGAGATAAGCTGCTAAGCTGCTGAGTGAGTGAATGTAGCTCACCCCAGCCAGGGGAGGCCAACTGACAGCTCCAAACAAATGCTTTTGACTCCATGAACTCTCTCACTGCCAACATCCAGCTACAGAGAGAGAAGAAACATCACCAAACCAGTGGAGATATTGGGCACTTGGACTAGCAAGACAGGCAAAAGGACTGTTCTGCTTAAGGGAAAAATGCATGGATGCTTTTTTTTGGTGGTTTTTTTTTTAGTTGTGTATCAACTGTGGAGCTGTGGATCCAGAACCCAGTTATTAAGTGGGTTTTGTGCATGATGAACCCTCTGACTGTGCACATTCACCTCCTATAGCTGGAGTAGCCTTTAGCTGTGGAAAAGGCCATCAGGGAAGGAGTGGGATCATTGATTGAACTCTGTAAGGACAGAGTGACCAACCAGAAGGAGGATGCACGGGAGAATTTGTGGTGTCTTGTGAGTTCTGGGGACAGTTCACAGGATTTACATGGCAGGATGAGCACTGAGGTTCTCTGAGTGCATTCTTCTTGGAAGAGCTCAAAGCTCCCTGGAATAACAAGGAAAGGAAATCAAAGGGGTTTAAGTTTCTCTGCTCAAGGAACTCTGCTTTGGTAATTGTGGGTTTACAGGCAGATTGTTTGTTCCAAGGGTATCACACAGCACATTTCAGCACACAGCAGTCTGGTTTTCAAATGTTAATCTATAGTTTGCTGATGCCCAGACAGATCTGAGCTTGACTTTCTAACTCATCTTTTGATTTTTTTTTCTTTAATAACAACATTAGAAAGGAGGAACCTTGAAATGATATAGTGTAGTATAAAGAATTTTCTTCTACCTACCATTAAAATCCAACAAATGCAGATTTTCTCCATAAGATTACAGGTGACATGTTCTCTGGCAAAGTTACTCTGATAGTGAAGACAACAGTCTAAAACTTTTATCTTTTCCAGCATGCTAGAAAAAATTATATTGAGGATAGACCTAAAATTAAACTGAACATGTTTATAAATATAATCACAATATTATTTTTTCACGCTAATTCTAGCTTTTTGTCTTTTTTTTTTTAATGTAACAATCATTTTATCTCGTTTTTCCCTCACAATTGGCTTACCTGGACATTTAGCTTTTGCTATAATATCTGTCATATAATTTATCTCTTTTTTCCTCTGTTTTCTTGTATTTTCCTTGCATCTAAGTACTGTACAATACCAGCTTCTTCAGTTGGACTAAATATTTGACATGTTTTCAGTCTTACAATGGCTTAGTCTGCTTCTTGAAGTATTACAAGCTGTGTTTTTATCTCTACATCTCATTCTTCTGAGAATACCACGGCAGGAATTTCCCTCCTTTGCCCAGCAAAAATTCTCAGCGTTGTGTCTGTGTACACACAAAAAAACCCTCCACACCTTTTACTTGTCTTTTCTGTTGTAGAACTTTCTTCTACACCGGGAGAAATCATTGCTGAAAACCATTTTGATTGTTTGCTTCAAGAACTTTCTTGAGTTCTTACATCTCCTATTATTATCTCAATACCTCTGTGTCTAAATGGGCTTTCTTCACCACCTGATCCTGAATGCCTGTTCCTATTTGTACAGCATTTGTGCTTTAGTGAAAAAGAAAATTTTGGAGAACAGGGAAACTAAGACTAGTGCGGGGTTTTAAGGAAAATAATCATTTAACTAATATCTAAGTGAGAGAAATTGAGGAGGATCTGTCTCACAGGCAACTCAGACTGAAAGCTGCAGGTGGAACTTTGAATACTTTAAGCTTCTTTTAGGCCCAGTGATGTTTAAAGACAAACCAACTTGTTTCTTTAATGTAGATAGTTGGCTACCTGTGCTGAAGGGAGTTCCCAAAAGATCTTTCAGTGCCTTTTATAATAAGACATTTCTTTTTGGACTTGACTGAGTGGACATAAATATCCAGGGACTGACTAACATCACTCTCTGTCCCTGAACACATGTGGGAATCTGTATTTCAGTTTGGGTGTGTCATTTTTGACACATTTACTTGAGCACTGTATTGCTCAAGTAAACGTGTCAAAAATATTTCCTGTAGTGAAGTATTTCCTTCTGTGCTGGGTGTTCCATGAGCAGCACAGTGAAGCCTTCCCATCCTGCAGGATACTTAAATTGGGTATTTTATGGAGAGTCACTTGCAAGGTGGACTATGACACAGTGGTCCCTGCCATGCCCTCTGCCACCCCTTGCTCTGGCTCAAAAGAACCTGCCAGGCAGAGCATCCAGGGACTTAGCCTGCCTCAGACCCCTGAAGAGACTTGCAGGCAAGCAGCAGATGTAGTTTGTTTGGAAAAAAACACAGGGGGTCTGTCTGTTAATGCCAGAGAGGATGGGGCAGATACCTTCACTGCTTTCAGAAAGCTGAATTTAAAAATTCAGAAGAAACACAGAGAATACACCTGCTGTTTGCTGCTGTTGGACTTAGATCAATGCCCACCATAGCAGGCTGTTAAAAGGCCTTTTCCTTAAATAGTTTCTTCTGAAAACCATAGGAACAGGCTTTAAATTTTGTTAAAATTTTCCTTTGAACTTCAGTTGATGCCACCAATTATCAGAGCAGGGGGTTGTGTGTTTGTGCAGATCATCTCTCACCTTTAATTGCAAGGACACGTTGCAGTAGCTTCATTAGGTCTCTGTATTTCCAAGGGAGATAGCGAAAGAAGGGTTTAGAAGTTTTGCATATATTCAGGGAATGTGGTATAATTCAGTTCAAATGCTAGAACTTCTTTTTCTCACATTTATAAAATTAATGTGTTTCTGTCTCAAAGACTGAAACTCAGGAAAATGCATCTTCTCTGCTCTTCTTCCATAACTGCCTTGACTTCTTTAAAGCTGCCTCCATTTCTCTTACCTCAAAGCTTTCTTAGTTGTACATATATCAGAAAAATAATCATTTTCTTTCCTACAAACCCCTTGTTCAGACAAGCAGCTCTTAGGCAGAGAGTTCTGTTTCCCACGTTGACCGCCACCTTCGAGCTGTTTGTCTCCCATCTGTTGTTTGTAAACACTTCATGCCTCGTGCTGCTGATGTTGTTAGCTCCTTGGAAAACAAGTTCTATTTTCTTATGTTTGCACACTGCATCAAAACAACAGGAAATCTGGCCTTGGCTGGGAAGCCCACGCAACGCCAGGATCGTTTTTTCTTGCTGGGGATCTCAATTAAGGAAACTTGTCAGAGGTAAACAGTGATGATGCAGGCTGTAATTCAGTGTGGTTCATCTGTGCACAGAATTTGTGTTCAGGGAGTCTTATCCAGGAGGGAGAGCAAGGAGAGGGAGACACCAGAGGAGGAGGGAACTGGGATGAGTGTGTGAGAGAAGGGACAGGAGGTGGCAGAGGAACGAGGCAGAAGGTGAGCAGATTAAGAGCTGCAGGATGTATTTTTGGCTCTTGCCTTTGCAGAACTAGTTAAAAGTTGTCTTCTGGAACCTCCCTGTCCCTAGAATCCCTTTGTTTTCCCAGCCAAAGAAAAGCATAGGGAGAAGAATTAATATCCAGATCTTAATGTAACTGTCACAAATTAAGATTGACCTTTAATTGTCAGTCTGAGGGGCAGAAGGGTTTCTGTGCTGCCATGGCTGCAAATCCAGTTCAGGAAGTATTCTGCTCTTGAAGAAAACAGCCAATGGACTTGCTTCACTTCAGGGAAGTTATTGCCCTCAAACCTTCTGATTTTTCCACTATTACATCTTGTGCTTTCTACATACAGGTGAGATGGAAAGCTGCCCAGTTATTGCTCATCACAGTGAAAATTGCTGGATTCATCAGTGTCCCAGTACTGTTCTTCAGTGTCCTGAGTATTGGGCTAAATTTTGATCCTTTCTCAGGCCTTATTATACAATCTCCTGTTGCCTTTATGAGATTTGTGGAGGACAGAACATGACAGGGATATATGTGACATATTATTTATATGTGACATAATATTGCATGTTGGTAGTCTAGAATAAGAAACTTGGGTTAAGAAACTTTTCTACCTGTATATAATTTCTGATTTGCTCTACGTTAATGATTCTCTGTGCTCAATCAAGGGTTAAAGCAGATGGTTGTGATATATAGTTTCCTAATGAGAAGAAATGCAATCAAATGTATTTGCTATCTTTTGAGCACAAAGCAGTGACCATGATTTGTTTTACTTACAATAATGTTTACAGGAATTATTTCCCATGTTTTAATGAATGTGAACTTTCTAATTCCTTTTTTTTTCTCTTGACAGAAGCCCAAGACAATGCATCCTTCCAGTAACTCCTGTAAAAGTGCACAAGAGACTTTGAACAAAAACATGGCCTGAAGAAAGTTAATGAAGTTGTTAATAGTCTGTGTCACAAATGAGAAGACTGTGGATGATTCTGGTTTTTTCCTTCAGGCCTTGATGAGTCATGAAAATTATAGAAAGCTAATTTTTCTAATGGAGCAGGTTCTGTAAGTAAAAGAGGAAAAATGAAGGAAAAAACTAAAATACAGACATTTGATGACAAGAGCTACTACTGGTGGTGACCAGTGTGTTGTAAGCTGGAATTTTCATGAATCTTAATGAACATTTTGACCTAATTTACAGAGTTTTCCTTGTTAATTAACTTTTTTAGAAAGGTCAAACCCTTTTTTCCATTAAAGGTCATGTACTTCAACTAAGAAATATTTTCTCATCTACAGAACAATACAGCAACATAAAATTCAGGTGTTTTTCGTTCTGAACATATTAATGGATCATGAGAAATATGCATGGAGTATTTCACACCCCTTTGCCCTGTCTTCATAAAATAACTCCTTTGTGTGTGTGTGTGTGTGTGAATGATTCCAGGGTTATGCAGTTATCCAGCAGCAGGCTCATCCACTGGAGCCTGGAGATGGAGGTAATTTCACACAGAAGGCAAATGACATTTCAAAAACCCACGTGGACCTGAGAATTGTGAGAGAAGTGTGAGAAGAATGCTCCTTATAAAACAAGGTTGCCATATTTAGATAAAAACCTTGTTTTCAGTATCAGAAATGCTGTGAACGTTTCAGTTGAATTATGCAGCTTTATTGCTTCTGAAAATGGTTGCACCTCTTGGTCAGTCAGGTCAAGTGGTACCTAAGGGCTCATGGGCCTTACATCAAGCACACCTAAAGCAGGAATGGCACTGCAGGAATATTGACATTTTCAAATCATTCTTCCTATTTGAATAACAGCTGAATGAACTGCCCCTTAAAAAACCCAAACAACCTAAAGAAAGAAAACAGAAAATGATTTTTCATTAAAATGGAATCTACTCAGAAATATTGAAAGGACACAGCAAACTAGAGTGGTCACAGGACTTGCAATAATGTGGGGGAAAAAAAACTACCAATATCCTAATTGGGGAATTTCTCTGACAGGAAGCTAGAATCCATTCCACTTCACTATTTCTTCATGCAAACTACATAAAATATTTTATAAAACCTGAGTGATTTCCATCACAGAATTTTGGCAATGCAAAGCAAAGAGCAAACAGAAAATGATTTTTCATTAAAATGGAATCTACTCAGAAATATTGAAAGGACACGGCAAACTAGAGTGGTCACAGGACTTGCAATAATGTGGGGGAAAAAGAAACTACCAATATCCTAATTGGGGAATTTCTCTGACAGGAAACTAGAATCCATTCCACTTCACTATTTCTTCATGCAAACTACATAAAATATTTTATAAAACCTGAGTGATTTCCATCACAGAATTTTGGCAATTCAAAGTAAAGAGCAAAAAAAAAAAACTGTCATTTTGCTATGACAATTTCTACAATTCTTTTAGCTTTGTTTTGTATTATAAATATATCAAAACAAAGCCATTTCTGTCCAAACAAAAATTTTCCAGGATTTTAAAAAATATTTCTTATTTGCCAAAGTCAAAATGAAGGCTAATTTCAAATGCTCTGACTTAGATCTGCATAACCATAAACCCACAAGGACATAGCTTTAGTCTTATAAATAAGTAATGTCATTAGATACAGTATTCTTATTTTAATTGACTGTGTTTGCTACTCTGTATAACAGTGACTGAAAAATAAAAGACATTTAACATTGGTGAAACCTTTTCTAGTGGTTTCTGAACTGGAAGTCAGCAAGCACAAGCCATTGCCAAAAATGTTACTGGTTTTGAGGGGTTAGTTTCAGTAGTAAAATGCTAAGTGAAATCTAAGTGGATACAGGGAATTGCATCTGTCCTTTGTAAATAAGAATCAGGTGAAATCTAGAAGGCAAAGACATAAAAATAGCACAGATTTATCATGCAGACATCATTGATGAAACCCCACATAAGGAACTCATTTCATTTTCTGCAGGTGGACCACTGTAAGTAAAAAATGTGTCTTTTTATGAGGGGATATTTACCAAGTTGGCAGTTGAGGCTTTTCTTTCAGAGGTAGTGAAAGGACTGGGTATTTTCAGATTTGAGATTTTTTTACATCAGAAGAAAAGACGTTTAAGTTGGAAAAGGAGTTGGCAAAGATAGAATTTATTTGTGTGGGGCAATAAAGTTGCTGAATTACAGTTCAAGCAGTTTCTTAAATTTAAATTCATATATATTCCTCCCTTAAATTAACCCAGATGTGTCCTATACATGAGTTAAACATGGGTTTAATCACAGATTATCAACTGATGGCATCTCCTCAGAGGGGCTGACATCTGCGTTGCTTTGTGCTGTAGTCTCTCAAAATGCAAGTCAAGAACTACAACATGGCAGAAATAAATACTTGAATTTTGTCAGGAAAGTAGAAATCATTTGATTAGTGGCAGTTTATTTCCTGGTGATGTGAAGTTGCTGAGAAAGAAGGAAAACGAAATATCCCAAAGCAAGAAACAAGCAGAAACCACACTGAAATAAAAGCAACAGAGGGTAGAATATTCTGAAAAAGCATCTGGAAAAGAGCTGATTTAAGATCAAGGAGATGAGGAACTGCAGGAACCAGTGGTACCTGCATTTTTTCAGCACATGGTGAAAGGCTTTATTCTCAAAGAAATAGAACACAGACTTTTCTCCTGGTCTTTTCTACCCCAAGCCATGGAGCTGTCTCAGTTACATAAAGCAGATGGGAATGGAAGAGAAAGGTGCTCAGTAGAACTGTGATGAGATGTCACAGAGCCCTGTGAAAAGTGATTCTAATCATGAAATTTTAGGAAAAACTCCCGGTTTGTTGGTTTTTTATATATTCAGGCTCTAGCTAACTTCACTCTTTCCTTCCACCCACACACACTGACATTAATACAACTTTTGCAATTGACTTGAAGGACCAATATACATATATTTTATACTTTTATTTTAATGCTTCAATGTTTTTTTCCCCTTAGCAGGTTATAAATGCATACAGATTGGGGAGAGTTTGGAGTAATAGGGAGCCAAATGAAAAGTGCTTCTGGGAAATTGCTTATTTATATAAAGCTGATGAGAAAACAAATATTTTATGGGGAGCCCTGACTCTCTTAAAGGATATTTGGCTCAAGGACAGGGTACTTGCTGGAGGACAAATTTAGGTGTGTCTGGTATTGCACTGCTTTGTGCTGAGAGTGGAAAAACAACATCTATCAGGGACTTTTTATAATATATTTATTTTCTCTAAATGCCAGCAAGTGTTGGGAGTATACAGACTGATTATGTGTCCAGATTTCTGCTGTCACTGAGCCAATCAGACAATCAGGAAAATATATGTAAAATTTATATAAAACTGGGAGTCAGCTCATGTAACACAACTCCTTTCAAGGCTCAACAGGTGTAAATGTACCAGTGGAAAAGACAGGAGTGCTAAGAATCTCTGTAACTTCTGCACTAGGTGTGACCCCATCTGAAGGAGCAGAGTCATAGAAATCACAAGAACAAATGATAAAACAAAGGTGTTCCAGAAGATGTGGAAACAATCAACACAAAAAAGCAAAATTTACCATTTACTGTCTGATTTTCTGAAGGTGAGTGGCCAATACAGGCCATCCCACAAAGTGCCCAACTCTGTTACTGATAATATCTCAACTTACCCAACAGTAAAATGCTGTCAGAGTAGTTCAAATGTGTGATTTATTTGACACTGTGAATGCTTTAAAAATCTTGCTAATGATTTAAGAAAAAGACATGGAAACAGGCAGAAAAAATGAGCATTATCTAAAGTCAGTGTGAGTGTGGTGCCTTGACCCATTTAGACTATTAAGAAATATTCTGCATTAAAGTATTGAATATATATTTTCATTATGTATTGAGTGGCCAAAAATATCTTAAGAACCTTTTAAGGTAATGTATAATAACATCTCTTCCCCAAAAGTGGGTCAAGGCTTACGTAGTCTGCATTTCCAACGTGGGTCACTCTTAAAAGGAAAATCCCAATAGTACAGAAGGAGCTAACACAGCAAAAGGGTCCAAATCCTGTATTTTGTGATATCCTTTGACCTTGGTCTGCCCAAACTCAGAGCAACAGTCACAGGATGTGGTCTAATATATATTAATGGCAAATTATCTTGAAATAATTGTCTTCAGTGCTGCCAAAGTGCAATGATGGTGATGATGATGATGATGCTGTGTACTGGCAATTTTTTTTTTTTTTTTGCCTCCTGATAAAAACTCCCTATTTCCCATTAAAAGAGCAAGAAGAGGTGAGAGGAGGGAGGCTCCAGGTGACTGCCCACAGCACAGGGTGGTGTAAGAATAAAGGCATAACAAGCTCTGAACATAACATAACAAAGCACCTAATGGGATTAGCAGGGCTGAAAAGGGAAGGAGTGAGCAAAAGGTGCCACAAGATCCTCCACTTTTTCAATTAAGACCTTAATTCACATGCCTGTTATTAGTTGCAGGGAATTACAAAGCTGTAAATTACAAGGTAATTTGATGAGTTACAGGTGAATGGACATCAGATACAGGTTGAAACTAAAAGTAAGATATTGAGCAAATAAGCTTAAATAATGCCCTGTTTTGCATCTCACATCTCCCTTCTTGGACATTTTTTCCAGTGTTATTTCCAAACACTTAAGTTTCAGGAGCATTTCCTTAGTAGGCAAACATTCAGATATTCCAAGATATTCTAATACACTGAGGACATTTACTTTAAATCTTTTTTTTTTCTCTGTAAGGTGACAGTGGTTATCTCTTGAAAAATTGCCTAATCTCTTCCATGTTTTATCTCCAGATTCCCTCTGAACACTGTATCATTAGAAATTGTAATGAAACTCAAAAAGTGACCAGAATAGTAATTGACAGAAGACTTGGCACCTTCAAAATGAGACTTGGATGCTCAGATAAATGTGGTGGAACAGAGCTGAACTGCCCTTCATGTGAGTTCAGAGCAGTCCTGGTAGGTGTGAGGTTGTGTAATGCACCCATTAAACGTGCCTCATCTGGGAAGACGAAGGGGAAGCATTTTAATGAGTCAATCTAAATTGCTGAAGTAAATGACCATAATGATAGAGACTTGGAAAATTATGTGTGCTTAGATGTGGGACTGCAGCACAGCAGAGGAGGTGCTGGCTCTGGCTGTCACACAGACCTCCTGCATGCTGGCTCAGATGTGCCTTCTGAGCCTTCTGTGCCTTTACATTTCATCCTAGAACCACTTCAGTGTCAGGAAAATGGAAATTAGAGATGCCATCTTCCAGTGCTAAAGGGAAAAGTGGATTGCAGACCAGCAGAGTACAGTTTCAGGCAATAAATGGTTTCCAAGCTCTTCACTTCTCATGCCAAACAGGAGGTCTGGGCACTGTTTCCCCTCTCCTCCTGCTCAGCAAAGAAGAAAGTTCCAGCAAATGCAATAAAATTAGGTTCCTAATTTCCACTCCTTTGAGTTAGCCTGTAACAATATCCCTCTGTTAGGAACTCTGTCTTACAATCAGGTATCAACTTAAGGCACCCAAATTCTTTAATACCTCTTCTCTTGCCAAGTTCATCTTTGACCTGTAAGGTCAAACACCCTTTCCCAGACAAAACTCTATATTAATGAGAATGAGACATCATTTCTTGCACCACAAATTTAAAAGAGGGAAGGAAAACCTTTCAGCCATAGACTTTTCTGAACTAACAAGAATAGACTCAAAATTATTTAAGTATGAGAGACTAAAACAGTCAAGGTATTGCAGCTTTTCTGGGAAAGCTCATTTTAATGGACCTCATGTTCAGTTATGCACAGAATAAGCTCCTCTATGAATAGCATTAAAAGACTCACCTTTCTGTGGATTTCTGTCCTATATTTTCTATACATTCTCCTCAAAAATCTTGAAGTATCTCCAGCTTTTATTGTGCCAGGTTTTTGACCCCCTCACTGCAAGAAATGAGCACATGCTACACAAAGCTTGGCTTTGCCAGTTGTCCTGCTAATACACATATGCTGTCAGACCAGCTGGCTCCTGGCAAACAGCAGAGGTAAATGTCAGGTTCTTTCCTGTCCCTTGCTATGAGGAGAGCACAAAACTATCCCTGAACAGCACAGCAACAGAGCCCACTGACTGAGTTTTGTTTCAATAATCTCCAGTATAGTAAAAAAATAGCAACAAAAGGATCAGACACATAAGGGGAAAGAAGGAAGCCAGTTGTTCTTAATCTCTGATGAGAAATTTAAATTTTGTGGTTTTCATTTAAGTTTTCCCATCTTAATCCAAGCAGTGTTACACAACTGATGAACTGTCTTAGGAGCATTTTTTTTTTCTTCTATTAAGAAAAGTGTATTTATTTCTTACCAATGAGAAATGAAGGGCCAAATCATCAGATGGGAGAGAGCTGTGTTACTCCATTCAAGTAAGATTTACAACTGGCACATTCTGGTCTGCATATCTGCTTGTGTGAAAGGAAAATAAATCCTCCTACCTGATTCTGTCATGAGTATCTTGTTAGGGATCAAATTGACCTCCTCCTCCACCATTCACATTTGGGAGATTTTAGCCAGATCAGGTCCATCAGCAAAGTGAGAGGGTTGTGAAATAATGGGAGAATTGTGCTTTGACGTTTTGGGGGGGTCATGCACAGCTGTGGGATGAGCAAGGATGAATGTTACTCCTGGACTGATCATGGCTCAAGCTGCACCAAGGGAAATACAGGTTGGATATCAGGAAAAAGTTTTTCACAGAAAGAGTGATAAAGTTCTGGAATGGCTGCCCGGGGAGGTGGTGCAGTCACCATCCCTGGGTGTGTTTAACAAAGCCTGGATGTGGCACTGGGTGCCAGGGTTGAGTTGAAGTGTTGGGACTGGGTTGGGCTCGATGATCTTGAAGGTCTTTTCCAACCTGGTCATTCTGTGCATTCTGTGGTTCATAAACTGGGTAGAGAAAATGTGTGGAAAATGTTTTGCTGTAGGAAGAAAAATAATAAGGATTGTTCTTGCTCTGTGGACTGGCCAGGCTGGACAAAACCTCCAGGCTAATTGTGGCTGTTGAGCAGCCAGTGACACCACATGAAAAGAGCTTTAGCAAGGGAACAAAAGCGACACTGTTTTATCTTTACTGCTGATTAAAGTCTGTAACTATTGTAGCTACAAAATTATGCACATTTTAAACAAAAGCCTGCACCATGTCACAAGCAAGAAAAACAAGTCACAGGGTGCAAGGCAAAGCTTTTCTCTGAGGCACTGGTGGTTAACCAGTCCCTCTCCCACAGTGGCTGCAGTGTCATCTGAGCTGGGGACTCGCTGCCCTGTGCCAAGCAGTTGCCATAATACAGCTGTTTAACCCTTCCCTGTGCTCAGCTGAGCCACCAGAAATACCAAGCCTGGGGCAGAGAGAAGGGGTTTTAACTGATACTACCTCCATGGAAACATAGGTTCATCCCAAAATACCTCACCAGACCCCACACCTCCTCCAAACAGTTAAAAAAATCCCAAACCCAGAAGGCCAGACATTAAAAAAAAAAATTCAAACAAAAATAATCAATTACATCCTGTTAAAGAAAGGATTTAATACAGCAAAAAAACAAAAATCAGTCATAATTTTAAACAGGTACTAACAGATAAAGAGGTCTGGAGAAACTCTAGAGGGGTTTGCTCAGTATTAAATGATGATGAAACATCTGTACATTCCATCCATCACTGATTACGGGAAAGAACATTTGATTTGGCAAATTACAGAGAAGCTTAACCCTTCAGTTTTTACAGAGGGGGAAAAAAGAACAGGTTATACAGCTTTGAAAATATTCAATTTTTCTTTTGTGTACACAGAAGCAAATTTATGTACAGCTTTTTTGTGTGTACAAGGCTGTTTCTGAACAGCTACTCATTAAAAATATCAGTTTTACTCCTACCATGAAGAGCTTTCAAATATACCAAGGAAATGTGTTTTATTTTAAAAAGAAAATCATTTAATTAGATATAAATGCAGATTCAGATCCTACATATGAAAGGTTTGAGGTTTCATAGTGCCAACTCAAACCTGTTTTTAGAGCTGTAGTCCCAGCTTCAATTCCAGACCATTTTGCCTTCCTAAAGTTAATGTAGAACAAGAAATAACACTGATCCTCAGTGAATCTTTCCTATCCTGATCCATTTAATGTTTGTTCATGTTCATGCTCTGTTCATGTTTATTAACCCTTCAAAAAGCACCTTTCTTCACTGTGTTTCCACCAAAGCAATTAGAGGAAAACATCTGGCGACAAAACCCTTGCTAGAACAGGCAACTACAAAGGGCCACCTAATTTGGAGAGTTTTCAGTCTCATCCACAAAATAACAACAATCCTGAATTTTAAGCTGTCATAGAATTGTGGAATGGTTTGGGTTGGAAGGGACCATAAAGACTCAGCTAAATTCAACCCCCTGCTATGGGCAGGGACAGCTTCCACTAGCCCAGGATGTCCAAGCCCTGTCCAGCCTGGTCTTGGAGACTTCCAGGGATCCAGGGGCAGCCACAGCTTCTCTGGGCACCCTGTGCCAGGGCCTCCCCACCCTCACAGCCAAAAATTTATTCCCAATATCCCATCTAACCCTGCCCTGTGTCACTTTAAGTTACCCCACAGCCAAATCTTCGACTACGAGCCAAAAGTCAGTCCTAGCCCAAATATCACTAACTGTGTCTCTAGAAGCTGCTGCCTTAAATCTCTTCAAGATGCAAAGTCTGATTGCTCTTTGCTCAAGCTGACACTGCTGCTTGCAATTCCCTTTCAATCTGAATAAAGGCCATGGTACAGGGGCAAGGTTGTAGCAAAGGCATTTTGGGGAGCCTCAGAAGAGCATCCCCTCAAAGCAATTGCCAGCTATGTTCTCCACTTCTACCACGTTCAAAAGACAAAAGTCACTTTGAGAACTTGAATCAGGGTCTAACATTTCCAAAATGCACAGCAAAGCAAGAAGTGTCATTCACTCAAGCCATCACTGAAATGTTTCTAATTACATCCCTGACTAATTACATCACTGTGCCCCTTTTAAGTAGTGGTTTTAAAAGTGCAACCCTTGGCTTAAAATTGATTCCTTGTTTTTAGGCAGTTCTTCCTATCAACTTGAACCAACAGTGTTTAATCAGGTGATAAGTTTTCAAACAGAATTGCTGGTTATAGTCTCAAACCTGCAAAGTGCTGCAGGATCAGAGGGGGAAGGGACAATAAAAATATTTTAAAAAATGACTGGATCATTCAGCTAGGAATAATTAGTGCAGTTATTTTATATGATATCCTAAGGATATACTGAAACTCGCTGTCCTTTGAGTAATACCAGAAAAGGACACTGCAGATCCCAATTGAAAATAGGCCAGAAATTTGAGATCATTGCTCCCCACCAGCATTTCTGCCAGTGAATGAGACATTTCCATACAGCTGGAAGCCCTGAGTCTCCAAAAATTGTCATATAATCCATTTGAGAAGCACTGGAGACACAGCTAATGCTGTGCCATTATCTTTTGCTTAAATAATTTTGCTCTGATGGCATGAAGAAGCCAAACGTCCCTGGAAGTGTCCAAGGCCAGGCTGGACAGGGCTTGGAGCAACCTGGGCTAGTGGAAGGTGTCCCTGCCCATGACAGGGGGTGGAACGAGATGATTTTTAAACTCTCTTCCAACCCAAATCATTCTTTGATTCCATCACAGCTTAAAATTCAGGATCATTGTTATTTTGTGGATACAAGACTGAAAACTCCCAAAATTGGATGGCCCTTTGTAGTTGCCTGTTCTGGTGGCACAACCACAACCAGTTCTGTTTGGTTTTCTCTCCCACCCTCATCTCCCAACAGCAGCCACGTGCAGTCAACTCACTATTCCTCAAGTAATTGCATACTGATGGCCCAGAAGGTTTGGGAGCTATTTAAAACACACCAACCATACCAAAAGGTGATTTTTCCTGCCCAAACCATCTCCAACATTTTTCAGGCCCTTAAAGTGACACCTTAACTAATTTTTCTGATGTTTAACGTCTTGCTAAAGGCCTAAACTAATGGGTACAGATAAATCCTTGAAGGAATACATCTTCTCTTGCCAACATTCTTGGTAAAATTTATGTTCTTGTTAATAGTTTTGTACTTAGACATTAAACAACCCTTAAGTGCTCCCACTTGGCTGGATAAATAAGGTTTTTGTTCATGTGAATATTTCTGTTCAGCATATTTGTTGAGAGATACCTGACCCAAGTTTAAATCTGGAAAGGACAGGAAAATTACAACAATTTTATCCTTTCCTGGAGTTTGGTTTGGACTATGAATAAAAAATCCACATTAAGGTCCAAATATTTTTGTGGCAGGTGTTGCACAAACATTAAATGGAGGCATCATTGCCCAGCAAACTTTATAGAGTAAAACAAAAACACATGAAATTGGACATAAAGTCTGAATTTGCACATAAATGTATATAGTAAAGTATTAAAACATTTTGTGGTCCATTTATGTCTCTGAGAATGGGAAACTTTTCTATCAAATCTTTTTGATTAAAATAAAAAGCTGAATCATATCAAGCAAAATATGTGCATAATGTTTCAAAAAAAGAAAGAGAATGCTGAAAAGGATAATTTCAAACCAAAAGTAGTGTTTAAAAAGTCAATTTCTTTATAGTTAAAGATAGAGTTTAAGAAAGAATTCTAATTACTTTGTTTAAGGTCAAACAAATACTCTTTCAAGTCAAATCATTTAATCTTTCTTTTCATTTTTTGCCAGGCTGATTACAAATGAAAGTAAAATGAATTATCACAAGAAAATATTTCAGTCCACAGACAATAACAAAAGTGAAATGAGGTAATTAGGCATTTCTAGTATTTTTGTTGCTGTTAATACAGGATGGAGGTTGGAAGTAAACAAGTAGCAAATGGAAAACATGAGTAGGTTAAATGAGAAAAAAAGAGCTATAAACCAGTATTTAAAGAAAGATAAGGTAATAGATTTTTGAATTTTAATATGATACTTTTGCATTTGATGAGAAGTCCAAGGGACAGTGTGGAGATCCAGGATGAATTGACAGCTGGACAGAAAAGTTTGAGAATGCTGGGAAAGATCAGAGTCCTGATGAGTTAATGGATCAAAAATCTGGAGTTGAGAACTGCTGGGGTGTGAGCACAAAGCCAAGAAACCACTCCCTGCTGGAGAGGTGCACTGAGGGCTCCAGCTGAGCCATCCTGGTTTGGGCAACTTCCCCCAAATTTAAGGTTGGGGTCTTCTCGAAACCAGTGAGTGACAGGACAAGAGGAAACAGCCTCAGATTGTACCAGGAGGGCTCCTGCTGAGCCATCCTGGTTTGGGCAACTTCCCCCAAATTTAAGGTTGGGGTCTTCTCGAAACCAGTGAGTGACAGGACAAGAGGAAATGGCCTTGGATTGTACCAGGAGCTTTAATTTGGGTAATGGGGAAAATTTCTTCACCCAAAGGGTTTTCCAGCCCTGGCACAGCTGCCCAGGGCAGTTTGGAGTCCCCATCCCTGGAGGAATTTAAAAGCCATGAGGATGTGGCCCTTGGGGACATGGTCAGTGGTGGCCTTGGCAGTGCTGGGGGAATGGTTGGACTTGATGATCTTAGAGGGTTTTTGCAACCCTAATGATTTTATACGAGAAGTACCAATACAAAATATAATGGATATAAATGTGCCTCGTTTGTTTTCCTCATGTTCTCATCCAGTTTTCCTGTCAAAAGCCCCATAGGCATTAAGCCACCCTGGGTGGTACATGAGGCACAAGGTCTCAACTCACTTTCCAAAGTAATTCTTATTTGCCAAAGGGGAGAAAAAGTTTAAAACCTTTATTTCCAGGACTGTTTCTGTGCTACCTGAAATCTACAGTGTGATCTGTCTGTTATTTCCCATTACCACACCTATGTGGAAAAAAGCCTCATTAAAGAGGCTGTTTTACTTCCTGCGTTTCAGATATTCAGAGTTTGACATTGCTTTGCTGCTGTGTGGACAAAGATTATAGTGTTCAAAAGCCATGCTCACCCCTGGATAATTTGCTTGTCTTTATTGCAGTAAATTTGTATATTGATCTTTATTACAGTATCATCTAACAGGATGTTTAGCATCCACACACTGTCATGCAGGGCTCTGCACAGCTATGAGGGAAGAATGCAGAGTAGGTATTATACCACACAGGAAACAATATATTTCTATTTTACGCATGTAATTTATGTTTATATGTAATAAAGAATTATATGTGCCTGAAGAAGGAATTTTCCTGATATCCAATTGACTGTAACACTTAGAAAATATTTCTCCTGGTGGGTGGGGTGTTTTTTTTCCAATTGTCCTTTCATGATTCCTTTTTCCTCTCATATATTAATTTTGTTGGCAAATTTCTCAGAATTTCCCTGAGATGAATTTTTCTGCCTATTACACACCTCTACTTTTTTTTTTTTTTTAATAATAGTCTCACACTTGTTAGCATTTGGAAGGATATCATAATAGCAGAGCAGCCATGCTGTTTTCATTGGCCATTTCAATGAAGAAAAATAGGCTGTGTGTGACATAACAAATAGACATAGAAGAAAAATTAAGTCCTATTTCTCAGAGGAACATCTAAAAGTGAGCCTATATATATAGGCTTAAGTCATCTAAATGACTTGATGCATATTTTTATTTTAGTATCTGCAGGAAGATGGATCCCAGCCCATTAAAACTAAAATTTCCAAGAAGACAGGCACTCTGATGTATCATCTGTCAAGGTAAAGGGACTAAGAACCTCTAGCTGACTGATATGATGGATTTTCACTTTCCTACTTACTTCAAGAAGGAAGAAAGTGTGGAGCTGAACAGCTGGTAACATTTGCTAAAAGATTATGGTGCTGAGATTCTGATTTAAATTTGACTTTTTGGTCGTAAACACATGAACAACACATGAAATGTTCTTATTCCTTAGGATATTTTCACTGGAAAAGGGTGATTCAACTTCTTCCTCTATAAAACCTATATAGGATTAAAGAGCAAAGAGGTCTCCAGCTGAAAAAAAAGACATCTATTTCCTGGAAAAGGAAGTCATGCAAGAGGCTCAAAGCTTTCTTTAGGGTAGCTGCTACCACCTTCTGTAAGACTGTTGAAACACATGTAAATGAGAAGTTTAAAAGTATATATATAGAAATATTTGGCAATATAATGAGACTCTTCCCTACATTGTCCCCGCTAGGTTTAGAGGTACAAGACTTTCCTGGTGTACATTTGCAGGACAACCACGTGAAAATATCTCTGGCTACTCCACCATATGATGTAAATTTGGAAATATTTTAGCAGTGATGTGAAACAAGCCCACAAGCTGTCACAAATACTGTCAGCACCTCTTGTATGTGCAAATAAAGAGAATATCCCATGGTATTTGCAGCCTTTGCCCAATAAGGACGTAAACTTTGTGAGTTATTTTGGCAAATTTCAGAGCAAAAAATTGGCTCACTAAAGGCAGACCAGGACTCCCAAACTTGTTCAGTTAAAAGCAAATCAATCAATCAATCAATTCATAGTGTTTTCTGAGCTTTGTCATCAGACTTGGTCTATCAAAAAGCCATCCAGAAGTGAAAAGCTGAAGCAGCATGTGAAACTCTGATAAATTATAGAATCATTTAGTAGAAAAGACAGCTAAGATCATAGAGGAATACTATTTTAGTGGTTTTCTGAGAGGAGTCTGTAAACCAAATGTGAACAAAATCCATCAGAACTCTGTAAAACCTAAATAATATCTGGATAATAAATGGGGTAAGTGATCAGACTGCACCCCTACATCATTCATCAACAAGAGCTTTCACTGATAAAAAAATAATATCAATAAAACACTGATTTCACAGAACATTGTGAACCCTTTGGTGAGGTGGCCTGATTTGAGCTGCAGAAACTTCAATAAAACCAGGGAAACCATACAAATAGGAGCAGAAAATATGTCAGATATTTCAGATATGAAACCACGCCTTGCAAAGTAGTGAGTCCAAAACAGTGTTTAGATTTATAGAGGTTTCGAAAGCCTTTTTTACAGCCAAAGACGGAACAATATTGATTTGTTTAGTTTATCTGAGGAAAGATTATGATTAAGTCACCTTCTAATCTATAAGTAGGAACACGGAGAGAAGACTTCTGATAATGGAAAGCTCTTTAATCTGGCTGACAGAAGCATGGCAAAAGCCAACGGACAAAATCACTTAAATTATTTTGGAAATGAAACACACATTTTAAAACCATGGGGATTCTGCGTAACAGATTACTAAAGCAACTTATTGATTACCCATCATTTTGAGTCCTTGGGTTTTGTTTTTTTTTAAGAGTCCTAATGTTGTCAGAAGTTACAGCCTTGATGCAAGAAGCGCTCTGTGAAAGTGCATGAACTGCACCAGTTTCAAATAAAGTGAATGTGTTGGTTTTTTCTGAGTATATAACCCGTAAATCTTCAATATTAGGCCATAGTGATGCACATCTGTAGCTTCTGAGATAAGTTGTATCATCCTTTGAGGAAAAATAAACTTCATAGTTGATAATTCTATTATTTTCTTTTCATTTAATGACATCTCCCAGTCTAGTTGGCTGGCTTGTGCCTGTTGGAAAGGAAAGTTGGTGTTATTTAACACTTCCAAAACATATGGCTCTGGGCTTCATTTTGTACACTACAGCTTACAGATTCCAAGAATTAATATCTTGTGTCCATCATTCTCCCACACACATGACTTGTTCTTTTTTTTTTTAGTTGTCCCTGATATTTTTTAAGAAATACAGAAAACTTCCTAGAGAGCAGCAGCACCTAAATACTCTTATAATCTTCATTTTTCTGCTATATTGGGTTGTTTATGCATCTATTGCTGCAGCTGAAGTTTTGCATGTGGTTTTAAAAGTTTCAAGTGGGACCAATATTTGTGGGAATATTACAGGATATTGCTAAAAATATATATTGACAGATCAGTTTAGTGAGCAAGAGGGAAGAATTTGACAGCATTTTCTAATACCTGTAAATTATAGTTTCTTTGTTTAGTAAAAAAAAAAAAAAATTAAGATAGGATGATTTCACATAGCAAAGCAAATATAGACACCAAGCTATAAAGGGGGTGTGTGGAAGGTGTCATAAATTGTGCTCATCAAGCACTGGAAGACTTGAGCAGAGGTTTTGTAGCAGAAATGTTCAGGGAGGGCATATCAGTCCTAGTAAATAGAATTGGTGAGAAGTGATTTTTGACAAATAATGCAGGAACTGGCAGTAATTTTAACAAACAGTTCTGCTGGCTGGGAGTGACTCACTCCAGCACAGTAAAGACTTTGTTGTTAAAAGTACTTACACTCACATTAGGAGCCTGAAATCATCCCAGACATAATGGCCCACATTGAAAGAGCAGGAAACATTAAACAGATTGTCCAATCCAGAGAAAATAATCATAGGAAAATTTATTGAAAGGCAGTTCACCAAATAGCTTATCCTGCAGTTCAGTCCAGTGGGTTTTGCTCCCCTCATACCAAGACTCCCGCCTGTGATTTCAACTCAACAGCATGACTCTGTAAAATAGGTCTTTCCAAGACTACAAAACTAGGAGAGATTTTGGGGCAAGGACTGCGTGAAGATAGAAGCAACAATAAAACCCTTGTTCTGTAAAGAGGAGGGAAACCAGTGCAGCAGCAGCATGATTCATCCTCCTTAACTTCAGCCATCCAAAAGGTAGGTGTGGAATCAAAGTTAGTCATTCCTTTTTTGTCACTTGTGGAGGAAGATGTATCCTGCCTGCTTCAGAGAACTACTTTGGGAACTGCTATTTAGGAAGACTTCCCTCTCTCCATTGCCATGGAGGATACCCAGGGGAACAGCCAGCAGAAAGCAACATCTTCCAACCTAAATCCAGACACAGGACTGCTCTATCTCCAGGTTGCCAAGAGAAGCTGTGGCTGTGCCATCCCTGGGATTGTCCAGGGCCAGGTTGCACAGGGCTTGGAGCAACCTGGGATAGTGGAAGGTGTCCCTGGTTGTGGCAGGGGTTGGAATGAGATGATATTTAAGGTCTCTTCCAACCCAAACCATCCTGTGATTCTCAGAAGTCCCTTCATAAAGCCCACTTTGCTGAAACCAAGGCTCTGTAATTCACTCTCTCCAAGGTGTATGCACAAAGGAGTGTTGGTTTCAGTGCCTACACAAGGTTCAGTAAAATAACCAGATAGAAGAGATATCAGGAGATAAGCAGAGGCAAAGTAAAATTAATCACAAGACCTCAAGAATCACACTTGGCATCTTCAGCCCATAGCAAAAAAATCCCAAATGCCCCACATTCCTAATCTCAATGAATTGAGGCAAGGTAAAAAATTGTGTTCACATGAGATGATTTAACAAATATACTGTCCCAGCTGCTGAGGGTTCAGGGGGGAAAAAAAAGTAAAAATTAGCAATGAAAGTATAAAAATGGAATGAAAGAGAAGTTCAGACTGGCATTGCATTAGATCATCATGGGAAAGGAACAGGAAAACTGTGGCAGCACTGAGACATCCCTGGGGTGGTTAAAAACCACTTGGGGACATGGTTTAGTGGTGGCCTGGGCAGTGCTGGGGAAATTGTTGGACTTGATGACCTTAGAGGACTTTTCCAACCTAAATGATTCTGTGATTTCCTTTTTTAACAGCTCTCTGCTTCAGAATGATTTACTGCAGGGTTTGTATTGATTTACAATTATTAGACAGTTATTGTAATTTATGTTGATAAAGCAATAAGGCAGTACTGAAAATATTTATTAAATATGAGAAACTTTGTAGCATTTAGATATTAATCAAAGTTGATCATCTACAGTATATGTGCTAATAAACCATTAGTGAATATTTAACCTGCAAACACAATGAAAAAATCTGATTGATTACCTCCTTCAGGAACAGAGGGACTTTGTGGAAATTTTGAATTATTTAAATTGTGACACAGCACAGGATTTAGGAGTGGGAAGCAATTTTACTGTGAGATTTTCTTTTGTAGTTGCTGAGTTCCTGATAAAAAGAGTGATGGAACTAATTTTGTTTCTTGTTGATTTAAACATTAGCAATCCTGGGGTTTGCAGAAACATTGAAGATAGTTTTAAGGGTGAGTCAGATACTCTACTGTATAATGGAATCATTGGCCTTCTTTGAAAATCAAATGTTCCTGATAAAAAGAGTGATGGAACTAATTTCGTTTCTTGTTGATTTAAACATCAGCAATCCCGGGGTTTGCAAAAACATTGAAGATAGTTTTAAGGGTGAGTCAGATACTATATTGTATAATGGAATCATTTGCCTTCTTTGAAAATCAAACAATAAAATAATATAAAATGATATGCAGTTGATCATCTACAGTATATGTGCTAATAAACCATTAGTGAATATTTAACCTGCAAACACAATGAAAAAATCTGATTGATTACCTCCTTCAGGAACAGAGGGACTTTGTGGAAATTTTGAATTATTTAAATTGTGACACAGCACAGGATTTAGGAGTGGGAAGCAATTTTACTGTGAGATTTTCTTTTGTAGTTGCTGAGTTCCTGATAAAAAGAGTGATGGAACTAATTTTGTTTCTTGTTGATTTAAACATTAGCAATCCTGGGGTTTGCAGAAACATTGAAGATAGTTTTAAGGGTGAGTCAGATACTCTACTGTATAATGGAATCATTGGCCTTCTTTGAAAATCAAATAATAAAATAATATAAAATGATATGCATAATAAAATAAAAAAAGAAAGCCCCCAGTAACTCGGGCTTCTCAGCACTTTGTTGCAGAAGTCAGAGAAGTATTAGGGGTCAGTTTAGCATTTGCCTAAGAGACCTGATTAATTGGAGATTAAATGATTGTTTGTTCAGCAAATGGTGCAGAAGACTGGGCATGCTTCCCTAACCAGCTGAGCCAGGCTTTGCTAGGCACATCTCCAGGCTAGGGGACACTTCTCATGCTCACCCTGTCCTTGGAAAGGTGGAGGGATGCTGGAAGGGACACAGCCTGGAAAGGAGTTAATCCATTAAAGCCTCCTGGTTGATTAATTTTCTGCTTCAACTCATTTAGATTCTCATTCTGCTGATTGTTTCCTCTCAGGGAGGGCATTTGTGGAAAGGTTATCAACTTCTTGGAAGGACATAGCAAAGCCTCCAAGCACAAACCTAGCCTACTTTTCCAAATAAACAGCTGCAGACAAATCCTGGCTTCATTGATGGGAATGGAATTTTTCAGAGAAACACAGAATGGTTGGGGTTGGAAGGAACCTCTAAGATCATTTAGTCCAACCACTGAAGCAGGTTTTGAATATCTCCAATGAAAAAGACTCCACAACCTCTCCAGACAGTCTGCTCCAGTGCTGTTACTCTCACAGGATAAATTATTTTCCTCATATTCAGGTGGAATTTCCCATGCTTCAGTTTATGCCCACTCCCCATGGTCCTGTTGCTGAGCACCATAGAAAAAAGTCTGGCACCTTCCTCTTGACACCCACCATTAAGATATTTGCATGCATTGATAAATCCACTCTCACATGTCTCTTCTTGTGGCTGAACAGCCTCAGCTCTCTCAGCCTTGCACTGTAAGGGACATGCTCCAGTCCCCTCTTCATCATCTCCAGGAGCTCCAGGTTCCTCCTGTCCTGAGGAGCAGAATTGCACACAGCACTTCAGATGTGGAATCTGGAATGTGGCTGAGCAGAGGGGCAGGATCACCTCCCTTAACCTCCTGGAAATTCTCTAATAAATCCCAGGATCCTGTTGGCCTTATTGGCACAAGGACATACTGCTTGCCATGGACACTTCTTGTTCAGCACAACCCCAAGTCCTTCTCCCCAGAGCTGCTCCATCAGGTCACCCCCAGCTTGAGCTGGTGCCTGGGGTTGTTCCCCTCAGGTGCAGGACCCTGCGTTTGAATTTCAGAACTTTGTTAAAATTCAGGAATTTTTTTTTTTTTTTTTTTCCTAACAGAGGAATCAAGCACCAATTGCTTTTCGGACAACATTCCACTGGTAAAATAAACGTACCTGATGTTTGTTGGATATTTTCTTAGTTCTTCACATATCACAGAATTCCAGAATGGCTTGGCTTGGAAGGGACCTTGAAGATCATCCACTTCCAATCCCCCTACCATGAGCAGGGACACCTTCCACTAGCCCAGGATGCTTCAAGCCCTGTCTGACCTAGGCTTGGACACTTGAAGGGATCCAGGGACAGCCACAGCTTCTCCAGGCACCCTGTGCCAGAGCTCATCATCCTCACAGGGAAGGGTTTCTGGTGCTCAGGGTTATTCTTCCCCAGGTACAGGACTCTGCTATTGCATTTGCAGGGTGCCTCGATGAAGGAGGAATGATGCATCTGACTCCATGTACTCAGAGGTTAATTTATTACTTTATGATACTGTAATTCACAGCAGAATCCAATGAAACAATCACCTGTGGATAAACAATCTCCAAACACATTCCAAAGAAGCAAACACAGGAGAAGCAAATAAGGTAAGAATTGTTTTCCTTTTTCTCTGAGGCTTCCCAGGAGAAAAATGCTGGGTGAAGGGATTTTTCAGAAAATATGAATGTGACACTCTGCATTTGCCTTTCTTGAGATTCACTGGGTTTCTCTTTACCCGACTCTCCAGCCTTTCCAAAGTCCTGCTGAATGGCCCCACAACCTCCAGGTGGATCAGCCACTCCTCCCAGTTCTGTATCATCAGCAAACATGTTCAGGGGACACTGTCCCTTCATCCAGCTCACTGCTGAACAAAGAGAACAGGACTGAAGCCAGCACTGGCCCTTGAGGCACAGCACTACCTATAAGCCTCCAAGTGGACTCTGCCACTAGACACAACCCTCTGGGCTCAATGAAAGTGGTCAGTGAAGACCAAAAGTTGGCCTTAAGCAAAATGTTTCAGCCCTGAGCAATGTGTGTATCAGAAGCAGTAAAAATTGGTTGCTTTTTAATTAGGACTGGGGAAAGGAGGAAATGGGCCATAACACACCATGTTCGGCATGGGTGGGACATGCAATGAAAATCCAGTTGCAGTAGGAAACTGCTTTCAGCAGGAGAGCATAATATGAGGTGTGAAACATGAAGCTTTGTAGATAGGAAGTCTCACTACACAGAAGTTAGATGTAATTACCAAAGGAAATTATAACATTATGGCAGAGACCAAGGACATGTATGATGCATTATGAGAAAGATCAGACTGAACTGCAAGGGCTTCCCTTAAACTGTCTTAATTTAAGGTTATTTAAAACTTCCCCCAACACCTTATTTAGATTGGCTGCAAAAGTACACTGAGTGTTAAAAATTTCTTCTCTAAAGTTTTGATCTGTGAGCCATTAATATTTCCCTTAATTTAGCTTGTGTGCTATTTAAAAATCAGAATTGCCTCCCTATGGAAATGGATTTCTTGGAGGTAGTTATTCCATTACAGGGGATGATTATTTTGTTGTTCCCCACCACTCCACCAGTTTACACCGCCAGACTATTCTGCTTACTCACAGGAATGAATCTTCACAAGGATTTTAAAATCCCAATCACAATATTGATACAAAATACTTTCCATTCTTCCTAGGTATTCATGGCACACACTGTAACAATCCATCTGTTACCAGCACCCTGCTCTGCAGAATGTTTAAACTGTGTGAATTAGGAGTAAAAATGGGTAGGATTTCTTTCTTTCACTATACCTGTGATTTGCTTAGCACAGTGAGCACGGGAGGAAGGAGAAAATAGCTTGGCTGATGTGTAGGTTTTGAATTTTTAATATTTTTGACTATTATTGTTAATATTGTCAGCTGTGCTGCCCCAGGAGTACATGAGATAATAATATAGCCAAGCATAACTGTTAGCAGAGCTCTGATTTTAAAATACTTAAAATAGAGATGTTCTGCTATAGTTTCTCTGAGGACCCTTCTCGTAGGTGTAATCAGTGACAGAGGTATAACCTGTCTTTATCACATCCTGTCAGCAGCACTGATGTTTCCAGGACTTTTCCCCCACCATATCTGTATCGATGATTCATCTGACTGTGTCACTTGGATTTGTTCACAGATTTGTTTCTGTTGTTCAATGTAAAGATGATGTTAATACCCAGCAAAAGTGATGAAATTGTCTTTTACTTCACACTAGTTAATAAATCAATTTATACACCAGTGAAAAGCTGCAAAAAATATTCTTTTTATCCACAAGAACCTCATGTTCATAGCTTCCATTTGTGTACTAGATATACTGGAGGGTGATAGTGAGGAAAAAAAAAGCAACCCTGTAGGTATATCCAGCGATTTTCTCCTTGGCAGCATTTAAACAGGAAACAAAAGAAGTTAATTCAGTACGTGCCTCAACGTGGTAAATTTTCGACAGAAATTCTGCTTGCCCCCAACATTTTTACGAGTTCCAGGTGGAAATTCTATGGCCTCAATGATTCTGCAATATCTGGAGACAGCACAACCCATCAAAAGTGCAGGAATCATCCCGATCCTTCCCGTCTGCTGCCAGCAGAATACACAGCCAGCAATTCCCAAAGCCTCCCTCCGGCATTTCTCTGTTGGATTCACATAACATGTCAAAGAAATGATTTTTCTCTTTGATTACTGCAGTAAAATAAAAAGCACTGAAAAAAGCAACATCTGAGAAACTTACCTTGCAGTTACATGAAAAATCCAGCTCCCTGTAAAGAAGTGTAATGAGGAGGGAGTCACGGTCGTTACTCCTTGTTACAGCACTTTAGTGTAACAATGCCATTTGGAGACCCTTGCAGCAGGAAAGTCAGAAAAAGCAAGTCAGCAATCAACTCCCCAGGCCAATAGACTAAGATATATCAACTCCAACTTTAGTGCATTTGGACTCTAAAGAAGTTCCCTCTGTTGGCTGAAATGCAAAGGCTGGAGCACAGCAATATTTTTCTGTCCTGTTGGCTTTTTCTACCTCTTTCCACCTGACAGTAACACTTAGTAGTTAAAGCAGGAAATGGAATTCTGGCTCTAAAGGTCTAAAATTGAGTTATTGTCTTAAGTAATCATGGAGAGAAATATATATATGTACAGCTTTAAGGTACAGGTGCTTAAGTTTTGCTAAACCAATTTAGAATTAGGCAGATAAGCACCTTTCAAAAGCTTACAGATCCCTTTCAATTTCTGGCCCCTCTTTTTTTCCCCCCCTTCTTTTAGATTTCTGAGACAACAAGAAACATCTGTGGGCTTTTTTAGTGCTTTACTTTCAGTCCTGCCAATTATGTGCTGTTCTAATTAGAGTCAATGAGAGGTGTGGGCTTCTACTCCCCCTGTTAAAACATCATCAAATGAAACAGAGCATTTTATTCCAGCCTTCTTACTTGATTCAGCACATCACAGGTGTGGCAGTGAAGCTGTGAATATATTTTTTTTTGAAGCCCCGAGAAGGAAAGGAGATGGAGATGTATTTGTGCATTAAGAGCTACAATCATTTGATTATTCTGGTTTTACAACAGGTCTAAGTGGAACAAGCACAAACTGACCCAGAGAGCACAGTGACCTCCCAAATGGTGCAGGCCTGGCTATGCAAGGCTGTAACTACAAAAAAAAATCTTTTTTAAGAGCTCAAGATAACCTCAGCTCAAGATAACCTCAACTCAGTTTAGCATGTTTTCAATACAGCAGGAGGACATTTGAGGTCAAGATCTCAGGATCCCCTGTTCAACACTCACTATTTCCCTTTCCACTCCCTCTAGCCATTCCTGCTACTAGACTTGGCTGGCTTCACACCACACTGAATTGGCAATTTTTTCTCTTTGCATTAGAGAACAAATTCAAAAAAACAGCCATGTGTATCATGGATAGAAAGGCAGGGAGGGGATTTAAATCAGCTGGGAAATTCCGAGGCTGGAAATGCTTGTTTATAACAAAGGGAAACTAATGGGTCTTACTGAGTAGCACGATGTTCAACTCTGCTTTCTCACCACTATTCCCCATCAAACAGGGCTGCAGTTACATATTTGTCTGGGGAGGGATAATGAAGAAACTGTGAGTAGAAAACAAAGAGCTTGTTACCAGTCAAAGATTAGCCCATGTTGTAGCCCAGACATTTTCCCTGCAAGCAATATAGTCAGCAGAGCATAAAACTACATTTTACTGTTCAAGGTGCATTCAAATACAGTGGTGATAGCAGAAAAATACACAACTTTTAACAAGGCAGCAAAATAACTTGGATTTCTTATTTAGCCAGGAGATTAATTTCCTCACAACTTGCCAGATATTCAGGATGGAAAGCAGATTTCTGCTTAGAGCTGTTTGTCCCATCAAAGCCCATTGGGTTGACTTGTGTCAAAAAATTGGGAAGGCAATCCCAATTTAGATACCAGGTGCCTGCTTTGAAGATCGATGATTAACTTAAGAAAATCCAGTGTCCTGGCTTTCAAACCGCAGTGAAATTACATCTGGAGGAAGATCAGACTGGTTTTGTACCCTGCAAAGGGCCATAAATGTCAGTCACCTGTCACACATGATGTTGGCATTTATCACAGTATATCAGTAGAAGAGAGTAAGTGGTAAAATATAATTCAAGATATAAGAGAATTGATTCTGTATGGCTTCAGGATGTTTTCTAATTAATTATTCAGAGGGGAAAAAAAAAACCCAAAAAACAACTGCTGGTTCCCAATGGAAATAGAGAACAAAGTTATTTAATGAGCTGCCATAAAACACAAACAAGTTCAGTTGGCATTATGCAGATAAGCTCAAAGAACTTTTTCAAGATTATAGTTTAAAAAGGGGACATATTTCAGAAGTTCTAACAACATTACCTCATCGTCCAGCTGTTTATATTGTACTTGCAGCTCCTTTGAAAAGATGCCAAAATAAAGTAAATTTGAATATTATCTGCAGAGAACTTCTCTGTGGAATAATCACCAGACTGCTTTTCATTATACCACAATTATATCATCAGCATCTAATGATCAGAATGCAGAGCAGCTGATTATTTTCATAATGCAATTACTTCATTACATCTTCGAAAACTCAGCTGCATGCAAACAGTTCTCTCCAAATAACCCATTTGTCTGATTAATCATCTGACGGGAACTCCTCTCTCTTGCCCCCTTTTAAACATTCACCTGTTTTCCCTGTGCTTCCTGTCTAACTTGGTCATTACAGCATTAATCACTCAGGAGGAAAGAGGAAGATGGGCTCTTTCTCAAAATATACAGAGAGATCCACATTTTCCAAGTGAGGCAAACAAAATTGTTCCCAGGGATTTGCCCTTGCCACTTTTTGTGTGTCCAAGTCTCAAGGTATGCATAGAAATCAGGTATTTGTGCAGGGGTTTATTAGGTGACAAATGCAGGTGGCTAACATGATGCTTCCTGGTACACACAGTGTCTGGTGGGTGTTTTTTAGGCAGACATTTCCAAATAGCTGACTTTAACCCTCTGCTCCTCACTGTCAAGAGGAATCTCTAAGGTTTTTGCTAATAACTGCTTTCTTTCATGTGTATTTTAAAATAACTTTAATCCTAGTGGAGCTAACCAGATAAAAATATAAAAGGCTGCAGTGTTTGATTGTTCAGCAGGATCGTTTATACAGAGATGCTGGAATAAAAATAATTAGCACTTCTAGGGACTTCCAGCTGAAGATCCGAAACCTTGTTTGTGGAAAAAAAATTAGTTAGGCTTACATTTACTCCATGCCTTTTGCAAAACTCAGTGACTCAAAGAAGAAATGTGAGGGCCAATGTACTGCTTATTTTAGTTGTTTTTTTGTGCTTTGCTCAAGTTCACAAATCCCAAACAAGAAGGCCAAGGAGGATCACACCTCCAGATTCCTAATCCCTCTCCCCAACAGATAGCCACAGTACCTTGAAGGATCAATCACATGCTCAGAAAGGGAGAACTTATAAAAGAAAATATTTTAGGCAAATCTACTGAGGCCTAGACATAAGAAGAACGATATTTAATTGAAAGAGAATCTGAATTAAATGCCCATATGAGAAACAGACTTATGAGATTGTAAAAGAAAAATTATTGTAGCAATTATGATAGTAATAACAATGCTATTAGAGATAGGATTCCTTTTGTAAAGTCTTCTGTCATTTTGGGCGAGTAATTTATTCATTTTAATTTCTGTAGACTGGTATGTTGATAATCAGCTTTACTCCAAAGGGTTTTTCTACAATTTGGAAGGGGAAGAAATTTGTAAAATTGGAGCTCCTTATGCTTGAAATCTAATTACAGCTACAGAATCCCCTCTGTCTAACATTTTACTTCATAGTGGTCCAAGTCGCATCTATCACAGCTGGGTTTCTCTACAGCTGTTACACCTCTGCAATTTCATTTTGTTGGGTAGGTGATGAACAGCAAGTTTAGGCTTGATTTTTAAACAGAACTTTCCATTGGCTGCATTTTTACAGTTCCTATTTAAGAAAGTTAAAAACCTTCCCAGCGAAAAATACAGAACCGCAGAATTCCAGAGTGGTTTGGGTGGAAAGGCATCTCAAAGAGCATTGTGTTCCAACCCCTGCCATTGACAGAAACACACTCCACAGAAAAGTCCACCTTCCCAACTTTGTCCAAGCTGGCCTTGGACACTTCCAGGGATCCAGGGGCAGCCACAGCTTCTCTGGGAAACCTGTTTGAAGGCCTCACTACCTTCAAAGGGAAGAATTTCTTCACAAAATCCCATCTGTCTCTGCCCTCTGGCAGTGTGAAGCCATTCCCTGTGTCCTGTTCCTCCGTCCCTTGTCCACAGTCTCTCTCCAGCTCTCCTGGAGCCCCTTTAGGCCCTGCAAAGGTCTTTGAAATTCCCCCTGGAGCCTTCTCTTCTCCAGGTGAACACCCCCAGGTCTCCCAGCCTGGCTCCAGATCAGAGGGGCTTCAGCCCTTGGGGCATCTCTGTAGCTTCCTCTGGACCCTCTCTAACAGGTCCAGGACTTTCTTGTGCTGAAGAAGCCAGAGCTGGGATCACCCTGACCAAGGTACAGCTCCTTGTCTTGGATATGAAGTTTTCCTGGCCCTGTTTCCCAAGCTTGTCCAGGTCCCCCTGGAGGCCTGTGCTCTTTTCTTGCACCCCTCAGCCTCATGTCACCAAGGGTGCCCTCAATTCCACTCTCTGTGGCACTGATAAAGAGCCCTGGTCCCCGAGGCAGAGCTCTGAGGGACATCCCTCATTCCTGGCCTCCACCTGGGCATGGATCTGATATCTTATGAAAGCTGACCTAGAACAAAGACTAGACAGGGCTAAAGAATAAAACAGGTTTTTATTAAAAGGCCTCAATGGATGCACCTTGGGCAGCACAAGAACCCAGCCAGGGTTGCACCCAAGATGAACCAAAATGGTCACAAAATGTACGAGCGCTGATGGGGCCTCTCACTTTGATCACTTCTGCTCCATTTGCAGATTGCAGTTCATTGCCCAATTAGAGCTCCAGCCCATGAAGTCCCATCCTTCTTGCTTTTCTCTCTTCTGCCCACATTGTTTGTGCTCTTGGACCTGAGATTTGGATCATTTGTCCTTGGTGCCCAGCTGGAGCAGGAATTGTTTTGTCTCCCTGCTCTGTGCAGAGAGCTCACCATCCCCTGATGTGAAGCTCAGAAGTGCACACTAAAGCAGCACAGAATCTGAAAAATAGAAAATCTAAAACCTGAGCCATTAGATCCACTGACCACAGCTCTCTGGATATGTCCTTTGAGACATTCCTTTATTCCCTTAGTACTCCATAAGTCAAATTTGGTTTCTCTCCAATTTGTACAGAAGGGTGTCATGTGGGACCATCTCAAAGGCCTTTCAGAAATCTGCATGGATGAGCATCTTTCCATCTTCCCTGGGCATATTCCTGCCCCTTATTTGTTTCAAACCAATTTCCACCTCCTCCCTGAATATTTGTGAACAAAAGACTTGTCAATATCTAGTACAGATTTTCCCTGAAGCACCCAAAATCCCCTTCAAGACATTAGATGTGGTTCTACATATGGGGATATATCAGATCAGGAGCATAAACCCAAAAATAAATAGCACATCTTATCTGCAGGGAGATTCCAATCCAATGCATTAAACTGGTTGAACTGGCTCTTTATGCAGTGCAGGTATAGATTGGAAGAACTTCTGTATAAGGCTTTACCTAAAGCTCATGTAATTAGGGAAAAGGGCAAAAGAGGAGAAAAAAGCTGAAAGCCAAACAGAAGTGAGCTGGAGCTTCTCCCTGTGCTGTAGGAACGTCTGCATATCCTTGCTGGGTGGCTTTTACAGGGTTTTAGGATACAGGAAAGCATTTGGAGGCACTGAAGAAAAGCTGGGAATGCTCCTGACTCAAGCTGTGGAAACTGCTCTCCTTCTGTCCTCAGTGCTGGGGTTCAGGCACCTATCAGGAGCTTCACGTGTGGAAAACACATCCTGCTGGGTCAGCAGGACACGAACATCTCCCTAAACCTGGAGCCAGGACACGAACATCTCCCTAGACCTGGAGCCAGGACATGAGCATGTCCCTAAAACTGGCTCAGCAGGACACAAAGAAAAGCTGGGAATGCTCCTGACTCAAGCTGTGGAAACTGCTCTCCTTCTGTCCTCAGTGCTGGGGTTCAGGCACCTATCAGGAGCTTCACGTATGGAAAACACATCCTGCTGGGTCAGCAGGACATGAACGTCTCCCTAAACCTGGAGCGAGGACATGAACATGTCCCTAAAACTGGACCAGCAGGACACGAGCACGTCCCTAAACTTGGATCGGCAGGACATGAGCATCTCCCTAAATCTGGATCAGCAGGACATGAGCATCTCCCTAAACCTGGAGCCAGGAAAGGCACAAGCAACTCCTTAAACCTGGAGCCAGGACATGAACATCTCCCCAAACCTGGATCAGCAGGACTCAAGCATGTCCCTAAACCTGGAGCCAAGACATGAGCATATCCCTAAACCTAGATCAGAAGGACAAAAGCATGTCCCTAAACTTGGATCAGCAGGACATGAGCATCTCCCTAAACCTGGAGCCAGGACACAAGAATCTCCCTAAACCTGGATCAGCAGGACATGAGCATGTCCTAAACCTGGAGCCAGGACACGAGCATGTCCCTAAATGTGGAGCCAGGCTGCCCCTGAGAAAGCAGCAGGCTTCACCCTCTGTGTACCAGCAAGCAGGTTTGATAAATACAGAAAGTCTCCCTAAACCTGGAGCCAGGAAAGGCACGAGCAACTCCTTAAACCTGGAGTCAGGACATGAGCATGTTCTTAAGCCGGGATCAGCAGGAAGGACACGAGCATCTCCCTGAACCTGGAGCCAGGACATGAGCATATCCCTAAATGTGGAGCCAGGCTGCCCCTGAGAAAGCAGCAGGCAAGATGCTGGCTTCTCCCTCCATGTACCAGCAAGTAGGTTTGGTAAATACAGAAATAAATTATTCAGGATTCTCCTTCTTGGGATTCTCTTTCTCAACTGCTCTTATTCCCAGCAGCTCTGGGAGGCTGTTAGTTGAACGCCTTCCCAATTTCTTCAGTACTTTAAGCCAGACCATTTTCACTTAGTCATATTTTACACTGTTTTTTAAGCACATTGTCACCAAAACATTGGCTGAATTTGTAACAAACCCCCAAAATTTGTGGCAAATAAAGCATTTAAAAAATTATCTTGGAAACATCTAAGTAAAAACCACCTAGTTATAAACCCTTTGGAGAACTTTAGGGGAACAACAAAGTCTTTTGGATCTTCCCAAAAAAGCTTGGGAAACAATTTGCTTCAATGTGATATCTTCACATCCTAAATAGAGAAATAAAAAACTCCATCTGTGCCCCTCATTAGGTGCGTGTTGTTTATTGTGCATGTCACACTGGTAGAGTACAAGGGAGATATTACCCTGTGCACATCTTTCTTTTCACTCAGCTGGACTTTTGCCACTGGTTTCAAAGAGAACATGTTATCTCATAATTAGAGAAAGCCCAGGAAAAACAGAAAAATAGGTCATAATGTCCAAAACAACTGTGATTCAATGCTTCTGGCCAGTTATTTTCCTACACTGTGATTAATTTAAGTTAATTTAATTTAGCTTGTTTTAATAATTGCATAACTTTTATCTGGATGCCCATACCAGATGGCTCAACCAGCCTGAAAACAGGAAGATGCTGTAATTGTGGCAGCCTAATAACATTTATTTACTACAAGCCTGACTGTCTGTGACACGCATCAGAGATCTGCAATATTGTTCTTTGCACTATATTGCTTCAGTGCACTTCAATTTTAGCAGCACAATCTTTTGCCTCTCCCAGATTTTCTGAGAAAATTTGGATTTTTAATGCACTTTTCCCCTTTTGTGCTTCTTGTGAGAACTCAAAGTGTCACAGTTCTGGGTTCTGCCTCTTTGTCTCTGCAAATCATCAGGCTAAACTCTGTCAGCCTCCTGGACTGATCATGGCCTGGATGATTCCTGTGCCTCAATAATTATCTCATAACATGTGGACAATTAATATATCTTCAGGTTGTTCATTCCTTGATCCAAAATTGAGGAAATATTCTGCCTCCAATTTGTAACAAAAAAAATCTTTCCTTTTTAAAGCTGGAAAATGAGTAACTTACTGCTTTCAACCAAGCAGCATTTCCTTTGGTTTGTTTCTGCTTATTTAATTTCCGTTTGCTCACTGTTAGGAAGTCAAAGTAATTTTTAATCTCAGATGTAACATTAGCAATTTCCAATATTTCTTTTCTCCAACCTGTGAGAATCTCATTTGACTTCGTGCGCCCAAAATTCCTGGCAAAACTCTTGTATGACGTTTTCAGCAACTGAGCAATGAGGCAAATAAGGTGAAAATACGTCTGAATTAGATTATTTGAGGGGAAACATCTGAATTTTGGAGCCATTTTGGTACATTCTTTTCTTCTCTACTAGTTTCTTTTCTTTACTACTTCTTTACAATTGCCACACTGAAGATCACCTGCTCTGGCAGCTGATCCACCTATCAAGCCATGTAGAAAAAATATGGATTGTCTTGAAAAATCCACTTCTGCTGCTGGTTTGCCACTCTAATGGAGAAAGAGATTGTTATAAATACACACCCTTGAGTATGTTGATGCAAAACTTTTATTTTCCATCAGTATGAATTTATTTGGGGCATTTGCTGCTGCCATGCCCACCTGTATTGTGCTACCAAAAATCCAAATAGTTTTGTCAAACAGCAACCAGTCCTGTATAAACATCTCTTTTTGTCACTTTTTACAGAAGCAACGTGTCATTTTAATGGTGTTTTTTTAGGTAGTGGGGACAGTTTTTATTGCTGAACTGAACCAACTATTTTCCTTAGGAGAACTAAAAATCAATTGACTAGAGGAGAGATTTCATTAACAGGGACCAAACCCTATTTTCAGTGAAATCAAATCAGCGGGAAATTTGCTATGCATGACCAGGGACCCACATTCTAATTACAATTAATCAGTTATCCCGTGTATTTGGCTGCTCTTTTCCTGTTCTCAAATAATTTGCAAATCACACTGAATTTCTTGCATGCTTATTTCTTGTCTGGAATTGTTCAATACTAATTTACGTGAACCCATTTCAGCTTATGACATGTTCATGCATTATTTATTTAGATTTAAGGGGTATGTTTTCGTTTTCTGAATGAGACAAGGTATTCTTATTTCCTGCATAGGTGTCTGAAATACCAAAGCGGGAATGATTCAAAAAGAAATGATCATAATTTTTTTGGAACTCTCATTTTGTTTATTGACCAAAGAATGTGTTCAGGTTTTCATTTTCCTTCCCTATTATCTATTAAAAGCCATGGGGAAAAGAAAGATGGGGAAAAATAAAGAAGACAATAGTCAGAAATACTGGTGTGCTTTTTGTTCTTTTTGAAAACCAATGACTGCAAAATGCTGGGCAAAGAGAAAAATAAGATTTCTTGAGAAACGATAGTTCTTTTAAAAAAATGAAATAAAAAATCAATGATGTCTCATATGAGGATGTTGAATAAGAGATGGAAAATAACAATAGTATAATATTGTGCATGTAAGAATATAGGTGCAGAACAGCTGCTCATTGGGAAAATAACTGATTCTAGAGTTCAGTAAAAAACAAGAACTGAACAACCATTCTGAGTCTAAATGAATATTTCTGAATACTGATTTTACAGCAGTCAGATAGGTCCTGACTCACTTTCTGGGGAATGGATAAATTAGGACATAAACTCATTGCTGGAACAATTCCCCTTGATATGAATGGACTTTGGATCAAGAAAGGAAATAATGAGTTGGAAAATGAAAAGAAACAATAGAGTGGTAAGGAACTGTCAGGGCAAGTGTGATGGCAACAGCTGGACCCTTTTTGTTTAGGCATAAATCCCAAATTTCTTCCCATAGCTGGAACAAGTGCCAGTACCAGGGACTGGCATCCTGTGGATGCCTCCCAGAGTATTAAGCACAGACCTTTGGGTTTACATTCTAACAGGGGCAATTTCTCTCCTCACCTCCAGTTTCCTGTAGCATCTTTTTTTTGATCCATCACCTCCGTTCCTGGCAGTTCACAGTTTTTTAAGTCATTCAGGAAAATTTACAAATGAACTTTCCCAACATGCTATATCAGATACCTCATTTAATTTGTCTTTATGGTGTCCCAGGATGATTAATTATCTTCTGGAAGTGCTCTGTGTATCTCACAGAGAATTTTTTAGTGTTACCTCCCAGGATGATTAATTATCTTCTGGAAGTGCTCTGTGTATCTCAGACTTCTGTTTTACTGAATTTTTTAGTGTTACTTCTTTGTTGCCTGAGAGTGCACCTGCTTCTAATTTTATGCAGATGATATACAATTATATCTTTAGAGGGATTCAAATGACAATGTTTCTCTCACTTTTAGTGCTGCCTTTCTAACATAAAGCTGTGGTTTAGTACAGATTTTAACAAAGCTAAAATCAATTAATCATATACCTTGAATTACATCAGCTTAGGCATTGTAAAAGAAAAAAAATTGAGAGCTGGAGCCTCTTCATTCTAAATTGGGCCAGTATCAGGGAAAGATTGTATGAATATTTTAATGTTAAGTGCTTTTAAATCACTATGGTATTTTCTTTTCAACAATTCCCATTCTCACAGACAACTGTAGTGGCAGAATTTTGAAAATCAACTTAGAAATTTATAACAATCTCATTAGAAGCTTAATTTTACAACTCACAGTCATCTAAAAAGTTATTTTAGGCATGTAACACAATGTCTTTGAGCACCACTGGCTCTTTGAATAAAGAATCATTACAATCAAAAGTTGGCTAATGAAATTTAATAGAAAATATTAAGCTATAGATACAAATAATGTTTTCTGAAGAGGTCGTAGCATGGATAATTCAAGAAATAGGAATAGATAGAATTTTTAAAAATGCAATTATTTTTATATTCTTTTAAACTTCTTTATTTCTTTTTATCATTTTAGCAGATACCTAAGTATTTTCTGCATGTTGGCAGAAATTTCTTGTTATAATTTTAGTAGATATCCAAGTATTTTCTGCATGTTGGTGACACAAGACTAAGAACAATCCTTGTCAGGTATGTGTAGAGCTATGCCCAAAGGCCTGTGTGTGAAATATTTACTCACTAAATACAATATTTACAATACAATATTTACAATATTTACCACTGCTTCTTCCAGAGCAGAAAGGTACCCATCCTCAAAATACTCCCTAATCCTGCCCTACTGCCAGGTGTGTCCATGCCCACCCTGCCAGATCCATGGGCAGGTTGCTGGGAAATGTGGCATTTCCACTGCCCATCTCCACCTCAGGAAGGGGAGATTAATGCATGCTCCAAGACAATCTTGGATTTGCATAAACTATTTTGGAGTGACATGATTAAAGATGGCAATCCAGGCAAAACTGCAGTGAAGTTTTTGTCATTTAATAGCTCTGCAGTGTCCTTAGTAATAATAAAGGAAATTGTGTAACTAAGAGCATGTGTAGATTGGTAAAAGGCATCCATTCCTGGTACAGAAAAAAAAATTACTGACAAAGCTGCTGAACTGTTTTTTGCATCCTTTATTCCTTTCTTATTAGGTAACACAATAAAATTATCATCTTTCCTGACTACTCTGGACATGAGAGAGGGATTCCTCTACTATGCTCAAAACAAACTCAAAAATTCATAGAATATTGGTTTGGGGTTGGAAGGGACCCCTAAGATCATCCAGTCCCACTCCCAGGGACACTTTCCACTCTCCCAGGTTGCTCCAAGCCCTATCCAGCCTGGCCTTGGGTGCTTCCAGGGTTCCAGGGGCAGCCACAGCGCATCTGGGCACCCTTTGCCACGGCCTGCCCGCCCTCACAGGGAGGAACTTCTTTCTCTGCAAGATCCCACAGCCTACTCAGACTCTACAGGATTGATCCAAGGGCTCTGGTTCAGGGTCTTGTCCTCAAGCAGAAGGTGGTTGATGAAATCAGGTGCTGGTGGAGCACTGAACACTAATTCTGTACTGTGTGTTACATCAGTACTTATAATTTATTCTATTTAGCCAAGAAGGACACGCACAGACACAGGCTTTAGGAAGACCTGGCTCAGATGAAGAGGGAAATGGTGATTTCATTATCCAGTGGCCTCATCATTTCATGCCTGTTGGTAAAGATACAGCAAACCTCTGGGCTGAGTGATTACTAAATGATACTTTCCACATCTGCCCTTCCATTGCACCCTCTATCCACTTATCACAGAGTGTAACTGAGCCTTTGCAGCTATTTATTATAATTTTCAGTGGAGCACAGTTGACCTTGTGTTTGTAGACAACTTCTTTTGACCCATCCACTTTAAATAAAAAAACACCTCCAATCAGTTTATAACGGTGGAACAGAGGGAGGAATATAATGATATTGATGAAATGGATATAAGACTACTGAGGCTGAATTTTAATTCAGTCCTGGTGCTGTTTGCATCTAATAAAATTCCTCTCAGGGAATTTTTTTAAGCTGACCTCTTCAAAGTAATTCACAGCATGATTCACTGTACAGCCAGTTTTCATAATCACAGTGTGTGAGATAAAGCAGAGCTGCAGTCAGGCATGCAGCTACAGGACAATTGCAAACCATCATCCTGCTGGGAACGAGCAGAGAAATTTAATTAAAGCTCCACTTTTCATGAAGAATCGGTGAGGATTCATTCTTCTTGTTTCGAAGAGGAAATGGCACTCAGGATTTCAGCACTCAGGTCCTGGCATTGCCACCAGCCCTCTAACGGTGGCCTTGCTAATGGAAAGACCATTTTTCCATGGTTGTTCTGCAGCTGGGGATTTCTGGGATGCTCTGTGGCCACTGCTTCATTGTTAAGTGTCTTGGTTTGAAAAGACAGGAGTCTGCTGAGGAAGGCAGGAGCCTCTTCTGAAGTGGAAAATGTAAACTCCCTCCCTCTGAATTATTATAATTTTGGAATTAAGGGGGTCTCAGACAAAGATATGGGAATAGGAATAACAGTTCTTTACTAGAAAATTAAAAATACGAATGCAACAGTACAAACAAAAAAAGACAAACACTGACAGTCAGAGCAGGAGCTGAGCCCTGTTCGTCAGGGTGGTGGCACAGTCCCATCCCATGGGGGCTCAGCCCTCCTGCAGTGCCAGCTGTGCTTCTGCTGGAGCAGGGATCCTGCACAAGGCTGCAGTTTTCCTCTGCAGCTCCAGGGCTGCTGGAGATGGGCCTGCTCTTCCTCTGGGAATGCAGGGGGCAAAGGCTGCTGTGCTGTTCCAGGCTCAGATTGTATCCAGGTAGGAATGCTTGGCTCCTCCCCTGGGCAGAGCATCTCCCAGTGGGATATTGGAATTTTATCAGCCATGCAGGGATACTCACTGGCCATGAACAGAAGATAATTAATAATTAATGACCCATTAACAGAAGAGATCTCCTGGAGGGAGGATTGGTTGTGGAAGAGATAAAGAAAACTGCCCAATGTACAGAAGAGAACTGCCCCACCTCTGACAGGTAGGGACAGAATACACACACCCATTTCCAACCTAAAACACTAAGTAATGTAAGAACAGTCCTATGGGGTGTAACATTTGGCCCACCGTGTGCATTTTTTAAGTATTTTCATGGTGGAGTAACACCAGTCCTTCAAAAACACGGTGCAGCAGCTTCTCCAAAGCCAGTCCATGATGGGAACCAACATGTGCTAAGCTGACACCAGCTCACTCCAAATTTAATGATTTTCCAAACTGCTCATGCAGCCTGACCTGAGGGAACAAGCTGATACCACCCAAGGATTATGAAGCTTCCCATCCCATGGCAAAACTTCAGTGGTGTACAAAGTCTGCTTTTGGATTCTACAAAGGCTGGGTGAACTCCACACTGGTGATCTGGGAAGAAGACACGAGTTTTAATGCTGAGTTTTACACCATGAGATGATTTGCAATAAAACTACTTCAAAGAGGAAACAGCTTTAAAATCCTTCTTAACTTAAGCTCTTCTTCCTTCTCCCCAGCCTTAATGCAGTTTTATTTACTTTTAAGATAGGGATTCACTTATAGGATAGTACTGAATGGTTGTCTCAGCCAGTCTCTTTTGAAACTATATTTACCTACTGCATGTGGCTTGTTATGAGGTTTAAAGCATCTTTTAGAGGGAGAAAAATCAACAGCAATTGCTGATATCTTCAGCCATACGGTCCTAATTTCCTCAGATTCAAGGATCACAATGCAGAGGGAGAAAATGCTGAAATAGTAGAGTAATTTATAAATTTTATAACAGCAAATATGAGACAGAAAACAGCCCCTTACCTACATGTGCTGTGGGTGCAGACAAGGCAAATGGAATACAAATATAGTATTTTTCTAGTGAAAATGAATAGACAAAAAGAAAGAAGACACAGATCTTCCTCATCCTCTTCAGACCCTATTGAGGTATCACTGTTCTCCTGGATGGGAGTGGCTGAATTCTGTTCCTTGCATCACTGTCTCCTCACTGGGTAGCTTGAATTGATTACAGCTGGGGCTGCTGGGATCTACCAGTTTGCTCCCCATTAAAAGCAGATTTTTTTCCACTGAGACACCGTGGGAAATACACAAACAGGCCTGTGGGAGTGGAGTCAAACTCCAGAAAAAGAAATGAAAACAACCTTGTAGTTATTTATGGGGAAGATCCTGGTGAGTCTGGAGTCACAGATTGGACTGAATCACTTTTTTTTTTTTTTCTCTTCATATCTCTGCTTAGGTTCCTGCTTCCTCATGTCTAGTCATCTACATCTGTGACAGGTAGTAAAGATGTTTGATTTGTCCTTTTTGCTGTTCAGTGTGTGGAGAAAATGCTGGCAAACCAGGATGTTTCCCTGAAACCCTCCTGCAGAGGCCCAATTTAACCATCCTCATATTCTATTTCCCTCTCACACTGATTCCCTCTTGCCATGGAAGATAGTCACAGCACTGTGAAATTATAACAGTGTCCAGGCTGCCCCAGAACCAACAGGTGGAAAAAATAAGTTTATTCCTCTAAGGTCAGGTTTTATCTTAAAATAATTCATGCAGAAAAGAAAAATCACAAGGACTATCAGGAGCCAGTGTAACTTCCAAAACTTTAAGATCACAATCTGTAGTACTACACACTCATAGGGATCCTGAAATATTTCAGATTATCTGCCACATGCTCCTCGTTGTAGTGGTTGTGCACCACTAAACTATCATTAGAAGCAGAATTTCTTTTATTGTGAGTTTTTAACAGTTTCGCTTTGAATTTAGAAATCTTTAAATGCAATCAGCACAGAAGCCTTTTTTTTTACCCAGGTTTTCTTATCACCAATCCTTCTTTGTACTCCTCTTTATTGTATCTCAAAAGAACAGCATGGTTGGCAGCCACTAGCTGTGACTGTGTTCAGGGCAGGACTGATTAGAAGGGAGAACTTCTTTCAGTGTGGAAAATAAATAAATTCCCACATGCATTTCAGTGCTGCCAGAAATCATCTTTCTATTTACAACTGAATGACCTGAATTACCTTTTTACATATACAGATGAACCAGGTCTCTGTAGGTAATCAAAAGACCACTGCACCATTTTAGATGCTGATCTCTGAAGGAGAATAGCAAGAAGTCCAGAATTGTGTGTAGTGGAAAAGTCATGTTTCAAAATGTGTTTGCCAGGCTGATGTAGAACAGAAATGAAGTTTTCTAAATGCATTTTTGGTGACAAATACAAAACAACCCTTTGCCTTCCTTAGAGCACACAGAGAGTCTGGAGCTCTGCTGTGAGGTGTGGGGAGGCTGGATTCAAATTCCTCCTCCTTGTCTGTTGAAATTACATAGAAAGAAATGATCCTGGGCATTCACCTTCTCAGTCTCCTGGATTTTTCTGTCATTACTCTTTATTGAGCGTTTTCTTGGGGGAAAGTAAGAAAAATTGCATTTGATGGGAGTATTTTTTCACTAAATAAATGTACTCCTTGGGTAAAGTTTTCATTTGGACAAATGATCCCAGGTCTTGTGCACATCTGTGAGTGAAGGTGCCCCTTTTCCCAAACACTTTGTGCACAGCCTCTGCTCCCTGCTAACCCAAGGTGTCACTTTGTGGTTTTTCTAGCACAGTGGCACCTCTCTCTTCCGCCTCAGGCAGTGGCAGGGCTGACCCCTCTCACACTCCCCAGCCAGGCTCCCAAACCCCCACTCCCCTGTGCTTCCAGAAAACGCATCCCCAAACCTGAGAAACCCTCATTAAAATTTCAGATACCCACCACATAACTGCCATCATCTGTAAATTCCCCAGCCAGCTCCCTTCTGACAAGGTTTGATATGGTGTAATGCAAAATGCATATTTATCCTTGTTTTTATAACATTTTGTTATTGCCTCCCATCATCAGGCCATACCCTGGAACTGATGAAATTGCAGCTGGCTGGGGCATGCATCACCTAAATTTTATAGAGTGTCTTCTACTCTTGATTTTCAATTGTCACAACCCACCAAAGATGTGCTGTTTCACAGCTTGGGGCTCTAAGTCACAGGAGATAAAGTGCATATTGGAAGAGTAAATTGAGTTTTTTACTTTAAATGGAAGAAAAGTCATAGTTGGGGTAGAGAAGAAATAATAAATCTATTTTCTGGAACAAATAGCAGCTCTCATGGTTTCCAGCAATAAAAGCAGGAAGAAAGGCCTAAAGACATGAACATTTAAACAAACAAGTTGAAGATCTTAAAGAAATGACAGTGGGAGCTCTGAAAACTGCTGCCAACTTTCAAAACAAAAAAAATCCCTCTTTTATTTGTTTGGGTTGTTTTTGTACAGGAAGGAGGTGGGGAGGGAGAAAGCATTTTAAATAAAGGTTTCCTAACCACATGGGTTGAGGTAGGAAACTATGTTTTCATACTGGTTGCTTGAAGAGACACTGTTATTTTAAAAAATTTTAAAGGGGAAGCTGTTAAAAAATAATGGGGTGGAGAGGACTAATAAAATAACGGCAGATCCTCTGAACTGTGAGGTTTTGGGGAAGAATAAACAACCAAACCCCTGTCCCTGGTAGATGTTTCCCTGCTGGATTGGCTTTGCATGGCCAGGTTTTGGTGGTGAGTGGGATACAGGGGGGGCTTCTGTGGGAATCAGGTGCAATGTCCCTGGAGCCAGTTCCAGGAGGAACAGCCCTGCAGCCCCCCAGGTCAGTGCAAAAGTTGAATTTGCTTTCCTTGTGATGGTGTTTGGTGGGGGATCTCCCTCTGTGCTTACCTTGACCCATGAACCCTTTGTTAGATTTTCTGTCCCCTGCTGTTCAAGGCAGAGGCAGAGTGGCTTTGGTGGGTGCCTGGTGTCCAGCCAGGGTCAACCACATCTGCCAGGAGAAAAGCTAGGTAGAGGATGTTGCCCAAATCCCTTATTGGGGTCTTCTGTACTCATTGGTGTCCAGGGACTCAACTGCAGCAACAGGAATGTTCACATTTCCCTTGGGGCTGCAGGAGCTTTGCTGTGCTTTATAACCCAGGTTATCTCTTTCCTCCCTCCTCCTGTGAGAGCCAGAAACCCACCTGCAACTTCTGTCTTGGATGTATCACAGAATAGTTTGGGTAGGAAGGACTTTAAAGCCCATTTTTCCCAGCCTTTGCCATGTGCAGGGACACCTTCCATTATTCCCAGGTTGCTCCAAGCCAAGGATGATCCAGCCTGGCCTTGGACAATCCCAGGGATGGAGCAGATATCCCTTCCTCTCTTAAAAGCTTGAGGAAGGGAAGTATAACCATATTGCAGCTTCCTACTTTGCCTCTTTTTTCTTTCTTTGTTTAATTTATGACCCTTTGGCAAGTTTATGCCAAACCTTCTTCCAGCAGAGGTTCAGCAGAGAGATCTCTGCAGAGACAGGGCCTGCAGCAAAACTGAAAGCAAGGCATAAATATGTTACTTATTTTTCACATCCAATGTATTCTCTTAAAATCTCTGCACTTTATTTGGAAGCTGAGCAACATGGAGCAGATTCCAGTGTAATATTTCATTAACTCTGTTGGAGTGACACCACTCTGTTGGTGTGCTGTGTTATTTAATACTTAGCCACAGACTCCACTGAGATGTGGAGTCAGATGCCAGCATTCTTGCTAGAAAAAACAATATTCATGTTAGGAATTCACATCACCATTTAATTATTAATTGTGCCTTAATTGGCTGTCATAAATTCATTTGCCCTTTGATCTACAACAATGATTCTTTGGGGTTGTTATGACTGCCTGCAAGCATGAGGAATGACTTTGACTTCAATGCAAAGATGTTACAATAGTGTTGCTGCTACAGCTGAGGTGACTGAAAGAAATTGAGTTGTGGAGGTAGTGGGAAGGTGAAGTCACAGATTTCCAGCATTTCAAAGCATGAATATTTCACACCAGAGAAGATCTGCCAGAATAGTGACTTCACAAACATCTATTCTTGCAAATGAAAATTAATAGAAAATAATTGATTTGGCCTTTCAGTACCTAAACAGAGTCCAAGAGAGTTGGAGAGGGACTTGGGACAAGGGATGGAGGGGTGGGACAAGGGGGAATGGCTTCCAATTAACAGAGGGCAGAGTTAGACGGGATATTAGGAAAAAACTCTTTCCCTGCGAGGGTCATGAGCCCTGGCACAGGGTGCCCAGAGAAGCTGTGGCTGCCCCTGGATCCCTGGAAGCACCCAAGGCCAGGATAGACAGGGCTTGGAGCACCCTGGGACAGTGCAAGTTGTCCCTATCCAAGACAGGGAGTTGAAATGAGATGAGCTTTGTGGCTCTTTCCAGTTCAAACCATTTTATAATTCCTTAAAATGATAAGATTCTATGATAAAGGAAATAAACAAATAAAAAGTAGATCAAAATGAATGAGCCGAAGGGTGCTGCTGTCTCGTTACCCGGCAGCTCAGATAAACTGGGAGGCTGCTCTTGGGCTGAGCCATAAATCTGAGCTGGCTTAGTGCAAAGTGATACCAGCACACAGCACAAATGTCAGCTTTATAAAAGCTTTTCTGAGTGCACGGCCACAGCACCCTGGGGTTGGGGAAGAATCTCTTCAGAGGGGAGTGTAGCAGAGGTGTCTGTGTTCGCGGTCCCGGCACGAGCACGGGCGTCTGGCAGCGCGTTCACCCGCCCAGCAAAGTCTCACATCCCTCCCTGCCACTCCTGCACGTCAGAAGACACAAACTCCTCCACAGAACACCCTGGAACAAGCACAGACATTTGCACAAAGTGCCAAAAGTCACAAAACTACACGGAGGTGCATGAGAAGGAGTATTTTTAGCTCTAGTGGATAGCTCTGCATACATAATCTGTATAAGGATGTTTTTCCTCTGAGTTCTCTGGTGAGTTTTCCACTGGAAAATGCAGGTTATGAACAGAACCCGTCCCAGGCCAGTACAGGAACCAGCTGCTGACTTCTGCACAAGCAAGTTGGTGGAAGATTTGATCCAGGTCAGCAGTTAGAGCAAGAACATCCAACTGCATTACGTAACTTGGCAAACTCCTTCCTTTTCCAGGCTCCTTCATATTCAATATACCTCATTCCCTGCAGCTTGGAAGTGCAAGGAAGAGTCAGCTTTAGGTTTGGATTTCCTACCTCCTGCTCTGAAATAACCTCTCCCCCATCCCCATGTCCCACACATCAGTTTTAAGATCTTTTTGTGCACTACAGGTTTTTGGCTCACATGGATCCGAGCAGGCTGAGGGCAGGATGATACCTGGCTCCCTTTACAAGGAGAAAACTTCTCTCAGGCTTGCTGCTGCAAACATTGCTCTCCATCTCCAAGGAAACAGACAGGGAGAGTCACTTTCATTGCCCAGCTGCTTCCAGAGATTCCCAGGAATGCTGGGGGTCCCTCTCTCTAAGGCAACAAACTGGGATTTTTGCATTTGTTCAGTGCTGTTGCTCCCAAGCTGCTGTGTGACCTTGGGATGAGTCATTTCCCCTCTCACTTTTGGGGATTTCTAGTTTGTAACTCATTCAGGAGACCTGCTTTCTGCCTCTGTTTTGTTGCACGTTTTCTTCTTGTTATAGGTTTATTTTAATCACTATTTTTCTTATATTGCTTTTTTAAAAAAATTCAAACCACTGTGATTTTATGGCATTCTGGACATCTCTACTACTCCTTGTAATGTGAAGAAGAGAAAATAATAAACTCTTTAATGCCTGTCATGGGCATCTTCAAAAAGCATCCCTGGTTTCATAAGGGAATGACTAAATCTAACTATCAGAGGAATTACAGAAAGAAGGAAATGCCATCCTGCTACAGGATTTCTCTTTCTTGTTACAAATAGTGGAAAAATTCTCAGTTTTGTTCTGCATCTGTGTGTGCTGGGGGTGGGGAAAGATGGTTTAAAATTTTATATTTAATCATAGAATCACAGAATGGCTTGGGTGGAATGGACTTTAAATATCATTTTATGTCTCTGCTATGGGCAGGGACATCTTCTACCTTTAACCAAAAGGATCAACCTGACACAGGAAGGATTCAGAGCTATTTTCCTCCTAAGACATCTCACCCTGTGTGTTTGGCAGCTTCTTGTTCAGCCAAACCACCCACCTGCCTGGCCCCTTGCCATGCACTCAAATAAACTGCACTCACCACTTTCACACCTCCAAGTGTCGAGAGGCTCCTCTCTTGGCAATGGCACAGAGAAGAATTTATGCCTGAGCGCTGCTGAGTGACAGGGAGACAGCAGAAAAACCTCTGCAGAAGCACAAATAAAGCAGCAGCAAGGAATCCCTCCCTGATGCTAATCTATTATTCCAGTCCCATGAGGAAGGCAGATGTCAGACAGCCCAAATCTATTCCTGGCTCAGAGTCTTACCTTTTCGAACCTTGATTCTCCATGCAGAAGGTGAAGATGATCCCTAGATCCAGAGGATGCAAAGAGAATTAAAAGTGCTTGACAGGAGCTTGCCAGAGTGCCAAATATTTGCAGTAATGAAAAGATACCTACAATATTGGTGATATTTTGGCTGGATACTGAATTAATCATCTGTTAGGATATCTCGTCCAATTCAGCCCTTTCTCCTCTGTAGAATCAGAGAATCATTTAGGTTGGAAAAACCCTCTAGGATCATCCAGCTCAAGCATTCCCCCAGCACTGCTAAGGCCACCCCTGTTGTATTTGCAGGCACCCCTGTTGCAGGGAGGAATGATGAATCTGACTCCATGTTCTCAGAAGACTATTTTATTACTTTATAATACTGTATCATATTAAAGAATACTATACTATACTAAAGAATACAGAAAGGATACTTACTAAATGCTAAAAAGATAATAATGAAAACTGGTGACTCTCTCCAGAGTCTGACACGGCTTGGCCCTGATTGGCCAAAGAGTGAAAACAACTCACACCAGAATCCAATGAAACAATCACCTGTGGGTAAACAATCTCCAAACACATTCCACATGAGCACAGCACAGGAGAAGCAAATGAGATAAGAATTGTTTTCCTTTTCTCTGAGGCTTCTTAACTTCCCAGGAGAAAAATCCTGGGCAAAGGGATTTTTCCAGAGAATGTGAATGCTACACACCCTTAACTCCTGTCCCCAAGTGCCACATCCACACAGCTTTTAAATCCCTCCAGGGATGGGAACTCCATCACTCCCTAGATACTCTGTGCCAGGGCTTAAAAAATCTTTCTGTGAAGAAATGTTCCCCAGTACTCAGTCTAAACCTCTCCTGGTTCACTTCTGCTCAAGGCAGAATTGCATGTGTAGGAATCCATTTTCACATTTCCCTGCTATCTGTGAATGCCTCAGGTTTTGGGCACATGTTGTCTTTACTGGGTTATGAATATCTTCAGGCTTTACTGATTTCAATCAATTTGTTGGCATTGAGCACCTTTGGAAACTGGCAGACTTGTCAGTGTTTCATGGCATCCTGAGCCAGGAGGTTTTTTTCTAGATTTTTACAGATTTAATGATTCAGTCAAGGAAACATAGAAGTGTCTTTACGATATCGCAAGGAAAAGAATCCAGAGTCCAAGTTCCCTGATTTAAACTCAGACTTGTAGAATCTGAAAATGGCCAGGCTTGACAGGGAATAGTGGGGGTTTGTTAAATCTTTCCAGGGAAATGGCACGTTTTTTATTTTATTTAATGAAGAGACAGCATATTTACATTACCAGTAGTAATACTTTTCAAATGAAAATGAAGCCATGAATGCACATCCTTCTCTCCCTGAAATTCCCTTCATTCAAGGCAAGCTTTACATAACCTAACATTTCTATACCACTGATATCAGACTTTATTCTTTAGTAATTACTGGAAGTGCACACAGCCACTCAGCATTAGTGCTGTTTCATCTCTCTGAAGCATTGAGATCTCCATGTCTGGGATAAGCTGAATTCTTTGCCTTTGATTCATTGAAACTCCAAGCATTTTGCACTCAGAGCAAGCGCAAAAATTTTTTAAAAGTGCTTTTTTCTCACCAAAGCTCTGGAGTCAGTTGTGAGACAGTCCAGGGAATGGGCAGTGTGGAGCACTCACCATGGCAGCTGTTCACATTAGCATCCTGTGGTCAGTGCCTTTTGCTTTATTATCCTCTCCTTGGTTTATCCCCATATCACCTCCGCATGGGAGGCTCTGGGCTACAGCTCACCCACTGTGGCATTCACATTCTCTGGAAAAATTCCTTCACCCAGGGTTTTTCTCCTGGGAAGCTGAAAGGCAAGAAGAAGCCTCAGAGAAAAGGAAAACAATTCTTATCTCATTTGCTTCTCCTGTGCTGTGCTCATGTGGAATGTGTTTGGAGATCGTTTACCCACAGGTGATTGTTTCATTGGATTCTAGTGTGAGTTGTTTTCACTGTTTGGCCAACCAGGGCCAAGCTGTGTTGGGACTCTGGGAAGAGTCAGGAGTTTTCATTATTATCTTTTTAGCATTCTGTAAGTATTCTTTCTGTATTCTTTAATATAATATAGTATAGTAAAGTAATAAATTGCCCTTCTGAGAACATGGAGTCAGATGCATCATTGCTCCCTGCCATGGGGGTTCCCAGCAATACAATAGCCCACCAGCAGCTGAAAGCTGTTCACCTCCACCACACCCTCCACACTTCAACCTTGCAGTGTTTGGAGAGCTGGAGGATGGGCAGTCATCATGAAAAATGGGGTTTTGTGTGGTTGTACAAACGAATTTGAGTCGACACCGATTTATTCGCGGTTTTTCTTTATGTCGTGTCAAGCTCCCTTTGGGTGCAATATGAAATTTTTGCTGCTTTTCCTCAGGCCCTCATTCCCTTCTCTCTATATGGGGCTGATTTTAGGGGGTTGATTTGCAGGCTAAAGCACAGTGAGGGAGAGGGGCTGAGTGACACCTGGATGTGCTCCCTTGGTCCCCTTGAGCCTCGGGGCAGCCCTGTGAGCCCAGCGCTGCCTCTGCCAGCTGCAGATTTTCCAGCCTCAAACAGATTTGTAGCAATCAGCAGTTCCCAGTTTCCAGAGGGACACAGCGACATGTTTCTGGATTGCTGCTAGTTTTTCTCATCTGAAAGCTCTTCTCCACAGAACAAAAAAAAAAAAAAAAAAAAAAAAAAAAAAAAAAATTTTTTTTTTTACAAAGCCAGGGCAAAATCTCACACACTTCAAGAACTTCCTTTTTTCTCAGTTTCCCCTGAGCCTGTCCAATGTTCATCAGCCTGTTATCACTTCTGCCCAGCATGATGAGCCCTCTCTGAAAAATAAGACCAAAAGACCAAAACCAGCTGAAATAAAGCATAGAGAAAGAAAAGAAAAATGGCAAAAACCCCAGACTGGCTCTCCCTCCTAAAAAATGATGTTATGAAATGTTAAGAGAAGCTTAGATATCCCAAAAGCTTTAAACCAGACTGGGTTTGTATCCTTTTATATTTCCTTGTGGATATAACATCTTTGTTGAAAAATGGTTGGTTTAAAACAAACCCACAAACTCTTCTGAGGGGAAGAAAAAATACACTTTGAAATTATTGGCTTTTGCAATGTGGCCTATATTTTTAATGCAAATATTTTTAGTGCAAATACAAGGCTGTTTTATTACATCAAAATTCATGGCACTGCAAACACATGAGGAGGTGAGAAGTCAAAAAAAAGGGTGTATTTATTCCACATGGCAAAATGGAAACCATTTCAATTTTCAGGAGAATAGTTTTCCTGTGGTTTCACCTGTTACACTTAGATATGTCAAATGATTTTTTTTTTGTAACACATATGTTCTGACACATTTGAGGAATTACAAAGAATTAATCAGAAGTCTGAGCTGCCAGGTTATGTAATGCAGGAAGAGAAGGAATTGAGGTCAGACAAAATCTGATGCTTGTATGATATTAAGATTATCCAAATAAAAGCAACACTTCTGATTTGCTATTTTTTAACAATCCTGGGGTATACAAGGCAGAAGAACAAGTGTATTCAAGAAGAAATAATAAACCCCCTATGGCAGCTGTCAGAATACAAAAGGCAAAATAAAATGCTTTTTTACAGGTATTTAAAGCCACAAGCATCAGTTGGAGCTTGATGTGACTTGAAGATAAAAAGAAAAATCAGTGAGTCTTAAATATGCACAGGAGGAGGAAAATCACAGACACACCACAGGGATGGCATTGAAGCCCTCTCCACTCCAGGCATTCCAGCTAATTGCTCGCTGTGGCAAAGCCCACATCCAATATTCAGTGACTGGCACAGGAGCTGAGATGCTGCTGCTGCTGATTCCTGATGTAGATGATGGAGAGAAGGTCCTTAAAAAGGATAGAAGCTCAGAATCTGTGTGAAATTAAAGAACACAGCTCATAAATTATGATTCATACAATGCATACAGTTATTAACTGCTTAAAAAGCATCTCAAAAATGCTTCTTCTGCTATAGATCCACCTGTCCTCTAACAAGAATTTTAACACCTGGTTTCGATTTAAGCTGGAATAGAGTGAAGGGATGTGAAGGAGTCCCAGATAACAAACATCTTCACAGGACACCCAAGGATACACACGACTGTGATCTCCACTGTGGTGGTGTTTGAGGGTCCCCAGGACAAGGGAAGAGATGAGAATCTTGACTCCATGTTTCAGAAGGCTGATTATATTATATTGCTAAAAAGAAGAGAGGAAAGGAAAGGAAAGGAAAGGAAAGGAAAGGAAAGGAAAGGAAAGGAAAGGAAAGGAAAGGAAAGGAAAGGAAAGGAAAGGAAAATAAAAAACTCATGACAGAGTCTGACACAGCTGGACCATCACTGGTCATCAAGTAAAAACAATCCACATGGACCAGTGAAAGATGCACCTGTTGCATTCCACAGCAGCAGGTAATTATTGTTTCTCTTTCCTTCTGAGGCTTCTCAGCTTTTCAGGAGAAAAAATCCTGGCAAAGGGATTTTCCTAAAGTATGGTGACACTCCACCTTAAAATGCAGTGACTTAGGGAATGGTACATTCATCCTTGAGGTGTGAGTGCTGCTCTGAAATCCATCCTCAGCCTGAGAGCCTTCATCTCTTCCAAGAGAACAAGAAAATGTTCAGCCCCTGACACACAGGCATCATTTATGGGGTCATGAAGGAATAGTTTAGGTGAGGTATTTGCCATTGGGCTCTTTTGAAGCTGCTGCTCTTTCCAGCCAAAGAACAAATCAGAGGACCAAGAAACCCCATAATATGAAAAAAAAACAGGTTACTGCCAATTTTTGCTGACAGATAAGAGAAAAAGGTAATTCTGCATTCTCTCCATCTTACCTGGACAGCTTAAGCACATTCTATGACTGCTAAATTACAGGAACTGTCCCAGGAAGCAACTTTGGAAAATCAGAGACCTCCCCATGCTGAAGCAGCAGGCTACAGAGAGACATATTTATGCCATTTTTCCCTCCTGTACACATGCATCAAATAACAGCATTAAGAAGCGAAGTATAAAGTACCCAGAATAGCCCAAAGTGGAAAAAGATCAAATTTCTCTTCTGCAAGGTGAAATAAGTGGGCTGAAACCCTTTCAGAATGAAAAAGGAGGGGAGCTGAGCCTCCTGCTTTCATGCTGAGCTCTCCAGCCACCACCAAATGACATGAAAGGTGCTGAGTGTCACTTTGAAAACACAGCAGTGAACTCCAATCACAGTTTTCAAAGAGAAGGAAGCAATTTCAGAGCCTCCTTTTATGCAAGGACAGGTTAAATGTTTGTACACTCTCCATGCAAGGGCTGGGTGTGCTGGATGGATTGTTTTGACTTTTTATGAGTAGCCCCGAGGCCCTAAGGCTGAACTGGCCAGAAGAGCCAGAACACGACAGTGAGATGGGAATGGAGTTTAGAGAGAACCAAACTCCCATTTAAAATGGGTAAAACCATTTTTAAAATGGGTAAAACAGGCTCCAGAACAACCTTCACAGTGTGGAATAACCCCAACATATTTTTTAGTGGCCATGGCTATTTTTTTAATCTTGTGTTACACCTCCTCTTCTGTGCAGTGTATGGGGCACAATCACTTTGCCTCTTTGCCAGGCTCAAGTGATTGGTAGATTTTGCTGTCCATTTGTTTAACATTTCCTCTGCTGAGGGAAACTCACATTGCATTAGACTCTGTTCTGTGTCAGGTTCACCAGGGCAGTGCTGGCATATCATTATATCAGATTGCAATGTAACACCAAACTGCTTTGCCTTAATCATGTTCTATCTTTCAAGGGGCAAAGGTTCCCATTTGCTCATTTTTTTCCAACTATAGGAGGCTCAAAAAATATCAATTTAACACTGCCCTGAAAATACAAGTCAACATAATGCCCTGTTCCAGAAATATAATGTAAGAAATCAGATTTTTTTTGCCTCAGAAAAATGGTTCCAAGAAGTACACAGAATAAACAATGACCATATACACTTATTCCTAAAGTGGTTCCATTGGAGTCCTTTGATATGAGCAGAATTAATTGCAGCATTGTGCAGCAGAGTTGGACAAATTGGGGAGAAAGATTTTGGACGTTCCCACAAATGGAAGGCTGAGCAGTTTGTTGCTGAAATCTCTGTGTTTTGTTCAAGAATGTTCAGGTGGGTGCACTGATGTTTATCACAATGTGGGCACAAAACAAAAGCTGCCCAGGGATGCTGTAAGCATGCCAGAACAGTCTCAATGGGACTGCTCTCACAAACATTTTGGAAAGCTCTCTTTTCAAAAAAATCACTTTGCTAGTGCATTGTGTCATGTTCTGGCCGTGCCTCACCCTTGCATGTGATTTGATTTAGTGGGTCAGTGGAAATTATTTGGGGACACATGGGAGCTGTCCCCTGTCTGCACCACGGGGTGGTCAGAGGGAAATTTCATGGTGCTTTGAGGATGATTCCACAGGACTGCTCATTTCTGCTCCTCATGCTGCAGGCTGGGTACATTTAAAGCCTGGAGGGTGGTTCAGTTTGCAAATAATGCCTGAGTCACCACTTAGATGGAAATAGAGGGGGGGAAAGGATTTTTTATTTTAGAAAGATGTCATGTGAGGATGGTGACACATCCTACACAGATAGACCCTGGATAGAATCACAGAATCATAGCTTGGGTTGGAAGGGACCTTAAAGATCATCTAATTCCAGCTAATAATAATCATCAGCTCTGTTCTCTTAAGAAAATAGGTCTAGAAGTAGAAAAATCTGCCAACTAAAGATAGCTTGGTATGAGAGCAGAGAAGATGATGACACTTCATCACTATATCCTTTAAGGACATGGTTAAATCAGTCATTTTCAGAGACAGTTAAAACACACTCAATTTGTCCTCAAATTTTCCTCAAATTGTCCTCAAAACAAGTTTTTCCTCTGCCTCCGTGACTGGATCCTACAATGAGATCCATCTAGGGTTTGCCAGACAGGATTTCAGGAGATGGGAGATGCAGGTGGATTCAGATGGAGAAGGGGTTCCTCGGTTCAGGGAAGCTGAAACAAGACAGGCAGTGAAGGATAATTCCCTTTTCAATAGGCAGCTCTTGTGCCACCTCTGGATGCCTCCTGGAGCAGGGAATGCTTCCCCAACCCCTTCATGGCTGTGTGGCAGCTCAGTGGATGTCACATCTCATGAGCAAGAACTGAGACATTTACAAATGGATGTATTGTATTTGCAGGGCACCCCATGGAAGGGAGGCATGATGCATCTGACTCCATGTTCTCAGAAGGCTAATTTATTATCTTAGGATACTATGTTATATTCAAGGATACTAAACTATACTAAAGAATACAGAAAGTTTTTCCAGAGAATGTGAATGCCACATGGATGCCCAAGTTTGTCATCTTGAAATTGAAGCCAAAGGTGTGAAGGTTATTTTCAAAATCAATGTGATTTATCTTGCACCCTTGATCAGAAAGGAATATAAAAAAGGATTTTATTGAAGAGTTTAAGAAACATGTTTATTCTTACTATAACCTATATAACTTTACTACATATATATTTTTTCACTGTATATTTTGGCAACACAACAAGGTAACAGGACTAAATTATAGTGATTAATGAATAAAAGTAAATCATTTTCCCCACCCACAAACACCACAGCTGGATAGAACAATACATAAGGATGTCTTTCAAATTTACTCTTCCCTTTATTTAAGTACTTACAGCAGCAATCAGGATTTCCAAGAGTTTAGGGGGGAAAAAAGTGATTACAATCAAGAAATCTCCAGCCATAAACTGATTTGCAGCCTCCCTTATTTCCTTCCTTCATTCTTCCCTCTCCCTTCTGTGTGGCAAAAGGCAATGGGAAATGAGTCCCACAAAGCCTGCATTGAGGGATGTTATTTGCATAATTAGTGGCAGTTTTCTGGTTTGTCACATTAATAAACCAGAGGGCAGAAAAGCATCTCCAGGACCTCCTCGGAGACCAGGAGGAGAAAGAGTGCAAAGGTTAAAATAAAGTTCATATAGTTTTTTGGCTCATATATTGTCAAAATAGGAGGAGGAGAGCAGTTTGCCAGCCATATAATTTTGAAATTGTTCTTACAGAGCAAATCCCAGACTTCCTGTGTCCTGATCCTCTTTAATTCATTAATTATTCCCTCTTAAGGACTCACTGTGTGTAGGGCTGAGGCAAGCCCTGCTTGGAGAGCAGGATTCTGCTGGTGACTTCTTCACTCATACTTGAGCTCAAAGATATCACACAGGATGGATGGATGGAATTAGGCAAAAGAAAATGGAAAATTTCAGAGGAAAAAATCAGAAAAACTATTTTAAAAATTATTTTTAGATGCCAACAGCTGCCAAATATTGTTTATTTCACCATATACTGACAAGTGAACAGCAAACCCAGGCCCATAGGGAAAGCTGTGCCTTACTAAGGCTCCTGGAAAGTAATGTTTGGCTGTCGTGCAATTAAGTTTATTTGAATTAATCCGCTTTTTGAACTGCCTGGGCAAATGTTCACCCTGGAGACAGTTGACTTGTAGCAGTTTTCAGTGATGCATAACAAAATTACCCTAAAAATCAAACTGGAGGCCTGGGTAAACAACCACCTGTAGGGGAATTCCCATGAGTTATAGAAATTCCTCTCCACAGCAGCCACTGGCCTTAAAGTCACCCTGGTTGGAAGAGACCTCAGGAGATCCTAAGCCAGATTTTCTGCTCAGAGCAAGGGCAGTCCATCTTTGGCTGTCGTGCAATTAAGTTTATTTGAATTAATCAGCTTTTTGAACTGCCTGGGCAAATGTTCACCCTGGAGACAGTTGACTTGTAGCAGTTTTCAGTGATGCATAACAAAATTACCCTAAAAATCAAACTGGAGGCCTGGGTAAACAACCACCTGTAGGGGAATTCCCATGAGTTATAGAAATTCCTCTCCACAGCAGCCACTGGCCTTAAAGTCACCCTGGTTGGAAGAGACCTCAGGAGATCCTAAGCCAGATTTTCTGCTCAGAGCAAGGGCAGTCCAGAGGGCTCAAGGCTTTACCCCCTCAGCTTTTCAAGGATGATATTCACCCATAGCCAGGCTCTGTGTCTGTCCCATGCACAAAAAATGTGGTATTCACATTCTTTGAGAAAATTCTTTCACCCAGGATTTTCTCCTGGGAAGCTGAGAGGCTTCAGAGAAAAAGGAAAACAATTTTTATTTCATTTTATTTCATTTGTTTTTCTTTGGTTTTGCTCATGTGGAATGTGGTTGGAGATGGTTTACCCACAGGTGATTGTTTCATTGGATTCTGGTGTGAATTATTGTGAGTCTTTAGTCAATTAGTACCAAGCTATGCTGAGATTCTAGAAAGAGTAATGAGTTTTCATTATTATCTTTTTAGCATTAGGTAAGTATCCTTTCTGTATTCTTTAGTTAGTATAGTATAGTATTCTTTAATATAATATAGGATTATAAAATAATTTATTAACCTTCTAAGAACATAAAGTCAGATACATTCATTCCTGCCTTCATTGGGGCGTTCCTTGCAAATACAACAAAATTGTTCTTATAAATTGCTTCCAGTTTACTTGTTTTACCTTGTATTTGCAATAAGAGCATTCAAAAGACCAGTGAGTGCAGTTTAGCTGATAAATGGCTCTGCTGTAACCACAGCAGTGTCAGTGCTTGCAATATTTCCACAGGGACCTACCTGTACAAACAATATTTAAATGAAGAGGCTGCTGACCCAGATTACAGCCTCTAGATGCTACTGGAAATATAGGAAATAAGCACCACAATAATTAAGTAAATAATCGAGCATTCTACGAGTTAGAAATAGGTCCTTACAGTGTTCTTATCCCCTGCAAATTGATTTTGTCCTATTTTAACTACGATAGCAGAGTAGCTTTAATTTTTATCACCACATAAATAATATAAAATAGGTTTTATTGGTGCCACAGTCCCTTTTTGCAGGGAGGTGATCTTTTAACCATTGAATGCACCAAAAGAAAACTCTACTGCTTAGCTACATGTGCAGGAGTAGCTTCCATGAGGACAAGGAGGGATTAAGTTTCTGCAAGCAGAGCTGCCAGCAGTGTATTTCTGTAGTGTGCACATTTTCAAGGCAAGATAGGTCTCTCTGAAGAAAGAAAACAAAGTATTACCCAGGGGTATTTGGGACATTTCTAAGAAATTGCCTTTTCTTTGATGAAATGCAGTTTCATCAAAACATATTTTTTTATTATTTTTCTTGAAGCAAACTAGATATCAATTTTCTCAGAAAAGGCATTTGGGTGCAGGCAGGATTTCTTGTAGAATTGAAAAGAGATGGGGATAAGGGACACAGAGCCACCATCCCCTATTTCAAAGAGCTATTACCTCAGTGGGAAAGAGACAGGAGGCACTGAGTCTTGTATTCCTAACAAAACAGATAAACTGGAGTGGTCTAGGTGCCATAATGAAGCAACATGTGACACCACTTGCTTTCCTTGCTCTACAGTTTTTGTTGGTACCAGTTTACAAAGGGAGCTCAAGAGGCACCTGAGCTTCAACAATGTTCCCTTGAGAAAGTGTCTGAACCACTCAGGGGCTGAGATCCTGGAATGGTTTGGAAATAAATGTCTTAGATTTTTTTTTGTCAGAACATGTTAAAACCCTTCCTTCCTTCCTTCCTTCCTTCCTTCCTTCCTTCCTTCCTTCCTCTCACTTCCTCCCTCCCTCACTTTATTCCACAATTAATGGTTTTTTTGAGTTTTTCTCCACACACAGACATACTATTTTTCAAATCCCACTTTTCTTTCCTTTTTTTTTTTTTTTTTTTTTTTTGCCAAGAGAGAAGAGCTGCTTTCTGCCCTGCTCTGATATTAACTGCTTGGTTCCTCAGGTTTGACCCCATTGTTGCTCCCTGCAGATAAATCTTGTTTAGTCAATAGGATTTGCCTGCCTGAAGGAATGCATGATCAACTACATAGAGAAGCATAAAATAGATTTTTGTGTTTCACATCCTTAAAATGTTTTTTGTTGGGAAATAATTCCCAAAGCTCTTTCTGGCTAATATTTCTTTTTCCTCACTGAACTATTTTCTTACACTTTTGCCTTGCTGAAGGATATGAACTGGAATCTCATTTATCAAGTCTTTTGGTCTAAATTTTACTTTTCCTTCCATTTTCTGAGTTTGCTGTACTTTAACATTTATTTCAACATTTTATTTCAACACTTTGGCTCGATGGTTTCTCTCTCAAGAAATTTGAATACTTGATTCAGACAGGTTGAGCAGTCCAGCACACATTGAAGAAATCTGGCAATATTCCAGAAATCCTTAGAGTATTGCAATATGAGATGGAATAGTGCAGGCCAAGTGGAGAACACACAGTGTAAAACCCTCAGAAGTCTTTAATGACTATGAAATAGATTCAATAACCTGGCCAGAGGGGACATTTCCTCCAAACATCCTTTTCTGTCACTTAGTTGGTTATGTCACTTCTTCGGGCACCTATTTATCTCTAAGTTAGAAAGTTGACAATTATTTTGAAAGTGTTTAAGCCCTTGAGCTGAGAGTTTGTGCACATGTTAATTGTATAAAAAAACTCCTCAGAATTTGACTTCTATCTGTTCATCTTTTGGACAGTGGCCAACACCATAACTTGTGCAGCAGGACAGGGGAAAACTAGATTTTCTATTTATCTGTATTTCATTGCTTATTTCAATGTTGCCCTCACAGGTTTTGGTGTTGTTGTTTTTTTTTGTTGTTGTTGTTTTTTTCCCCCTGAATCCTTTCTTTTCACCATAAATTAATTCACATTAGATGACAGTGCTCAAGATGTCTGCACACCTCTGACTAAGGCCTCGGCTTTATAATATTCCCAGCCTTAAAACCTTTACCCTCTCTGAATATATCATGGCATTTTGTTTTCTTCTTGATCCCTGCTGTGCACTGAGCAGATGTTTTCATGGACCAGTCTTCAGTGACAGCAAGATCTTTTTCTTGAATAATTGCAGTTAATTTATAACTCAGCTATGCATATGAGCAGCTGAATTGTCCTTTCCAGCATGTGTATCCTCAAATTTGTCTGCAGTGAATTTCATCTGTCATGAATGCTGTGCAGAGAGTTCAGTCTGGCCATCTAGAATTCTCCAAAGTCTTATTTAGTCTTGGCCAATCTAAATTATGTCACACAAACCACATTTTTTCCCGGTTCCTTCTCGTTGGGTTCTTAAAAAACAAAAAACAAACAAACAAAAAAAAAAAAAAAAAAAAAAAAAAAAAAAAAAAAAAAAAACCCCCCACCCCCCCAAAAAAAAAAAAAAAAAAAAAAACAACACAAATCAAACCAAACCAAAACAAAAAAACCCACAAAAACCCCCCCAAAAAACCCAAAAAAACCCCCAAAAAACCCCCCAAAGTTGCTGAAGGCCTTGTTCCAGATTATTTCCAGTATTTGTTGATATTTGTCTCAGCTGCTGCCTGGACTTTGCAAGATATTTTTCATGTCAAAAAGAAGGTAGAAGCCATCCTCCAAGGAGTTTGACTTTGAGGTAAGAGATCCACAATACAACTGAAATATTCAGGGTGATCATTAACTACACCTTGCTAAAATAAAATAGTTTTTTAAAGCATAACTATATAATTTGTAATGACTTTTGGTAAAAAAACCCCAACTGTTCATAGTTACAAAAACAAAAAACAAAAAACCACAAACCAAACCAAACCAAAAAAACCCACAAAAACCCAAAAAAATCCCCCCAAAAAACCCCAAAAAAACCCCAAAAAACCCCCAAAGTTGCTGAAGGCCTTGTTCCAGATTATTTCCAGTATTTGTTGATATTTGTCTCAGCTGCTGCCTGGACTTTACAAGATATTTTTCATGTCAGAAAGAAGGTAGAAGCCATCCTCCAAGGCGTTTGATTTTGAGGCAAGGGATCCACAATATAACTGAAATATTCAGGGTGATTATTAACTATACCTTGCTAAAATAAAATAGTTTTTTAAAGCATAACTGTATAATTTTTAATGACTTTTGGTAAAAAACCCAAACTGTTCATAGTTAGACTTCAGGTTACTCAGTGTCCCTGTAGGAACATTACAGGGTTTAATTCTTTTGTGGATTCCTTTGACAATTCTCCATGAAATGTGACTATCAAGTCTCAACCTTTTTTATCTTTTTACCAGTTTTTAACCCCAGGCAGAACCTTACCCCATGATAGATTACTTTCTTAAGCAGCTTTTTGTGAGGAATGCCTTTAAAAGCTTTTTAATAAATAATGTTAACTGCTTCTCCTCTCACCACTACTTTAACAACATCCTCAGGCTCAGACCCAGCAGTCAATCCCTACTTAGCAGAACATTTTGCCATGAGCTAAAAACTAAACACACATCCCAGAGTTTGGTGGAGGAGTATTGCATTTGTGGGGTTCCTAGATGAAGGAAGGAATGAAGAATCTGTGTTCTTAGAAGGCTAATTAATTATTTTATGATACTATATTATATTAAATAATACTATACTGTACCAAATAATACAGAAAGGATATTTACAGAAGTCTAAAAAGATAATAATGGAACTCACGACTCTTTCCTGAGCCTCATCACAGCTTGGCTCCAATTGGCCAATAAGTCAAAACAATTCACACAAAACCAATGAAACAATCACCTGCTGGTAAACAATTTTTTAATCACATTCCAAAGCAGTAAAACACAGGAGAAGCAAATCAGATAATTAATGTTTTCCTTTTTCTCTGAGGATTCTCAGCTTCCCAGGAAAAGAATCCTGGGCAAAGAGATTTTTCCAGAAAATATGACTGTGACAGAGGAGAGCTGGATTTAACCATGCTTCCAGCTTTGCTGAACAGGTGATTTGCAGAGCAGATTAAGCTGAGCAGGGACTTGGACATCCAAAGTATTCTTTATAATGTTATCTTAATCTCTCAGCCTTCTGCCTTCATCTTTTTTTTTCATCCCAGCCACCTGCTGTGTGTATAATCCAGGGATTGGAATTCTCCTGGCATGCTGAGAGCTCTGCTTTGTTACCTGCCTGCCTGCCCCTTTGTACAGGGAAACACCCACCCCCCTTGGTTTCCTAAAGAAATGTTGTAGATGTGTGTAGTAAAGTAGTAGTAGCCTTTCCTCTCTCAGTGGTTTGGAATGTCAGAGAACTTTCCTGAGTGCCTGAGTGCTGTTTGTGAGGGTAACATTGGCAGGCTGAGAGGGATGGGGCTGTTCAGCCTGGAGAAGAGAATATTCCAGGGAGACTTTCCAGGACCTTGCAGTACCTAAAAAGGTTCCAAGAGAGCTGGAGAGGGACTTTGGACAAGGGATGGAGTGACAGACAGGGCAAGGGGGAATGGTTTCCCAGAACCAGAGGGCAGGGATAGATGGGATACTGGGAAGGAATTGTTCCCTGGCAGGGAGGGGAGACTCTGGCACAGGGTGCCCAGAGAAGCTGTGGCTGCCCCTGGATCCCTGGAAGTGTCCAAGGCTGGGTTGGACAGGGCTGGGAGCAACCTGGGACGGTGGAAGGTGTCCCTGCTCAGTGCAGGAGCTGTAAATAGATGATCTCTGATGTCTCTTCTTCTGGGATTCTGTGAACATCCTCATAGAACTGAGATTACCACATTCCAGCCTGGTACAGCCCTGCTGGAGAAGTGACCATCCACTTTGCCTGGAAGCAGGATGGAAAGTGTTCATTTTTCTGCAGCTAATTCCCAGCAAGAGGAGGTTTCAATGTGTCACTTGTGCCTGCAAGTCTAACATTCATGGCAGCCCACAGAGCACCCAAACAGCTTTTAGCTGCAGTTCTGTTTTCTTCCTTCTTTGCTCAATTTATGCCAGACCAATATTCTGCAAAGTATTTCAGTATCTGGCAGCACAGAAGATTGATGTAGATCAGGCTTCTCAGTTTCCCCCATCACCAACTTGGCAATGACAGCCAAAGAGAAGAGCCTTTTACAGCACTGAATGAAGAATAAATCTATACAAATTTAATTAACCTCTGCAGAGCTTATTGAATCCTAACCAAGTTTAGTCGCAGTTCTGTAAGTTTGGAAGTGCTTGGCATATTTTTGACTCTTGTACAATAGTTTGAGCTGGCTATATATACAAATCATATTTGTAAAATGAAATTAATAGTTGCTCTTATTGGGGTTTACTGGTGTAGGAATTGCCACCTACATATACAAGCAAAAATACACTTTTGCTGTAAATACAGCTTTTATTTATTTTTCTGGAATTCAGATAAGTAAAAAAGAGGAAAGCCAAAATCAACCAAGGTGACATGAATCAATAGATGGAAACAAAATAGCAACATTCTTTATTTTTCTTTCTGACTGGGCTTAACATATCTGGTGCTCTTTGGGTCCCAAAGATGTCAATGTGAGTTATGTCAGCTCATGCTGAAAGAGAGGATTGAAAATGAGTTGTCTGGATTAATCCACCCCACCTCCTCTCTTTCAAGAGGATTGAGTTTAAAACTTTATTCCAGCACCGAGGACCCCTCAGTGCTACCTTTGTTATTTATTGTTGTTCAAGGCTGTCACTCCTGCACCTCGGGGTCACTGACCAAGGCTCCAGTGCACAAAGGGGGTGGGCAGGAGGTGTTTGGGCATTGCAAGATTGGCTCTGAGGGTTGAAGGAGGGAATTGTGTTGGAGGGAAGTCTGAGGAGGGAATAAAACCATGCTGGAATAGGCAGCAAGGCTTTACTGAGCTGCTGAGGGAAGCCAGGAGGCAGCTCCTTGCACTAAGGGCACACAGATAGGCACAAATACCCAAAGTCTTATTTTCCGCACACATTCTGATCCCTTGCCCAAGCTCTAGGTGAAATACAACTACTTCTGCTGCATTGGTGACCCTTTCTAACAAAGTGAAAAGGAGTTCTTGCTCCTGCTTTTCTTCCTCTGCAGTTAAATCCTTGTCCAGGTGTTTTGTCCTTTCCTAGAAGCCCACAGGAAGACTCTTTGCCTGACTTAATTTTTTAGAGTCAGACAGCAAATAAAATGCTTTAAAGAAGTCTCATGAGAAAGCCAGGTGTGACAAAGAACCAGAGCTTTAAACAGGGTCTCAGGTGGATGCTTAGTCTGGTGTCCTCCCTTGGTGCCAGCCCAGATTCTGGCTTTATGCCAAAAAGAAGAATTTCCATGGGATAACACTGCAGGAACCACAGAGGGGATCCATCAGTCATTACCCATCCAGTGTTGTCATCCCAAGGAGAAAAACAAGGTTCTTTTCCATTAAAAAACACTTTAAAAACATATAAAAACATCATTGTCACCTCTCTCCTCAGAAGTTAAAGGGAACAAAGTATTTATACTTTTGAAGGTGGTCTGAGTGGACAAACCCCTGAATGAAAATCTGGTCCTGAAGGTCTCATGCCCAGTTTCTGGGTTTGCCACCCACCTTCCTCATCTGCCTCTCCACTCTCACTGTGTATCTCTCTCTCAAACAATATATTTATCTCGTTAACATTTTGCTTTTCTGCAGACATTTTAGCTCCTCTTACTGATTTCTTTGGGGTAAGGTTTAAAGAGTAAAATAAAAATATATTAGAGCTGTAGGGTTTTCTTTTTCCAGTTTTCACCATTAAAAATACCACATGTTCTGTCTTTTTAAACAAAATCTTTTTTTACTTTCCAGTACCTGAAAGGAGCCTACAAGAAAGCTGGAGGAAAACACTCTGTAAGGGCATGGGGTGACAGGACAACAGGGAATGACTGCAAACTGAGAGAGTAGATTTAGATGGGATCCTGGGCAGAAATTCTCCCTGTGAGGGTGGTGAGGCCCTGGCACAGGGTGCCCAGAGAAGCTGTGGCTGCCCCTGGATCCCTGGAAGTGCCCAAGGCCAGGCTGGACAGGGCTTGGAGCACCCTGGGATAGTGGAAGGTGCCCCTGCTCATGGAAGGGGGTGAAACTGGATGAACTCTAAGGTTCTTTCCAACCAAAACCATTCCATGGTTCTGTGTTTCCATGCTTTTTATTTTTAAAAATCAAATATAAAGCATATTATTTTTCCATTCATTCATGAACTCACTTGTTTTCTCCAAGACATGGGATGTAAGCTCAGAATATCTAAAAGCCCTTGTAAATCTCCAGAGTAAATATCATGGTCAAAAAGTTCATTTCTTTGCCATGCTGTGACTTTCTTCCTTATAGTGAAAGGTCAAATGTGCAGCAGATTTACTGAGGCCAGGACAATATCCTCATAAATTTTGCCTCCCTGCTATAAAGGGCCAGATCCTTGCCTTATTTTTCTATTTTTCACACCTCCATAAAAATATATAAATGTACTAAAAGACAGGCAGACTTTATGTCCCCTAATTAATAATATCCTTAAAATAGAAACAAAAGTAACCCCACAACCCTCTAAAAGGGAAGCACTTCATTGCATGTTTGTCTTGTTGCAGAGAGAGGACAAGAAGAAATGGGGTAAATAATATGATATGATATGATGCTCTGTGTGGAAAGTATTCAGATGTTGTGGAGATAATTTTGACTTTGATATAAAAGGCTCCAAAGCAGAAGAAAAGTGACCTTGAAGTAGTTTCAGAATTTCAAGTCTACTTGTGAAGCACATGTAACACTTTCTCCCCCTTCTAACTTTAAAATACTGATTTCTGGAGCTGCTGCTCACATCACACAGAGTTCCTCTTCTCTGTCTGATCAGAAATGGGACTTTCAGTGCTGAAATATCTTCCTTCAGATCATCAGCTGGCAGAAGCCATCCATTGTCCATTACACACCTCTTTGCACCAGCTGAGCTTCCGACCACAGATGTTTTTTCCTGGCGGTGAGTAGAAAATGAGCATTCAAGTGAAGCAGTAAGAGCTCTCTATTAATTATTCATGATAAGGAGAAGGAGAAAGAAGAAGAAGAAAGAGAAGAAGAAGAAGAAAGAGAAGAAGAAGAAGAAGAAGAAAAAGAAGAAAAAAAGACAAAAAATAAAAAGAAAAAGAAGAAGAAGACAAAAAAGAAGAAAAATAAGAACAACAAGAAGAAAATAAAGAAAAATAAGAAAAATATGAAAAAGAAGAAGAAATAAGAAAAAGAATAATAAGAAAAAGTAGAAGAAAAAAGAAAGAAAAATAAGAAAAATATGAAAAATAAGAAAAAGAAGAAGAAAAAGTAGAAGAAAAAAGAAAGAAAAAGAAGAAAGAAAAAAAAGAAAGAAAAAGAAGAAAAAGAAGAAAGAAAAAGAGAAAAAGAAGAAATAGAAGAAAAAGAAAAAGAAGAAAAAAGAAAAAGAAGAAGAAAAAGTAGAAGAAAAAAGAAAGAAAAGGAAGAAAGAAAAAAGAAAAAGAAGGAGAAAAAAGAGAAAAAGAAGAGAGAAAAGGAAGAAAAAGAAAAAGAAAAAAAGAAAAAGAAAAAAAAGAGGAAGAAAAAGAAGAAAAAAGAAGAAGAAAAAGTAGAAGAAAAAAGAAAGAAAAGGAAGAAGAAAAAAGAAGAAAAAGAAATCTACATTGTCCTATTCAGAGAATGTCTGAACTTTTGTATTCCTATGGCACAGGGAGGCAGGAGTGTCCACACTTGCTGTGCTGCATTACTCCTGATTAGGGGAAACAGACTCAGCATGGCTCAGAGCCTTTGGTGACTCATTTTTCATTCCATATGTGCACTCATGTGCTTCACTCACCCTTAGTCCAGCTGGAAGGGATGTGGAGAGAGGAGAAATCCAAGCTAATGTTTGAAAACTCTTTAATGTAGAATAAGCTAAACCAGTGTTTTCTGTAATTGAAGGACAACACAGGTTATGTGTCATAGTTTGGGACCAAGGGGGAAGTGCTGGGCCTGTAATGGAGCTGGAGATCTTTGCTTTGCAATGACAAAATTCCTCCACTTGCTTATAAGCTCTTTGTGTCATTAGGTACTGGATTTCCAACTTGCATGGAAACACTACTGCTCATGCTGCACCCAAATGAAACAAGAGCGCAGGCGAGAAAAATTCCTTCTTTAGGCCAAATGGAGAAAAAGCCTCAAAAACTTGACATGATTTTGTGTAAAATAATACAGTGGCTGTATGAAGCCAGTCAGAGATTTCAGTGGTCAGAAGGAACCGGGAAAAAAAAATACTAAAAGTTAAAGTGAAGGTGAGAAGGGCATAAAAATGCAATTTATCACCTGCTTATGAGGTTTGTTACATGAATATCAACACCAGGTGTCTTTTTTTGCATATATTCCTCATCTTTTCAAAATATCATCAGTAGCTCAGTGCACCAGGATACAGGATACTGGCACTTCCCAATATATCAAATATAGACACTCACATTTTGCAGTAATGGTCATTACTCTGGGCTATCGTGCAAATAGGTTTGAATGGATCTTTTAAAATTCAGCTTTAAACACTGCCAGGAAATGAGGAATGTGTGATCCAGTTGCAGGAAGAGCTGGGGGAAGGAAAATGCTAAATCCAAATGTGCATTTAGCTCAGAAGGGGCACTGAATACTCCCAACCCTTGTGAGCAATACCACGAGATTAGCTCACTGCAGGCTGTCAAGGGCTTGTCAATGTGTAATGTTTAATTATATATATCTTATGTTATAATTACACCTCGTTAGAAGCTTGGCTCGTTCCATTGTCAGGGCATGCTAATAATTGCCATTTCTAGATAAACCACAACCAAATACAAAATACCTATTAGGATGATTATCTTTGCAAGTAGAAAAGAATTAAGCTCAAATTAGGTTTGTTTCTTTTTTTTAAGGCATCTAATTATTTAATTTTCTTCTGCTTACTTTACCAGGATTTTGTTGAGGATAAACATATTTTCTATCCTGGCTTTTAGCCAACAAATGGAAGAAGATGGAGGGTAAAGGAGGAGAGAACCTTGATGATTGATTTGCAGCCTTCATTGCATAAAGGCATAATAATTATTTATTCATTTGTTCTGAATTCCTTAGGTAGGAAAAATGCTCATTCCTAAGAAACAGGACTGCCATACCTGGTGACACAGATCCAGTACAACCACTGCTGTTAGCTGGCTCTCATTAATAACTACAAGATACCTGTCCAAGTCTAATTTTATTTTTTTTTATTTTCCATATGTTGGAACTTTTTATAATTTCCTTTTGTTACTCAAAGTGCCATAACTTGGGATTCATAGGTTACTTTCTAGTGCTTCTTAGTCACTTTTTAAAGAAGAAAGGCACTTTTAGATCCTTTATTTAGAAATGTAGTGTTTATTTTCCATTCCACAAGTAAGTGATGGAGAGAGGCTGATCCTTAGCTCGGGTGCCCTGATCTCCTGCTCTGTGACCTCTGGAAACAGTCTCAGTAGAAAATGAAAATAAAATTTCCACTTAAAAAGTGGAATATTAGTATTTAGTACTCTTTTTTTTTTAATAGTATGGGGACCCTTCAGGTGTGTTGGGTCTTATGTAAAGGCACAGAGACTCATCAGGTCCCCGGTGGAAGGTATTTAAAATTAATTTTTCTTGGGTTTGCTTTGGAATTGTGCAGTTTGGCACCAGACATAGACCTGATCCTTTTTCTAGCTGGAACTCTCATCAGAAAGTCTCTCACACCTGTTCAAATGCTACTGAGAGCCTAAAATAGAAGCACCGAGGTCACATCTGCTCTGCACACCGAGAGGAATGGGTGGGAACTTCAAGGCAATGGGAATGAAAAGGAATTTGTCAGTATTGTGGTGGCTACCAGTGGGAACTCTGCCTGTCAGCAGGACATCACAATGAAAAAAAAAACCCTCAAAAAAAAAAAACCCTCACCATATGTGGGTTTATCTAAGCCATGTCCTTACAGAGCAGTCATGGATGGAGTGGTGGAAATGAGCAACAGCAACGTTTTGGCTTCATCAGTGGAGTTTTTGGAATTATTTGGAATTATTTTGGAATTATTTTGGAATAATTTTTAAAAGGTAGCAAGGTGCAGCTCCTCCACTTGTCTGGAGCTTTTCCACTGGTAAGATGGTGCCTGGATATTGTAGCAATGGTCCCCTGAATGGGGAATAGTTAGTATTGACTCAATGATTATAGAAGGTTGATTAATTGTTTTATTTTATATTATATTATACTATATTATACTTATTAAGAAGTTCATAACTCTTACAGATAGTCTGATATACTTTTGATGTAATTGGTTAATCTATCTAAACACTAGCTAGTGTCTAATTAAGAAACCACCCTTTGGTAAACAATCTCCATAAGAAATTCTACAGTGCACAACAAGAGGTGCAGCAAGTGGAGATAATAATTGTTTCTCATTTTTTCTCTGGTCTTTCTCAGAGCTTAGCTTCCCAGGAAAATCCTGGGAGTGAGCTGTGTCTCTCTGTTCAGAGGATATGTGATTACTGCACCTGGAAAGCAGCAGTGCTGAGTGACTGATGGGGACAAGGGAGAGCTTGGAGTGAAGCCTCAGGTGGGGTCATTGCATGGCTCTTGTGTGGGGTCTCAATATATGGAATATAAATGGGAACTAGGCCACAGCAGGTGTAAGGTGAGACAGAAGAGGGAATGGCTTCTAAGGTTTATTTTAATTGGATACTCCCTGTTTGCTTACTTAGCAGAATTTTGGGCAAGAAGAAATAAGCTCAGTCTCTGTAGTAATGTTGGGAGACCCAAATGTGGCAGAAGAGGAGGGATCTCTGACTTGGTCAAACCCATCCCTGTTGTATTTCTCCCCTCCTTTGCACTCAGGATTTCCTCAGGAAAAATTCCCCACATTTAGGCCCCAAATTCATAGAAATGAAGATGTAACTGCGATTTGTAGAATGTCTTGTCCTTTAACAATCAGATTTGATGATCTTAAAGGTATTTTCCAACCTTCATCCCTGACTCCATGATGCTGCAGCCACATTACAACAGGGCAGCTCTTGTGTCTCAGGTCTTGGAGTGGCTTTGCTGTCCTCCCCTGAATTCCTGCAACATCAAAACCTTGTTTACCAGGAAGCAAAATATCAGGAAATGATAGAGCAGGACAAACCCTCAGGAGGCTGGAGATCTGCAGGATAAATTTGGGGGCAGCATGGGCCTGCTTTGCCAACAAACAGCCACTTTTTATGAGACAGTCCTATTAAATAATGATGACTCACTCTCCAGACAGTAATTTATTTATATGCCTTCTTTAATGGTTTGCAAATCACTGCTTTAAAAAATGTCCAGCTGGAAGACAGGGAGGCTTGGGAGACAGGGAATCAGCTTGATAGAGAATCAGATTAAATAAAAATGACATGGAATTTGACAGCCAGGACACGTGGTTGGAAATAAAAAACATAACCATCCTCCAAGCAGAAATGCAGCCTCATTGCTGAGACTGCTTGTTGTAGCTTGAGATTCCAGGTTTTTACTGGATCCAGTGAGACAAAAACATTGAGGAAGATGGGAGGAGGAAATGAGATGTTGGCTGATATTTAGTGACAGCATTTCTTCCAGTCTGAAACATTGATGAGCTTACATTTTTTCAAGCCAGAAGGGATTACTTTGATATCATAGTCTGAATTAAAAAACACAAAAAGAAATGCTCTGCCTTGTAAGAACAGACCAGTAGAACCAGGAAGAGACAGAAAATACTTTTAAATTATAATTAATATTGGAGAAATGGGTATGGTTCACACACAGAAAATTAGCATATCAACCACAGGGGAGGTTTCAGTGCAGGTCGTAGAAGGTGTGACAGCCTGGGTTTGGTATCTGGACTGGCAGGAATGTAAGGACAAGGGGAACAGACAAGGCTAAAATTCCTGTTTGATTTCTAATTCTGGCACCAAGGATGCCTGTGTACCTTGAGTCCCCCAGCAGTGTATGGAGGGTAATGCCCTCCTCATAAGGTCCACTTAGTGTCATGGGTACTGATGCCTTAAGTTTTAGCTCTCATATTTTTCAGATTCTGTGCTGCCTTGTTGTGGAGTTCTAAGCTTCATATTAAGTGTTAGCAAGTTCTCTTCACAGGGCCATTAGACAAAACAATCCTTTTCCAACTTGAGAACCAAGGACAACCATTACAATCTTCAGGCCCAAAAAGCACAAACAACTGTGAATGGAAGAGAGCGGACAGGGAGGATGGGACTTCACACCCTGAAGCTATAATTGGCCAACTCTCTTAGAATCATAGATTCACTTAGAGTGGAAAATATTTTAAGAACATAGAATCCAATTTTCACCCAGCACTGCCAAAGCCACCACTAACCCATGTCCCCAGTGCCACTTCCATATGGCTTTTAAATTCCTCCAAGGATAGGAACTGTCTGTGCTGGGGCTGGACAACCCTTTCTGAAGAAATTTTCCCTGGCAAAACTTGACGCTATGTTCTGTTGCTTGTTACTTGGGAGAAGAGACTCCTTTTTATGATCTCATGTCAGGGAGTTGCAGAGAGCCACGAGCAGCTCCCTGAGCCTCCTTTTCTCCAGGCTGAGCCCCTTTCCCAGCTCCCTCAGCTGCTCCTCACTTTCTTTAGAGGATAAATGACAGCTGTTCTGGCAACCTGGCCAAACACCAGCACTGTCTATTGCCCCTCCTTAGAGGGGGCAGATGCTTCACTGCAGATTTAAACAGAGCCAAGGCCCTGCCTGGGGGTACAGCCAACCCCAGCCTGCCCTGCCCAAGATCCTTGGACACGAGCCAGCCCCTGCCAGGAAACCTCAGAGCTCCAGGCCATGCATGGCTGCTGTCCTGCAGAAGCACTAATGCTCTAATGAGGTTATGCAACTTCTGGTGGGGAGCAGTGAGAGGAGATCAGGTCCTGGTGCGTGTGGACATCACCACAGTTTCTCCTCCAGTGTTCACACTTTGATGTTTCCCTTGGTTTGGGATTTCCAGAAAGCTCCTGAGATGCTTCAGTCTGAGAAATCTGAACCCCTGTGTTTTATCCCCCTCCCAGCCACCAACACTGAAATCCCCCTTGCCTTGGTTGACATTCTCTGTGTGTTCATTTTTTTAGGGGTATCCTGAGCTCCTCTGAAGATTCAGAGGTACTTTCATAGAAAGCCAAATGCACATGGAAAGAATGACTCATTATTAACAGAATTCTCCTAATTCCAGGATATAATAGGAGCACAGACTGCTGTAATTTCCACAAATTGATATTTTCCATGTTTTTCCACTTGTCAGGAGGACAGGGTAGCAGTTAAAAAAACCTTTTTTTTGATAAATCCAGAGACACAAAATCAATTGATGCTCTGGATCTGGGCCACAACCTACTTCCAGGTGACCACCTTGTCCATGGGTAAGTGGTTGTCCTGATGGAAATCATTGCCTATCTTTGCCTTTCCAAAACTTGCCACCTTATCTCAGGAAGCTGTGTGCTTTTTAGTGTAAAATGAATGCACCTCTGGAATTAGTTCACGCTGTCCATGTGCCTATAGAAGGGGCACAGGTATTTGGCTTTCACTAAACACCTTCCCTAAATATCTATGTAGTGACTTTTAGATTTTGGCAGGCATTGGTGACTTTTGGTGCTGGACACAGATGTGACACAGGGCTCTGATGTGCCACCGAATTCAGGCTTTTTTAAAATTACTATTAACATTTGATTAAATACTGTTGCTTCCAAAAATAATTACATCAAAATTAGGAGGAAATCCAATGATCTTCTAACATCAGTTCCTTGCTCCTATGACTCTAAACCTGTGGTGATTTGTGCTGAGTTTTTGCTGTGAATTTCAGGGACAGAGAAGCATCATCTGTGGAAAATGCTGTGTAAAACCTGTTTTACACGTTGGTTAAGTCAGGTCTCTGCCAGGTCTGTGTTTCTTCCATGCAGTGATCTATCCCAGACCTCAGCATAACTCGATTAATGCTGCATTTCTTCTTAACGTTTCCATCAGCAATTCACATCAGTTGGCTGCAAAGCGTTCCATCAATAAATCCTCACCCAATTCCTGCTTTATTAAGTAGAGAAACATCTGGACTTGGGTCTCAAGAGTATGTTTCAGCCCCTACCTATGGAAGGCAGGGCAGTATGTGGAGGCACAGCACCACCAGGAAGGGTTGCATGCCCTGCAGCTGGGGGTGGGATTCCCCTGGAAGATTTGGGATAATGCTGGTGACAGTGCCCATGGAAAGTGCCTGGATGGAGATGGGGGTTTGTGGAGGGGCTGGCTCCTGCCTGTTGCCTTTCTGTGCAAATCCACACACCCAGGACCACACGGGAGCCAACAAACCGTGACCTTTCAAGGTGCAACCCAGTCCCTCTCATTACAATTATCGTGCCGGGTGCTGTTGTCCTCAATTTGTCTGCTTTTCTGCCTGTTCCTATCTTTTTATTTTCTCCCTGCTTTTCCTCTCTGTGCCTGGATGGCTGTGGAGAGCATTCAGTTCCACTTAGTTGTGATTTCAGGGAAATCCTTCTTGACATGCAGAAGAAGCGAGTTTGGGGATCTTGTTCCCTGTCCTTTTTCTGAAGTGCGTGCATTTCCTTGCACGCTGCTCTGTTGACTGTACACAGGCTGTGCTCCTCAAGAGACAGGAAGGAATATTGTTTTGGTCTCCAGACACTTTGCAATGTCACAAGCTCTTTGTGAAATACATTTAAAATTTAGCAGTGAAAAAAATGAGGATATGTGTAGGATGGACTCTGCAACGCAGCAACGAGTTCTGGTGATTTTCCATCTTAAATATGAGCTTCAGTGTAACTTAATTATTATATTTTTAGTCTCTTCCCTTAGCTCCAGGTTTCATATCAACATTACAGCACCATTCAATTCCTACTTGCTTTCATTCAGGGTCAGAGCCAGGAATTCAGTGGATTTTCTCCTGTATAAAACCACAGTGAAGAGGGAATTGCAGTTCTTCAGCCTTGGCTCTTTTTCCTCAGCTCTCTTCTAGATTTTTTTTCTCAAGAAATTTACACTTGAGCAGTCTGACGGGTATCTGCTAATACATTCTTGGTATATCTCAAAATTTAAACAGGATATGTATATTTTAAAAATGGCTTATTGATAAATTAAATTATCTCTTCCATTGGAATGAAGTGTTTTTAAAAAGTAGAAATTGGACTGTGGAACCTGACGTGGTGGAAAATGGTCAAGGAAAGACTTCAGTTATAAAATCCCAGTGTATCAGCACAGACTGCTGCTGTTGAGAAGGTATTCTTGACCTGATATTGATAATTGCTGCAACATTCAGTAGAAATTTATCTTCCCTTCTTCCCCTCCAAGAAAATTAAAGTATTATTTTCATCTACATCCATGGAACTGGTTGGGGTTTTTTTCACTTTGATAGATATTTTTCCACTGCTTTTGGCCCTGTTTAAACAAAGCCTAATGAAACCCTGAATAGCTGTAAATTCTTTAATTTATCAGGTTACTTACTTGCTTTCAGTCCCTGCCTTCATCTTCATCTTCATTATTATCTACCTGCAGTATTCTGTGTGCAAAATATGGTTTATAAATATGCACTTCCAGGCAGAAGGATTATGACACTTTTACCCTCATTTTACCAGTCCAGCTCTCATCTTGAGCACAGTGACATCTCCAGCATTTAGAAAGGGTCTTTTCCTGATTTTTTTTTTTTTTTTGTATTCTCGGTTATCATTTAACCAAGAGAACAGAAAGGACACAAAACTCTATGGAAAAACAGAAAAGAAGCTGATTTCCAAGATTTCACAAACCCTTTCATCTTGTTAGGAAAAAATAATATTATTTATTTTTGTAAAATAATATAAATTGGTTTGACTGGGAAGTAAGACAGAAGTCTCAGCAGGTTTGTGTTGCTGTGATAATCTGAAGTTTTCAGCACTGTGGGATGTGTCTCCCATAGCCAACCAACACGGTTTTGGCAAATCACAGAATCCTTAAGGTTGAAAAGACCCTCAAGGTCATCAAGTCCAACTTTTGACCAGGTACCACCCCTTCCACTAAACAATATTGTGAAGTGCCACAACTACTCACTTTTTAGCCACCCCCAGGGATGGTGACTCCACCACTGCCCTGGGCAGCCTGTGCCAGTGCTTGACAACTCTTTTAGTGAATAAATTTTTTCTGATATCCAACCTAAACCTCCCCTGGTAGAACTTGAGAACATTTGACCTTGCCCTATGAAATGGCTCATTAGGTGACATCCTATTAGGAAAAATTACTTTCTGTTCCATGTTTGACCCACACTGGCTCTTTCTTGTATCACAAATCAAGGTAGAATCTCTCTTTCCTCACTCACATCTCATTTTAATTTCTTTCTTCTTGCAAACAATAACGTAATATTTTCTGTTTAATATCTTTGTTGAACAGGGCTGGCTAGAAGTGTGTGCACAGCTCCAGATGAGAAAACAGCTGCTTTGGAAGGCACAATTAACATTTCCTGATGGCTCCTTGAAGCATTCAGCCTGAAGCCTCCAGAAGCACATTTGTCTTTTTGATGGCCTTGCCACGTCAGTGCCTCACAGCCATCCCCTGACTGACCAACGCATCCTGTCATGTTTTCCTCTCAGCTGTTTGCACTAGAAAACTTGAAGCTTTACTAGATTAATAGTTCCTAATCTCCAAATGTGTGACCTTATCACTTCAAAGTGTTAAATCTTATCCCACTCTGTTATTCCAATTCCCATTAAATTATTTCAGTAGACTGAGTACCACTGTGTCAGATGCCTCTTGTCATCAGTTTAATGTGTACTCTCAGTTTTGCCAAGTTTATTAGTGAAAGCATTATCAAGACCATTGTCAGCACCCAATACTTGTAATTATCCTCAGAAAATCACTTTTCTTCTTCAGCCCAGTCCACTGACATCCTCTCACTGCCTCTCATCCCCTTATTTACCTTGCAGCTACAGTTCCTCCCTTGTTCTTCCACTGAACTTTCTCTGGAACAACTTATTAAAAATTTCACTTATATTTAAATGAGCTAATCTAACATCTGAACCAGCAGTTTCCAGGAGATGAGTGTCTGTGACAACAAAGAGCTCGTTTCCATATCAGTGACAAAGAAGGAAATGCTTTTCCCTTTGTGATATGAAGATTCCTAACTGGTGACATGTGCCACGCAGAGTTCTATCCCCTTGGAAAGGCAGCTTTGAGTACCAGGTTGGATGACACATATCTTATCTCTGAGGTTCTTCAAAAGGAGCTTCTTCCATGATAAAAAGAATCAGACTTGAGAGACAAGGAAAGGGAAAGCTCCAATCCCTGGCTATGAGAACAGGTTTCCAGCCTTTCTCAAGGCTGGACAAAGCCTTGTGTGACTTGGTCTGACCTCAGAGTTGATCTTGCTTTGAGCAGAGGCTCCTGATAGTCCTTCCAACCTGAATCTTCCTAGCACCCTATGATCCCGGATATTATTTTACACCATCTTTCTAAAAATGTTATCTGATCTCCAGGATATCCTCAGCACCAGTGGAGACAAAGACAGTTCTCCAAAGACAAAGCTTCCTCCATAGAGACTCTCAGTTAAAATTAATTGATCTCCACTGGGGTTTTTTGGGTAGATATGTTTTCTTATTTGCAGAACTGAGAATGTGATAAAAAGGAAAAGTGTCTGAGTACCCACTGTTGTTTTTACAGGAGATTTGTTGGTAGTTTTAATTTTTTTTTCTATTTTCCCCACTATAATTTGACATGAAAAGCTCCTTTCACTACTCTGCCTAGAATTGTTGGAAAAAAGCTTTCTGCATGTACATGTTCAGAGAGCATAAAATAAAGTGGCCTGAATTGCTGGGAACAAACCTCAAGCTCCTCACAGACACCCAGAACAAACCACCGTGTGCACATAACACACCACAGTGTCTGCACTCCTTCCCAGCCTATAAACTCTGACATGGAGGGAAAACATGGAAAAATATCACCATGGGACAGGGAGTTGCTGAGGCTGTGATTGCCTGGAGCTAAGGGCTGAAATTTCTTCATGAAACACTGAGACAACTTTTTTTTTCCTTCTGTCCTGAGGGCAATATTTCACTCTGCAGCTCCTCAAAACAAAAGGCCAAGGAAATATTACGACAAGTCCCCCAGTGATTTTTTTGCCACACAAACCCATATAGCCCCCATGGTTTTATTCCATTTCCTTTTAAACACCAGCTACTAATGAATAACGGGCAGGTTGAATGTGTTTCATATACGGAATAGAAAATAACTAGAAGAACAAAATGCTTAGGCTGTAAAGCCAAATAAGTAAAACTCAGGAAATGCCACAGTTTAAGCAGTTCATGCAACTTGACCTTGACTTTGTTGTGCCTGGGCTCTGGGTTGCAGTTATTGCATTTTATTTTCCAAAGGCACATGTTGCAATTAGGCTGTTTCATTCTGCTTCTCTCTGCCCCCACTAAGTATCACATTTCCAAAAAAGGTCTGCTTATTTTCACTTGGAGTCCTCAAGCATTCTGGTCCCTCTTGTCCTCAACTTCTGTCCTGCCCCAAAAATGAAATAAAATTAAATAAATCAATCAACAAATCAATGAAAGTAGAGATAAAATACCCCTTGCATTTTTTTCTGTGAAATTAGGAGAGCCATGAATGTTGCTTATTTCAACATGGCCCTTGTGTGAGAAAGCTGTGTTGGGAATTAAGTGGAAGGTGGCAGTAGAAATCTTTATGTTGGTACACAAGTCCTCTGAATAAAAAGAAGTGTTTTCTATTGGAGAAAAGCAGTGTTCTCCATTGGAAAAAACCAGGATTCTCCATTGGAAAAAAACCCAGTGTTCCCCATTGGAAAAAAAGCAGTGTTCTCCACTGGAAAAAAAGCAGCTGGTGCTGCTGGGAGTATTCAAAACTCCAGCAGTGGGTGCTGCTCTGGAAGCTGTGGTGAAATAACTCCTGAGGTTGCAAAGGGTTTCTGACACTGGGAGAGACAGGAATGGAATAAGCCACTGAGGTATAGCCCAGCTTCTTTATTGGAGGACCATTCTGCCAATTTTTCCACATTCCTTCCCTTCTTCATCCCTACATAGAATGACAGAAACATAAAGTCATGGAATGGTTTGGATTGGATGGGAGCTGAAAGACAATCCACTTCCAACCCCAACCACAGGCAGCAACAGCTTCCACCATCCCAGGTTTTGCAGAGCTCTGTCCAACCTGGCCTTGGACACTTCCAGGGATGGGTAATCCACAAACATCAAACACTGGGATTACCCCAGGGATGGGCATGATACAAATGCACTGACAACTCATCTTACCCTTCTCATTAGACAGTTTATGAACCTCTTGTGAAACTACCTCTCATAGATTTCTGAAAACAATATTTCTCTGGGCATGATACAAATGCACTGACAACTCAGTTTATGAACCTCTTGTGAAACTACCTCTCATAGATTTCTGAAAATAACATTTCTCCATTAGTTTTCTTTCTTGGCCTTGCAAACGCATATGGAGGGAATTAATTTTAAACAGTTATTGTCTGTCAGTTACTACTTTATGCGTCAAGAGGTTCATTTGGAAAATTAGGGTGCTGCTCCTTCAAGCATTAAGCAGATGTTCACTGCTCACAGTGAAGGCAGCCCCCTGAAATCCATTAAATTATTTGTGAGTGGGAGGCTAAACAAACCTGCCTGCATTTGCAGGAGCAGGGACCTCTTAGCTAAAAATAATGCATGTTTTGGATAAAAGTCCAAGATTTCCAGTTAAGACAGCTGGTCCAGAACTTGTCATAGAGATACTGTTTGCTCTTTTTTTTTTTTTTATTTTTCCGCAATGATCTCCTATTAACCCTATAAAGGAAAAAGGGCAGCAGATAGACCTAGACACAGAAATAGCAATGGTAATTTGTCTGTTTATGTTCATATAACCCCAGCATATGGTGGCTCACCCTTCACAATGTTCTCCTCCCCCAATCTGATTAAAATTTACTGAGGAGAGAGCTATGAATATTTTTTTTTCTTGTTGGCATCACATATTAAAAGGTGACAGGTCTATCATAGCATAGCAGCAAACCTTTGCCTGATGCCTGAATCACACATTTCTCCAGGCTGACAGAACCGTTATTATTCTTACTTTTGGACACATGTGACCACATTGTAGAGCACATTGATGCTCCAATATGCTTAGAAATTTTTACTACCTGCATTTTATTTATGTCATTTTGGAGCAATTTCCATGCTGAGCTCCTTAGGATGAAGTGTAGACCCAATTAAATTGTTCCTGTTAATGACTGCCAGTCATTTTCAGACACTTGAATGCAAGAATATTTGCCTTTTTTGATTAGTTTTTTGAAATAAGCAAAGAAAAAAAGTTTATGCCTTTTTTTTTTTTTTTTCAGATGGGATGACAGTCACAGAGTAGTTTGGGCTGGGAGGGACCTTAAATACCATTTAGTCCCAACTCCTCTGCTATGGGCAGGGACCCCTTTCACTAGAAATTTCAAATTTTAAATAACACTTAATACAACCTTTATTTTCTTTCTGATGGAAATAAAGTGAAACTGGAGCAGAACCAAAATGTTGTCCCATGAGAAGAATCAGACTGTCTCTCGAAAGTGATTCAAAGCACTTAAGTGCTTTGTGCCTCAGTTTCCTCATTTGCAGAGTAGAAATACTAATGGCAGGGGTTTGGAGACATCCAAGCAAAGGCCAAATCTGTATTTATGCAGAAGAGGCTCATTTAGCCCCAGCTGTGACTCAATATCCTTTGGAGATGGATGAGGAGAGCACAGAGCCTTCCCTCCCCACTCAGGAAGGGCACAGCACCCTGGGCCAAGTGCACTCCTCCTGCACTGCCAGTTCTGGTTTTGATTTTACCCAGAGCATTTCTAATTTCCTTGATTAGCACAGCTGAAATCCAGCTGGGAGCCCCTTCTCCTCCCCTCCTGCCATGACAGCACTGCAATCTCTGCTGGTCAGGTTTTTCCAGTCTAATGGTCCCTGTTGAAATCACCTCTTGATTTCTGGCAGTGACAAGGGCTTTGTAAGTCCTTTGTCACAGGGACACAAACAGAATTCACTTCCCTAAATCTTTATATTTATAACAAATGTCTTCACATCTCTGCAAAATTCAGCTCCTTCCACAACAAGCTGCACATTCTAATTCTTCATGAACATCAAGTTTCTGGCCCTGGACTGCAATTGCAGATGTAGAAACAATTGCAACAACAAAGAAAACCCCAAAACTAAACCAGAAAAAAAGGAAAAAGAAAGACCATTGTCTTTTCCATGCAGGCTTATTAGACATCTACCCATGGTAAATGATTATAGAGTAAGTGAATCCTCTAAAATCAAACACAATTTTTTCTCAGGTATTCATTTGTAGGAGATTACAGTAGAAACTGATGGCATAATTTGACTGTTTAGGCATGAATGCTGTTTATGCCTTTGAAATGAAGGAGGTAGTGAAAGAAGGATTTTGGGAGGGAGAAACCAAGAAAACAATAGGAGAAACTGATTAATATTGTCATGACAAAAGAGCTTCCTTCAGGGGACAACAATCTGGGTTGATGTACTGTGCGTACCAAAAGCAGAAAAGATTTGTGGAGCTTGGCAATTCAACTGCTGCTTTTTCTGGAGTGGTTTTCATACCCTTCTTCTCCCCCACCCCAAGTCAGGAAACCAAGTTCATCCAGGGGTTTGGAAACTGAGGTGTTGCCTGGTGAAGAAATTTGTGTGATAATATTTGTAAAATCCAGGTTGAGTGGGGCTTGGAAAAACCTGGGACAGTGGAAGACCTGGATGGTCTTTAAGGTCCCTTCCAACCCAAACCATTCTGTCATTCTATGATTAAATTTTTGATGTAAAGAAGAAAATCTTGCCTGGACTGCCAAGCACATCTCTGCACATTTCTGTTTTTCTTAATCTGTTTCTTCAGAGTCAGTCGACCAAAACTCAGGGTCTTGATTCTGTACAACAGACAAAAAAAGGAACACTCAATTAGGCAAAGCACAGCAAATTACCTGGCAAGGACCAAGGGTGAGGCTCAGGCAGTAGATGGTCCTGTTTTGGAGACATTTGAACTCCTTTGAGTTCTCCTGGAGAGCTTCAGAGGCACCTGAGCTCAGCTCTGAGCCTCAGTCTGTAACCTGGCACAGCATCAGCCACAGCAAATTGAATTGAGGTGTTGTTAAGGATGGGAGATCACCTTGAGGTTCTTTGACTTCTTGGTTTGTTGTCTCTTTTCTTCCTTAACAGAATATTTTTGGCTTTGCTGAAGGGTTCAGGCAACATCAGACCAGACTTCTTCTGCAATGACAAAACTTGTAGAAGTGAAAAATGCCTTTTTTTTTTTAATTTTTGTTTTTCCCTCTAAAAGAAGAATAGAGCATTGAAAGGAAAAAAAACCTCCCTCCAAGCCAGAACACTGCAGAAGCTGATATATATCCTTAAGCACATTGATGAACCCTTGGGTCAAATTTTAAACCTTCCCTGCAGGTGGTGAACATTTTCAGAGCCTCTACCTTGCAGCCTCATCCTTTCACAACCAGCTCTTCCCCCCTTGAACCTGAAATTTTTCTTTCAAACATTTAACCATTAAAGATAAAAATGAAAAGGCAAAATCAAAGTGAGTTATTCTAGTGAAATGACAAATGTGATTAGTGTTATTGTAAAGAAGAGGTGGTGGAGCTGCAGTTTTGATGTCTCCCTACTTTGGGAGCCACAACAGACTTTACGATTTCATGCTCTTGGGCAATGGGCTTTGCCTTTTGAAGTGCTTCCTTTTTTTTCCCCACTTCCCTCTTATTTCTCTTTTTTTCCCCCCCTTGTTTGGGCAGGAAAACCAGAGAAAACCAGCCTAGGTTTTTTCACAGTCTCTAACTGATCTCTGAGCAGGGATAGACCCCACAGTTTGCAATGTGGCCACCAGGATCAAGATTGTGTGTTTTGAGCTGTTGGTTTTGTGTTGAACATGGTGATAACTCTTCCTAAGTCCCAAGGTGCTTTATGGATATAAAAGGGCAAGCCCTGTTTCACAGCTGGGCTGTCTGAGGTGCAGGGAGGTTGAGAAACCACTTAATTTAAGGCAGTAAGTAATGGAGCTACAAATGAATATTCACATCTCCAGGCTCCCATGCACTTATTTTGGAAAAGAAGTAAAAAAATATGAAATGTGCAAGAAAACAATAGAATCATAAAACATCCCAGCCACCACCACCATCTCCATCTGCCAACCCTGCTCAGCGCAGAATAAAACCACTTTTTTTCTTATTGCTCCCTGGAGTGCTGTTTGTCATCAGCCTTGCTGAACTTTTCTCCTGTTTTTCTCAGTGTTAATCACAATGGTGGTGGCTCTAAACTGTATTTGAGGGGCTAAAATCTGTGCTTTGCCAGGAGGTTTGTGCTCACAGAACTCCTGGTTTTTTGCTTGAACTCTGTGAAATTCTCTCAAGGAAAGCTGATCAATGCAAGTGGTTATTAACTAATTAGTAAAGACTTCAGTTGTTAATCTAGAAATCTGCCTGAATCGAGGTCAGTGCAGGATGGAGCCACAGCATCATGTCCTGTCCTTGTGGGGAGAGGAAATGAGAGGAGCTCCTCTGATTTGAGGTGTTTACAGGGCTCTGAGTTCTTGAGGATCCCTTTAGAGGCAACTGAGAGGAAGAAATGCTCCTACAACAAATCACTCATCCACCACCCTCAAACACCTAAAATCCACACTGTGATTGTCTGTATTGTAACTTCCTGTTAGAGCCATTCAAATTGCCAACTCACACATGGACACTGGCACTACCTAAAGTCAAAATTTAGAAGGAAAGTGAATTCCAAATGAAATTATTTTATCTGCACAGCTGGATGTGGCAATCAGTGCTGTGGTTTAGTTTTTATGGTGTTTGGTCAAAAGTTGGAGTCGATGGTCTTGGAGGTCGTTTCCAACCTTAAGCATTCTGTGATTCTCTGATTTATTTCTTGGTTTGTTAAAAATATTTTCTTTTCCCTGACTTTATGTAATTTCTATACATGTCTTTACATTTGGATGGAGAAACAATTACAAGAAATAAAGGCTGAGGAGAGAAAGGGGTTGGATAGAACATATAATCTAGTTCAAGTCCCGGCCCTGTACAGGACAGTCCCAAAAATCAGACAAAGCCTTAGACACAGTCCCTGTGTCTGAGAGTGCTGTCCAGACACCCACTGGGCCTTGGGGCTGTGGTCACTGTCCTGGGCTGTGAGATAAAGGACCTTGGCTTATTTCAAATTTCATTTTGGTGCAAAGGGTCCAAAGCATATGAAATGGAAATCAATAAGGCAGCACTGCACAGGAGTGCAAATGATGATGATGATGGCAAAATCCTGTAATTATTGACTCTCAATGAAAATAAATGACTGATGAACTCAGTCATTACCAATTATCTGCATGACAATTATCTCCTAGAGATCCTGGACTCACAGGGCAGGCCCTGCCCACAGTGACAAAAAGAAGGTCTGTACCTTAAAGACCTTATTCAGCTTTGTACTAGTATGAGAACTGGCTGCAAAAACCAAAAACCACTTTTTCAGCACAACACAGGCATCTTTGTGGCCTTTTTGCTGTTTATTGCTGTGAATGAGGGTCCTCTACTGAAGGTAAGAGCTTGGTGGTATGTGTTTCCCTCTGCATGTTTTATTTTGCTCACGTGGTTTTCTCCTTGATTCCAACAAAGTGGAACAGATCAAACCCACGGTTTTATAAGGACAAAAGTCTCAGGCAGAATTTCAGCATTGGGATACAAGTACACCTTAAAGAGCCTCTCTTTAGACTGAAAGTTAAAAATAAGGCAGCAAGAGTACTGGTGTCCAGAGCTCACTGTTTCCACCATCAACCTCCCTGTTTTATAGGATTTATAAATCAGCTTTGAAAAGTTTCTCCAGGCTAAATTTTGGCAGAGAAGGTCGCAGGCAAGACTTGGTTTACTAAAACTCATTAAAAATGGTTTGATGTTTTAAATTACACTGAAGCAAGAGAGGAAAAATTCTATTTCTGTGGCTTTCAGCATTTCCTCCCCCACCACCCCATCCAATTTGAATTAAAATGTGTCTGAGTGACTATGCTATGGTACCACTTTCTTTTCTTGTGGTGTTGCCATCAAGTCTTTCTGTGGGTAAAGCAGTCCCTTTCTAATCTCCAGAATGTGCAGCTCAGCTGCTGAACACAGTTGGAAAACATTTCCATTTCAGAAGTGGTTTTTTTGCTTTGAAAACTTTGTGAAATCTGTGGCAACTTAATTCATCTGAGACCAGCTGAACACCCATCTATTTCTCTCTGCTGACCTCAGAGGACACTGGGAGAAGCAGCTTAAGAAACAAAAGGGACTCCTTTGGATGGTTTTTCATTGCAGTTATGATATGGGTGGATGGAAATGGGAAAGGCAGATGGAATTTTGCTAAACACAAAGGGACCTAAGTGGAAAGAATCCACCATGAATATTCATTCCCAGTGAAAGGCTCTACATTAATTATTGCCACTCAGAGCAGGGATCTTGGAGACCTTGCAGGAGCAGCAATTAGGAAGTGTTTGGAGCCAGAAGGGGTCTTAGGGATCATTCGGATGGGAATGGAGATCCAAACCACCACCACAACCCTGTCTGAATCCTCATTTCTTGTCTCTCCTGAGACTTATGTTATCTCAGAATGGATAATGAACCTCAAAAGGAGGGGAGAAAACCACACAAAGGTGGCAAAGATGGTCAGAGGTGTGTAACAACTTCTGCAATAAGAAAAAATGCTATAAAATAGTTCCTTTAACTTAACAACAGCCAGGATGGACATGATCAGACACACAGAAAACAATGAGAGACATTGAAAAAGTGAGCAGAGAATTACTCTTCCTTTCTTGAAATACAGTGAATAGGGGACATCCAATTCAATTATCAAGCAAGCAGCTCAAAACAAACAAAGTGAAACAGTATTTCATATGGAGCCTAATTAAATTACCCCAGAAAGCTGTGGAAATTTAAATTATTGTGCTCAAAACCTGACAAGACTTTTTCAAGGAGTACATATAAGTTTGGAATCATTAACTGCAGTGGCAAGTCCTTATGCCACTGTCTGCCTGAAGGATTTACCAGGGAAAAGATTTCACTAAAAATGTCTTAGTTATCCGCTTTCCCTGGAGATCTGCCATGGGACAGTATCAGAGGTAAGGAATTGGCTTTGATGAATTTTCTATCTCTCTCGACACAGTTGTTTATAGATTCTTTTCTCACTTTGTTTTTGGGTTTATAAATTCCAGCCCTGGAAAAATGTGTTTGATTAATTAAGTTTTATAGCCTGTGGGAGGGGAAATCTGTTCTGAAAAGCTTAAGAAAGCACATAAATCTACAAAAGAATGTCCAGCTGAGAGAGAGACTGTAGAGATGGGGAGGGTCAATTTTCAGCAATAATTGTAGCTGGATGCATCCAGTTATTGATCCACTTCACCCTCATCCTGCATATTTTCAGGGAGATTCTACATCCACTCCTAAATCTGCGACTGTCCTTGCTGCTGTATGGTTGGGATAATGAATGTGAGCAGCTGGTGCATTCCTGTCACAAAATAAAGCTACACATCCCTTTATGCTGGCTTTGGGAGCAGGATGGAGCCCAGGGTCACACATCTCCTCACCCATTATTGCTGCTGGGAAACAGAAGCAGTTTATTCATCAGGTGTGACAAAGCACTAAATTGCTTTTCAGGGGTGAGCACTGTTAATGTCACAACTTCAGGATTCTTGTGATTATCGAGGAATCGCGGTTTTCACTTAGGAAAAAGAAATTTAAGGATGAGATTCAACCTGCTGAACAGATGGGAATCGTGATATCACAGGATCACAGGATGGTTTGGGTTGGAAGGGACCTTCAAGACCATCCAGTTCCACCCCTTGCCATGGGCAGGGACACCTTCCACTGGACCAGGTTGCTCCAAGCCTCATCCAACCTGGCCTTGGACACTTCCAGGGATGGGGCAGCCACAGTTTCTCCTTATCCCAAGTCCCTCTCCAGCCCTCCTGGAGCCCCTTTTGGCTCTGGAAGGAGCTCTAAGGTCTCCCTGGAGCCTTCTCTTCTCCAGGTGAACACCCCCAGCTCTCCCAGCCTGGCTCCAGCCCTGGAGCAGTTCCACCGCCTCTTCTGGGCTCTGTCCAGCAGCTCCATGCCATGGGATGCTTAGTCTGGGATTTCTCACAGTCAATGAAATAATGAAATCAGTGAGTCCTTACAGATTCTACCTCGTGAGGCTGCTGGAGTAGTTTTCTCTCTAGGCAGTGACTGAGCGAGATCTCAGCTAGACCTCGAAATTCCAGAAAGCTGGAGATAGCAGAGATAAAACCTACCTTAAAATTTATTTATTCCCAATAAAAGGCTGCTGATAATTAGCCAGAAAGACAAAATACAATTTAAATCACTGGGTAAAGTAGCAAGACATAAAACTAATAATAAATCTTTTGATTTTTTTTTTAATTTTGAAGCCATTTATCTTTGTCCAACACACCTGACTACCTTCGGGAAGACATATCAGGAAAAAGAAAGTCTCTATAAAAAGAGAAACTCAGAAGTGCTGGGAATTAATTGTTTGTGGCAGTTTGCCTGTTTTTCACACTGTGTTAACAAGAGACTCTTGTTCCAGAGCACAGGTACCTTGGGAGTTTCTTTATTGGTTCAAAAGGTTTACTAAGACCAAGTTATGAGTTGTTCTTTGAGTCCCATCCCAGGTTATTGCTTTTTCTTAGAACAGCAAATTGTGTAACATAATAAAGTTTTTGAAATAATCTCTGCTCCCACCTAGGAAGGAGCTGCTGTTCTCATAGTAACTGAAGAAAAGCCTAAAGAAATAAGCTGGCAATTACATCAATTTTTAGACATACATAGAAAGAATATCAAATTTATCTGTTCTAGAAACTTCCTGCAGTAGGGGCCAAGCTTTGGGCTGGTAATACCTTCAGGAAATGTTTATCTTTCTAAACATTCCTCAGACATTCTTTTAAAATATATTTCAATAGGTAGGATCCATAACAACAATTTCTGAAGGCTTGGATTAAGTGTGGAGGCAAATAAGAGAACATGCAAATCCCTGCTGTGATTCAGCAGGTTTGGCTTTGTTAAAATGCCCCTGTTGAATCTTGCAGAGGACCAAGGTAGATGCACTTTATCCATACAGGACTTTATCTGTGAGATGTTATCACCTGCTTAACTTAATGCATTAAAAGTAGTCAGGTTCATTAATTTAATCTTCAGAGACAGTGAGTTTTCCTTCTGAAAATCCTGCTTTTACATAAAATCAAGAGTGGACTTAAAGAATATAAATTCCCTGTTAAGGTTTGAAGCTTTTTGTTGTTGTTGTTGTTGAGGTTTTTAGAAAATAGCCACCAAACCTTCTTTAAGATCCTCACTGATATGTACCATATTTTGAAACGGGCTACCATAATCAAGATCAGCAGTTGAATACAATCTTGAGAGACAAAAGAAGCTGTTTAAACCACCTGAAACACCTTGTTCTTCTGAAGAATTAAATTTTACTTCAGGGTTTGTTTTTGGTTTTTTTTTTTTCTTAAGAAACAGCCAGATAGTATACATTAAACTCAAACAACTTTTTATTTTTTTCCCAACAGAAATTCTCATTAGAAGAATTGGTTTAAACCAGTTCTACAAAACATTCTCCTAAAAATGAACACTTGAATATGTTCCTTGATGTGGATTTGGCTTCTTATTTAAGAGTACAAACTTAAATTGCTTTCAAAAAAAGAAAAAAGTGCCCTTCAACACATCAGAATTTCAAACCATTTTGTGAGAGTTTTGGGTGGACACTGTCAAGCACTTTGCTGGTTGCATTTAGAGCAGAGTGAAGAGCTTTAACATGGTGTTGACAACACTGGCTTAAGCCTGTTTGCTTTTGTTCTAAATACTACTGGGCTTTTTTGCCCTAAACCATTGCAAAGTCAAAGTAATGAATGGATAGACATGAGCATTTTATGGCCTTTTGTTTTTGCAGAGAGAGAGAAAAGTATTATCTGTCTGTATTGTGTGAAATAGTTGCTGTGCACCCAAGCAATAATTATTAAAAGATGCAGCCAAATATCAGTATGACCTGAAATGCTTCATGCTCTATAAACCACATTCATGAAGAGTGAAGATTGAAGAATCCAGGTGGTGCTTGTGTGAGTGTTCCCCAGGGAAAGTTCATTCCTGGCTGGAGGTGATGCCAGCACTGGGGATCACACCCAGCCAGGGTGAAACTCCTCACCGTGGAGGTGTTTGACACCTCAGAATTATCCAGAGGATGGCTCTGAGAAGAGTGGGATATAGAACAAGGAGCTAAAACATCTTCACAGCCCCAAATGACTGCCCAGCACTCCACTAGTTCATGGTGAAGCAGTGGGATGTACAAACAGCAGTCTGAGCTGTGACAAAGTTAATGCCTGACACAGGAATTAACAATTTTCATTCTTTACCTCATTGGTAGACAACTAAATGTCCCCAGGTGGAATTGTGGATCCACATCTGTCAACTCTGTGCTGGCCAAGAGTCCTCTGGAAGCTCCCTGAGGACCACCCAGTGCATGTAGATCATGGGCTGAAAACCACAGGCAGTTACCCAAACCTGAAAAAACCCGGGATGGAAATCAAAATGAAGTTTCCAAATTCAAGAAGTCCATGGCTGTGTGTCAGAGCCTTCCAAGAGAAGAAATGGCACAGATCCTACTTGGCTTCCAAGCTCCACTGATTTATGAATGAGATGGTAAAAGTCCTAAGAATTTAATTTTAGGACTACTTTATGTTTTCTAGTATATGTCCTTGCAAAGAAAAAAAAAAAAATTGGTCATCATGGGAAACCTTTTAAAACTAACTGGAATTTTTGATCATTTAGCAGTCCTAGAAATTATTTTTCAAGCTGCTGATCATTTCTGGGGGGAAAATATTAGATAAAACCAGAGACTTTGTGCAAGGTCCCACATTTGGAGCTGCTTCATAGTTAAACTGGTGGATATATGGCAGCAAGTTGGAGCTCCTGTATTTCCATGCTGAGCATATGGGCACATGCAACAATTCTGACAATTTTAGAAAGTATTGGTCCCTGCAATGATTCTGTTCTTGAGTTCCCCAGTTTTTTTCCCTAGAGGTCTTCAGTATATCCAATACCACAACTGTCATTTCTAGGGTGTATTTACCAGTTTTATACCCTGAGATATTTTAATACAGCCCGCAATAAGTTTGGCTGAAATTACAAACTGCTGACTTTAACAATATCAAGATATGTTGGAAGATTACTTGAAAGATTGAAAGCAACAGACCAAATCTTCATTGAGAAAAGCCCGCCAATTCTCTGAGATGGGGTGGCTGAACATGCTTTGATCTTAGTGTGACTTATATTTTGAGGTAAAACCAGATTATCTGAAATAATTCTGAGTGTGACTGACCTAACCAATTCAATTGCTCTTCAGTATATCCAATACCACAACTGTCATTTCTAGGGTGTATTTACCAGTTTTATACCCTGAGATATTTTAATACAGCCCGCAATAAGTTTGGCTGAAATTACAAACTGCTGACTTTAACAATATCAAGATATGTTGGAAGATTACTTGAAAGATTGAAAGCAACAGACCAAATGTTCATTGAGAAATGCCCACCAATTCTCTGAGATGGGGTGGCTGAACATGCTTTGATCTTAGTGTGACTTATATTTTGAGGTAAAACCAGATTATCTGAAATAATTCTGAGGGTGACTGACATAACCCATTCAATTGCACACGTGAAGTGACTTGATAATGGCATGGCCATGGCCACACTCCTTGTGAAGGTCCAACTTCCTTTAGATCCATTAAGAAAAATGTGAATTTGTCCATAAAATCATAGGATCAAGGAATTATAGAATATGCTGAGTTGGAAGGGACCCACAGATCCCAACTCCTGTAGCTTTGCAATTTCTTCTCAACATATTAATTGTTGAAACAATTGTTGAAAGTCAATTTAGTTAAGCAAGCCCATTTTCAACATATGTAATACATTATTTTCAGGGCATCCTTCTGCTGGCTTGAGCCCTGCTGCAGTTTTAAATTCAAACAGCCTGGAGAGAGGGTTTTTGCCTGAATTCTTTTTCTGTTGAAGGCAATGGCAGAAGTCCACCCACTTCAAGGGGAATGAGGTCTGGCACTAGTGAAGATGTTTGGCTAAAGTGCCCTTGCCTGAACATCACTTTCTGGGGATGTGATCCCTGTTTTGCAGTTTGGATCTCTTAAGGATATATCTCTTCTTAGGTACAATGTGCAAAGTTTATGCTTCCATTATGTGCCTAAATTGTTGATGATGACAGCTAAGCCCAACTGTGCTTCACAGAACTAATTTCTCTTATTTTTTACTGGCTAAACTGGAGTTGAGGAACACAGAGGTGTCACACAAGGCATGAGCTCCTGGAAACCTATGTTACCTTTGAGGCACATTAAAGCAATGCAGTGCAGTGCAACAATTTAAATTTTGATCCGGAAAGGGCAATTCCTGTTCTCTCTAAATATCAAATATTCCTATTTAGCCTTTAGGACATATTTCTGCTTCACCAGAGGCAAGTGCTTTTCCTTCCCTTCTTTCACCTGTGCTAAACAGCAGGGGAAAAAAAAAATCTTTCTTCAAAGATTCTCCCTTTATCCTCTTGGCATGAACATAAGCAGGAAGCAGGAAATTGCTTCCTTGCAAAATACCTGATAAACTGGCACTTAGAGCCTGACAGTGGAAAGACACAGCTTTTTATTTCCTTGGACTAAGGTGGAAATTAAAGTTATGTTAGCTGTCTCCTGGGGTATTGATCACAGCCCTGCTGCCTTTGGAAGGCTGCTGATGTGCACTTTTTGCACAGATGACCTCAGTGAGAAGTGTCCTCAAGCAGAGCCCCCATGCATCCAGCAAGGATTGTTGGATTCCTGTGGAGGGAGCTGTGGCTTGCAGCCTGCTGGCTGGGATGTTTAGAAAGGAATAAGGAAGGCAGGTTGATTTTTCTTCTGCTTTTCCTCTCTGTTTCTTTATCCTAATAATTATCTTTGTCAACATTTCTGGAGAAAATTATGAATTAAGTGACTGAAATGTTTTGCTGCTCTTTAGGTCTACAATAATGCAGCCCATGGAGGTTTGTCCTCAGCCATGGAAGAGAGAGGTTGAAATGCAGACAAAATGCTTACCTGGCTGTAGGATGTCACAGGAGCACATGAAAAGAGTGGGACTGATGGATGTGGTCTCCACAGGAGGGCTTGTCCCTCTTTCCCCAGACAAGGACAAATTATTTCTGTACCATTTCAGACAGATTTGATCTCCTTCATTCTACAAAAGTACCCTGCAGTATTTTTTTCACTCTACCCCTCAGTGCTGGTGTCCTACAGACACTCCTGGTCTCAGCCTCCACTTCCTTCAGCTCCACAGCTCACTCAACAGCTTGATCACTCTCACTCCTCCTTTCTGGATTCCTTCCAACTGGACCATATTTTCTTTCAGCTGTGGTGTCCACGACTGGACACAGCGTTCAGTGGAGCTGCAAGTCCAGTTTAAGCCTCCCTGAGGGTTTTTATCTCTGCAAGAGCCTTTCTCGTCTCTAAGTCCTTCACTAATCCTGGGGTTCCAGCCAAGAGGCAAAGTGTTTGCTTAGAGAACAGCAGGATGCAAATGTTTAGCACAGATTTCCTCTGGATGAAAGGAAATCTTTTTATCATTTTTTTGAAGATTTGGGTCACTAGGACAACTAAATAGAGGGGTCACTTAAGCTGGCATCAATCAGATCAGAATGTGATCCCCAGTCAGGTACAAATCTGGCTCCACCTCTGCCCTCTCCCTTCTGGCAGGCACAGGGATGTATTCCCTGCCTTGTGTGGGGAGCTGCAATGTGCTGAGGTGTGAAACGAGGGGCTGCTCTCAGAGATGGGCTCACCATGCTGGATATTATCATGTCAAATGTGCACTGAACACTTCAGGAGCAGTCAGAGGGTTTGGTTTGGAACAGCTCCTTGGAATTGGTCAACAGGCAGAGATTTATGAATGTTTCCCTATCCAGCTTCAGCTTTTTTTAAATTTGTTTTTTGGTGTATGGGGCATTCAAAGCAAAGTTTTGTCAAAATTCAAAGCACTGACCAGATTTCAGTCTTACTTGCTAAAAGCTTTACTGTATCTAGTCAAAATTTTTCAGGTTCATGTGTAAATAGAAAAAAACCAAATAGATTGAGAAGGGGAAAAAACCAACAAACCAGGAGGAGTTTAGAGATGAAATAATAGAATTTTGTGGGATTTTCCTTGCATTTTACTGCAATATTTGAACTATCTCCCTGTAACTAACACTCACTTTGCATCTCCAGTGTGTATAGCAGGCTACAGGCTCTAAGCTGAATCCTGTCTAATACTTCCAATTTCTGTGTGCTCAGGACTGATGGAATCAGACTTCATAGGAAGCAAATGCTTGTTCACAGATAAAATTTCCCTACTTTCCACGGTGAGATTTTCTAATCTTAGCATTTTTATTTGTCATTATGTACAAATATTCAAGGAGATGATTTCAAGAGCAATGACTCCGTGGGGGCTATTTCTCTAAAAATGCCCTACAAACCCCTCACTCACACGCTGCTGATTCATGGGCAGTTAATATCAGATATACAAGTATTAATAAATTCCCTGCAATTCTATTCCTTGAGGAATAGAAAACCAGGAAAACCCTTGGAACACCAGGGCTGATTTTAATCACACCTTACATTTAAACCTGGGTTTGACAATAATAACAATAATATCCATATCAGTCATACACATGTCCACATCAGCTGCCCATGTCATGGAAAGGACAATGTCTTGTCAAGGGAAGAATTTAAAGGCTCTAGATCAGCTTATGAATTTGTATAACATTTTGGGAAGCGTGCCAAAGCTGTAATGCAAGCCTGGCCTTTTTAAAGCCCACTGAATTGTGTTATTAACCTTGGAGTAAAAGAAGAGAGGACCGTTTTCAAATTTTATTTTGATAATTATCATGCACAAGCGATAGAAAGCAAACAGCAACCTTCCCCTGGACACCTACTCCTCATTTGCAGATTCTAATTACTTACATTTGCATACACATGTGAAAACATGGTGCTTTCCCCATTAGTGCTGATCACATTCCTCATTAAGTTAAGTAAATACACCCAAAATACCAACACACTTGTAGCTGAATTTGACATTATTTCATACAGACTAACAGCCAATGCATTCTTTTGGGTTTTGGTTATCTTGGATAGTAATTTTAAAGAAAAAAAACCAACAACCACATGGTTTGATACTGAAAACAAATGAACATGTGCATCTTGGTTGGAAAAGACAGGTGTCTGTTAAGGAAGGCAGGAGCCTCTCCTGAAATGGAAAATGTAAACTCCCTCCCTCCAAATTATTATAATTTTGAAATTAAGGGGCTCTCAGGAAAAAATATGGGAACAGGAATAACAGTTCTTTATTAGTGAAAAAATAAAAATAAAATATAAATGCAGTAATACAAAACAGCACTACCAGAGTCAGAGCAGGAGCTGAGCCCTGTGGGTCAGGGTGGTGGCACAGTCCCATCCCATGGGGGCTCAGCCCTCCTGCAGTGCCAGCTGTGCTTCTGCTGGAGCAGGGATCCTGCACAAGGCTGCAGTTTTCCTCTGCAGTTCTAGGGCTGCTGGAGATGGGCCTGCTCTTCCTCTGGGAATGCAGGGCAGAAGAAAGCTGCTCCTCTGGGAATGCAGTGGGCAAAGGCTGCTGTGCTGTTCCAGGCTCAGATTGTATCCAGGTAGGAATGGTTGGCTCCTCCCCTGGGCAGAGCATCTCCCAGTGGGATGATGGAATTTGATCAGCCATGCAGGGACACTTGCTGGCCATGAACAGAAGATAATTAATTAATAATTAATGACCCATGAACAGAAGAGATCTCCTGGAGGGAGGATTGGTTGTGGAAGAGATAAAGAAAACTGCCCAATGAACAGAAGAGAACTGCCCCACCTCTGACAGATGGGAATAGAATACACACCCCCAGGCACATCTTTCATTTGCAACCTCAGACACCTGTGGCTGGGTCACCTCCTGACTCTGTTCTGGTTTTAGTCTGCAGTTGCCAGGTGCTGGAGAGCTGAGCAGCTGCTGGCACAGGCTGCTCATCTGCACTCAGCTAAAACAGCATTTCCTCCCTGTGAGTCCTGAATCCAGCTCTGGGCAGCCCTTGAATCACTGCTGCATCACCACGGGCTCAGCACAACCTTCTGCTCCAAACACAGAGAGAGTTTGGAGGGGAGGGTGGGACCAAACACATTGCATTCTGCTTGGAAGTTAGGATGGGTGTTGCATAATTGTAGGTGTTGTTCTGTGGGTGAGACTTTGGTGGAGCTGGTTGGTGAGCGTGGAGGTTCAGGCCACCACTGGGGCCTCTTGGTGGCATAAAACTTCAGCTCAGAATATTAGGGATGAATAGGTCATGACACCAAGATGAATACTTAGCTTAAACCCAGAGTTTACATTACAACAGTAATACCTAAATCCAGAACTTTGTGTTGGAAGAGATCTTAAAAACCACCTAGCTCCAACCCCCAAATGTGCTGCATGCTGTGACATAGCTCAGTGCTGGGCTGCTTTGGATTCTCAGAGACATGAGCTCTACAGCAATCCCAGTGTTCTCCTGCCCTGCCTTGAGCTCACATCTGCTCTGTATCAGCAGAGCAAAGCAAAGCAGGCACAGAATATTGACTCCTGCTCTGGGAACACATTCCTGCTTCCAGGTGTGCTGCTGCAAGTAGAAGAGTGCTGGCATGAAGATGTCAATTTGCTGAAACCCTTCAGTATTTCAGTGAAGAGAGGGACAAGCTCATTTTTCCTCAAGGAAAAGCTATCAGTGGGGAAGCTGAGAGGTGCCCTTCAAACATGGTGGTGCTTAAAGGATGCTTTAATAATCTACAAGAGACAGAGAGCAGGGGAAAAGGGGAATTACCAGGTAACTACTGTGGTTTCCAAGGCAGGAGAAATTCTGACAAAAGGAGCCTTCCAAGCTGTGTGAACAACAGAGGAAATTCAACTTTGAGATGCAAAAATAATGCATAGCATCTTGAAATACTCAAATGTTTATTTTATACAGCTGGCTATGGAAATTCTACATTGTTTCAGCTCTAGTAGATCTGTGAGTCATTATAAATAACTTAATGAAAGTGTTTACTGGGGAGGCAAGGTCAGTGGAACAGAATTGTAAGTGTGCAATGAAAAGCACAATGGGGAATAATAAAGCAAATGATACAAACCTGTGTAAATCAAAATGCTTTTTCACCTTGAATGCCATGTGCAATTCCAGGCACCTAAACTCAAAAGTGGACACAGGAGAAATGGAATTGATTCTGTGATTTGTAGCAACAACTATTAAAAAATGAGATCATTCATCTTAGAGAGGAAAAAATGATCCACATCACTAAAAATATGTATAAACAAATAAGCTATGTAGATGTAGCTGTAGAACTCTGTTTAGCATTTTCTTAATTTTTTTAGAACAAATACTATTTCCTGAAATAGAAAGGCAACTTTTTTTTTTTTTTGACAGAGGAGTAATTCTTGCAGTAAAATCATAATTAGCCTTTGGACTGCATTGCTACACGATATTGTGGTGATCATAAAAGCTTAAATATGCTGTCCAATAGCAGGTAAAAACCTGGGATTCCTGGGGTTTGTATCCTAAATCACTCCTCTTTCCTGGCCTCGTTGCCACTTCTCCCACCTGCTGGACTAAGGAGGTGGCCTGTGTCCCAGGCAGGACACACACACACTGGTGAGTTAATAGGTATTTCTCTGAGAGATGAGATTAACATGTTAAAACCTTCCCTCTTTCTTCTTTCTTCCTAAAGGCTGGTGGAGCTTGACAGCTCAGAGACTTCTCTGGTTGAAACTGAGAAAGATGTTCAAAAGGGAAAGAGATAGAAAGGTTATCAGATCAAAAGAAATGAGGATAAAAGAGTCCTGCTTGTCTCTAGAGAAATGTAATTTGCTCTAGGCTGCAGTTCAGTTTTGATCCTGGAGCAGCTTCTGAGGAGCCTGATCCCAGAATGCCACCAGGTCTGGGGAATTGCAAAGGATTCTGTGATTGTTTCCAGGGTTGGCTGAGCACTCAGTTTGGGCAGTGTTGGAGCCAGGAATGTGCCACTGCTGAGGATGGCTCTTCCCTTCCTCCTGCCCAGCTCCAGAGGCAGCTGGAGGGGCAGGATGGAGCTGGGCAGAGGCAGGGCTGGATGCAGAGGCAGAGGAGCAGGAGGTTTGCTGGGGCAGAGCCAGGGCTGAAGCCCAAATTTGACACAGCAGAACCTGAAAAAGTTGCAGAGCAGCTTGATCAGGAAACTTTGCCAATCTATTTCTGTTTGCTGGAAAGGTCGTGCATCAAGCAAGGCTTTTTGCTTCCTCCCTAGCTGCAAGAGATACATTCCCTAGTAATTGTGGATATTTACTTTATACTCAGATAAGCCTTTTATTTTCTCTGACATTTTCCCTGAGAAATAAGGATGTCTTGTCTCTGATACTCCTCTTTCAGCTTGCAGCACTAAAAGAGCAGATGCTGCTTCAAGAGAGTGAAGAGTGAGTGCTTCCCACCCAACATCACCTACCTGGCATCAAACAAAACTGTGTGCAGGAATAAAGTGTCTCCAAGAGACATTTTGTTGTCCCTGCACATCTCTTCTGTACAAACACAGTTTGGAAAATAAAATATCTTCTGCCATCACATGCAGCTAGAGATTCTTCAAAGTCAGGAAGTGCAATAAAAAGCACATTTTTTTGAGCTGTGCAGCATCCTGTGCAAATAGCCCAGATTTTATCTGTACTCTGCTGCTGCTGCCAGAGAGCAGTGGTGGAAGATTCAGTGGTACATTCTGATCTTTGCATCCTCTGGTTTGCCTCAAAAACTTTTCTATTAGTGCTCCTGAAGCCTACAGTGAAAGAAACTCAGGAGATGATTCTGCAGGCCCAGGTTGTAACTTCTTGATGTGCCTTCACTTTTGGGAGCCAACAAAAGATCAGGTGCTCAAGTTTTGAGAAGGAGATACCATGGGTCTCCAGAAAGAACAGAGTCCATGAAAAATCCCACTTTTTACCACTGGGATAAATTTAAAGGTGTCTCTGCTCTTTCTGAGTATCTGTGCAATATCTGTAAATTCACTTCCTTTTGTGGGAAATACATGGAAAAACCCATGGAGATGAGTGAGGTTTTCTAGGAGGTCAGGCCTAATTGCACCTTATTCAAGGGAGACCAAGTAGCAAAACTTTGAAGTTGGAGGTGTAGAAATATACCCTCAAAATTCCAATTTTTTTTGGTAGTTTTAGGAAATGTATGTGTGTGCCAAAGTGTTTCGTTGTTCTTCTGATGTTTTTATCAGATCCATGCAAAATGCAGTTGGTTCCAGCCTTGAAATGCAAATTTGTCTTACACTGCTCTTGCTGCCAGTAGGAAGACTAAAAATACATATGTAATGATGTTCCTGGAACATTTTCAAATGCCTTTAGATGATGATTCCAGTTTTCTTTTTTCCCCTGCTATCCAAAATAGTGTTAATTTTGCAGGCTCATTTTGGCCAAAATGTACGGACTTGCATTTAAATTCAAAATTCCTCTGAGGATAAAATAACTCAGCTATTACAAGAACTTTGCCAAGTAGGTAGGTCACCAAAAGGGAGCCTGAAACAAAAAAATAAAATTAGGTTTTGCCAATTTATTATACATACATCTGGTTTCGTGATTTTCTTGTTACTTTCAACATTCTTTGCAGTATTAGAATCCCAAAGCAGCCCACAAGCCTGGTAATTCAGGAAGGCTTATAATTGAGGCAGGTCTATTTAATTTCGTTAACAGAGAAAAATGAGAGAAGCAACAAAAAAGAAGCATAATCATCATAACCAAAGGCAGTTGTTACAAAGGCTTCTCACTAATGCCAACAGCAATTTTTGAAAGTGGGGACATTTTAAGGCTGATGTCTAAAAATATGGGTTTAGGAAAGCATGCATAAGTGACTATTTAAAGTGTCAGTGTCAGGGAAATATTCCTGCTAAAACCATACTTTAAAACTATCCTGAGTGGAGGCAGAATTAGATTGATTCAACATAAAATTCTTTAAAGAGTCTCCATGCTCCTGTGTTTTTTAAATGGGAACCAGGAGCACTCAGACCTCCTGAAAGCCAGGCATTTTAGAGATTTTGATCATGTAAGTCTATAAGGACAAGATGGGACATTTTGAGTTGGCTTCAATGTCAAATTTTTAAATACAGATGTACTTGTGGGATTCATCTTGTTGAACTCCAAGCACCCAGTGTGGATATTTCTGTTGGATTTGTCCACTTTGCCTCCAGGCAATGGAGAGAAGAAGGGATGAATCATCTTGTCCTGGAGCAGTTTGCTAAACCTGGTCACATGAATCTTCCCCTCCAAGGGCACATTCCTCTCCCAGGAGTGTGGGATGGGTGTTGACACCACAGATGTCTGAAATTTGGAGTTACATCTTGTCCTGGATACTAAAATCCAGGCACCATCCTGTGAACATTTTGCTTCAGTCTCTCTCCTTCCCTTCACCGCCTTTAACATATGATACAGCAATGTCCCTTTAATGATTTCTTTTCCACAGGGCTCAGAGGTGGAAGAGATTTATGCTGCTTGGTAAATTTAACTTCATACTCAATGCAATAAAGAATGTGAAGGTGCACTTAAGAGTTATAAAAAAAATCTTGGCTCTCAAACCATAAAATTTCCGCAATGTGGGTATTTCAGGTGTCTTATTGCTGAATGTGCTCAAAGTAGCCCAAATGGGCATTGATGATAGGAAATCAGTATCAGGAACGTGGTAAATCAATGTGTGGTCTGGAGAGCAGGGTGAGGTTAAATATCCCAAGCAATGATATCAGAAAATGTTTTGAGAGATAACCACATAGGAAATTCTGGAGAAAGAGGCTTTAAGTTAAAGCTAATAAAAGATAACATGGCTAAGCTGGAGTGATTCAAGGTGAAATTCAATTCCCAGAAAATTCTTGGTGCTTTGACGAGAGCACAATTTGCTATCTTATCTACACCTCCTAAACAGGCATGGCAGTATCAATCAGACTTAGAATGAAATATAGCTTGATAATTAGCTGCAGAAAAGGATTTGAAATTATACAGAGCATCAAGAAAGAAAGTAAATAACTGAAATGCTTGGCAAAATTATGTGTGTTTAATGAGAATCAACTTAGCTTCATTTAAAATTGCTGTAGAGACTTAAGGTCATTTCAGTCATCAGACAGTGATGATTTATTCCCTAGAAACGAATAGGCACACTCCAAACCTAAATAGAAATGAAGGATTTGCAGCATATTACAATATTCTGTATTGGCACTGAGCTAGAAGCCTTCCTGAATAAAAGCAAATGACTTTTTGTAGCTGTAGCGTGGTAATTGCTTGAAGAACAACAACAAAAATCTCAACAAAAAAAACCAGCAAGCTATTTCTGAAATACAATGCACCGGCAAAATAAGAAATGGAATTGAATGAGAAAAATATATCTGCTGAGGACAAAATCAGACAGCAGGGAGAATTTATAGCCTTGTGCTAATTTCCTACTATCAGACACTGAGCTGGATGGGAAAATGACAGAAAAGAATCTTATCTAATAGATGTGGCAGAAGTGATGGGTCTGAAAGATGGCAATCTTCATCTGAGCCAATAACAAAGATTCATATTCATAGAGCCAAATGTTAAACTTTCTCATGAAAATGAAGTGTTTGTACCTAATATATTTAGAAATCGAATCAGGAAGAGCCTCTCCTCCCATCTCATCCCCTATAGCTTTTTGGAATAAACTAAATAGCTTTACTGTGCTCAGGAAATCAGGTAAGTGCCTGCTGAGCCTGTTTGCTCATTTACTCCCATCACCAGCTAAAAGACTTGTAAATGTGTTTGTAAACAGTGAGTTATGGGGTTCTGAGTTTGCTGTGCTGCAGGATTATGCAGGTCACGTAGTCCTGTACATTTATTCCTGCAGGTTTTCAAACCAAACACGAGCAGGTTTATGAGGGGAAGGGGAGGCCCACGTGCTGCACAGAGATGGGGTCAGTGCTTCACTGGCTGACAGTCTGCCCTTTAAAATACAGAGTAGCAGGGAATGAAGCAGCTTTACCAGGATTTAAACCTCAGCCTTTTACTTAACTGCATGAATCTAATTTGGTCTGTTTTGCTTAAGCTTCTGAAAAGCTCAGGAGCACCGAGGGGATGCCTGAGCTGCAGCTCTGGGGTCTCTTGGGCTCTGTGTTGCATTAGGGTCAGCCCAGGCATTGTTAGGAAAATTAATCCACAAACATCAGAGGTTTATGTCCAAAAAGGAGACAGAGGAGTTCTTTTACTTTATGTGAATGAAGGGAGAGGCCATGGGGCATTCCCCTGGGATCTCTCAAATTTCTGGAGGATGCAGCCTCCTTTTTATCCCAATTTCCTGGCTGCATTTCCCTACTCTCTTTCCCCATTTCTGAGGTACTTGAGAGGTACAGACTTCCTGATGCGCCTGATACCAAAGATTTCCCTCTAATGTATAACCCTTCCTTTTAATATTTAATTGATATGGAATTTAGGGGTTTCCCATTGTTTCTTTCATCTTTGCATGTCTAATTTCATTTATCAGCAAACCTAAAGTTTATTTGTAAAGGCAAAGATCTTTCTCCATTCATCAATCAGTGGAATTCTTGAATTCCCACTGTTTGGTTTTGGTTTTTTTTTTTTTTTTTTTTTGTTTGTTTGTTTTGTTGTTGTTGTTGGTTTTTTTTAATGTCCCAGTGTTAGTTTTATCTTCCAGCAGACCCACAGCTTGTTTGTAAAGACAAATCTGCTATTCCTCTCAGCATCATCTTCAATATTTCCTACCATAATCTGTGGCAGTGTCCACCTGAAAGTTCCTAGCAGACCTAAAATCAGTGTCATCAAAACTGAATATTTATTCCTTTCCCTACCAAACATCCACTCACTTGAGTTCTTCAGACATAGGCAACTTGTGTTCTCTTCTCTGATTCTCTGCTGGGTGGGTTTGGCTTGGCTCTGACTCATCCCTGAGCACTCCTGGCACAGCCAGATCTAAGCTATATATAATTTTGGGTGATGCAATGACTTCAAGATTGAGGAACTCTCTTGGTCAGGTCATTCTCATCTCACACCCTCATTTGGTCTTTCCCCTGACAGCCTCTTCTTCATCCATGTAAATCCTTTTCAAATAGAGGTGAAATGACTGTTCCTGTAGTTCGTCATTTAAGGGAATAAGGCACTTTCCCCTTTTTCTTTTTTTTTTTCTTTTTTTTTTTGCATTCCTTCATTGGAAATCTGCACAGAATTCAGCACAAAACACTTGTGCACTTTCACAGACCCCCACAGCTTTTACCAACCCTCCTGATGGACTCCTGGTTTCCTTATGCTTCCCAGTCAAAGAATCTGTGTGTATTGCAGAAATGTCATGCTTTAGTCATCAAATATTGATGGCCAAAACTGCAGGAGAAACATATCCACTGCTTGTCTTAGGGATGGATGTCTGAAGTGTTTGGTAAGGCCATTTAACACTGAAATATTTACTGTGTGAAAGCAAAGCCCTGCTAGCAATGTTGTGATGGGAGAGTTGGATGCTAACACATTGCTTTATATAGTAAGGAATTATAAATGCAGCCACAAAAAACAAAATCAGATACTGGCCTGGAGTGTGGGCCTAATGTAACCCTATTTGGATTGTTATTAAATCCTATCACCATGTCTATTATACCACAAAGAACTGCAGCTCAGGACTGAGCATGAGAGTGGGAGCAGAACTCACCTGCCTGCTGTCTTTCACATAAATATAGAAGATGAAATCAATTATACAAGAACCAGACTCCTTGCTGGCTCATTTCTCTCCTAGCAAGGAATCACAGAAGTTTCCAGAAGTTCATTTCTTCCTAAACTCCTCAGAAGCTGGGACAACACATTATCTAAAGGAGACTGCAGACCTCCAGCATGTCTGAAACCATGAATAATAAAATAAATAAAATAAAATAAATTCACTCACCTGGGATGCGTGATTACTTCTGCACTGACATATTGCTTGAAGCATCCTGCTGTCTTAATTACAGACCAATCCTTGCACTTATAAGGATATCACACATTTATTTTGCAATGTGAATATCACTATATATATTTTTTCCCCCTGATTTGTGAGGAAAAAATTCCAACCAAGTGTAGCTTGCTTCTGGTTAGCTGGAGTCATAATGGTGAGAAAAAGTGTCAAAGAGAGGGAAAAAAGTGCTGGCTTCAGGTAAGATGAAGGCTGAGATTGGTGTGATCTGTTTGGCCTTGAATTGGTTAAAAGACAGGAGTGCAGAGCCTCCTGGCAAGGCAGTGAACAGATGGACAAGTTTGCCCAAACTAGGACTCCTCTCAAGGAGGGAAGTGCTGGAGAATCTGTGATGAAAGAGATATAAATGAATATTCCAGGAAACTGGTAAGATTTGGGCTGTAACTTTAGCTGGTACAAAGTGGAGTTCATGGAGCACTGAGCTGGGGGTTGGACCTGTTGCACTCTTCCTTCTCTCCACTAAATGAAGTGATGGAGAAAAAGAAAACCAGAAAAAAAAAACCCTACCCAGGTGTGTGAACAGCAAAGTATCTGCAGAGATAAGGGGGAGTCAGGGGAGAGCAGAGAGAAGATATTCCATATGGAGGATATGCAGCAAGACAAACCAGGACACCGCAGAATACTTTGCAAATGTATTGCCAGCCTTAAATAAAACATTTTCTGCTAAAAGAAACATTTCAAGAAGATAACCCAAAGCCAGACTGGCTGCAAATCAGTGAGGTAAGCACAGGGCAGCCTGCTAGAAATGTTGGGGGCCACCTTCACCCCTCCTTGGGCAAGGTGAGGCAGCTCTTTTTCACCCCTAGACTGGATGTGCAGCTGGCAGGCAGTTTTTGTGCTTCCACTGCATTCAAGGCATGCAGAAACATTCCCTCCCATGCCATACAGTCTTTTATTGCTCCTGGGCTGCTAAAGGATTATCCGTAATTCAGGTGATTTGCAGAGAATTCCAGTAACAGTCTCTCACTGAGCCCTGTGCAAGAGATAACGATGAAAATGTATTTCAGACTGGAAAAAAGCTTCCTATCTCTTACCCAGTCAAAAGTAATTCCACAGCAGCAAGGTACTGTACTCTGAGATGGATTTTAATCTGCCTTACACCAGTTGAAATTAGAGAAACTTCGGGTGGAATCAGTAGAGTTGTGGTAACATAAATCAAATCCTTTTTCAGCTCTGCATGTAAGGAGAGATTTTTTTTTTTCCCTAAATAAAGGAGAATTGAAAGGCAGAGTTCTCTTTCCCTGCATATCTCTTCCCTGAATGTACTGATGAATTTCAGGTAGAATGAGTTAAGACAGGGCTGTGCACAAAGGGGATCAAGTAATGTTGACAAGAAGTAGCTGGTGACAACAGCAGTTAATACCAAGGAGGCTGAGAGAGGATTTAGTGGTTATGGCACTATTACACAGACTACTGGAGATAAGGCAGAGTCAGCCAGCAAAGAGGCAGGAGCAACAGAGTCAGCAAAAGACAAAAGGAATGAAAGGAACAGCTTAGTCATTAGGAGAGCAAAACCACTTAGAGGTATTTGTGCCCTTCACCCATGTGCTTGGCTGCCCTGGCAGCACAAGAGGCTGTGCCACCACAGGAAAATGGAGCCCTGTAGGTGGGAAGGGTATTTATTTCCCATGTTCTATACAGCCAGGCAGTTACTTGGCCCCCTCACCAGCATTTTGCCCAGTTTGCTTGGCACTCTCACCACACCTGTGGTTCAGATGGTGAAGGATTTTTCTCCTGACCCACAGGGACCAGCCCTGTGACTCTGCCACTCGCTTTCTACTCCCAATATCACACAGAAACTTTGTGCTGTAATTTACTCCTTCAGACTGTGTCAGGAGATTGCTTTTCATAAGGTCAGTGGCATTTTCAAAGAGAAAAGCAACAGGTTTTTGCAGGATGCAGCTGCCACGTCCTGAGCAGGCACCCAGATGCCATCGCCAGCCAGGCTACAAGGTGTTGGGAGCATTGATGTACTGACATGGAGCAGGGAAAAAAAGAATTTCTAAGTGCTTTTGAACTGCTTGGAGCACTCCTTTAGCCAACAGATTCAAAGAACTGGAGACAACAAGCACAAAACTGTGCTGAATAGGGATGAAAGAAGCATGGATTCAATGCTTTCACCCAGCTGAGTGCATCGAGCTGCAGCCCTGACAACCCCCTGGTCCTGGCACTGAGGAACTGCAGACAAAAAGCCCTGGCCCTGCTGACCAGCACACACAGAGGGGACAGGCTGCCAGCCCCAAGCATGTGTTCTGCCCAGAGGATTGATAATTTTCATCTCTCTTTTTAACCACCCAGAGGCCAAGACCCCCCTGGAGTCTGGTATTTATCTGTACTAAAGAGTAAAATTTCCCTTTTTAATAAGGAAAAGCAGGTGGAGGTTGCAAAGCTGTGGCTTTTATCAACAGAACGTCTTTTTTCCTACTTACTTGCTTAAATGTGAGCATTTAGGGAGTACCATGAAAGAGGTGCTCATCCATGTGTACCCAGCTGTCTTTTGGACAAGGAACAATTTGGAAGATTTTACCTTGCAAGAACAAATACTCCTCTTATTTAAGTGAATAAGAATATTCTTTCTCTTCACTACAAATTGCTGTTGTTCAGCATGGAGATTTCAAATGTACAACACTGAGAGTAACACTGAAAGGGACAATAGCCCAATTTAAATAGCCCAATTTATCAGAGAGAGAAAAACAACCTTCACCTCCTTTTTGTCTCCCTGATTTTAACATTGCCACCTGCCCCAAAATCCATTCTGGCAGCTGGGAACCAACAAGCCAAATGTGGGCACATGGATTTCTTCTCTTCACTACAAATTGCTGTTGTTCAGCATGGAGATTTCAAATGTACAACACTGAGAGTAACACTGAAAGGGACAATAGCCCAATTTAACAGAGAGAGAAAAACAACCTTCACCTCCTTTTTGTCTCCCTGATTTTAACATGTGCCACCTGCCCCAAAATCCGTTCTGGCAGCTGGGGACCAACAAGCCAAATGTGAGCATGTGGATTTCCACCAGAAACCTTTGATCCTCAGCCCCATCCCTTGTCCTGGTCAGGGTGTAGCCATCACTGTGGCCATGCAGATTTTTAGGATTGTAGCCACAGTGCCCACAGTGACCTGAGGCTATTCCTACTGGCACCAAGCTGCAGAACAGCCCCAAGAGAGCTGAGGATGAGGCCCTTGGATGTGGTCATGCAATGGGTTACATTTGGCACGAGCTTCCCCTCAGCTCTGAGCAAAGCTGTGCCAGAAGAGTGGTGGGAGCTGCACTGCATTTAAATGAGAGCCTGAAAGGAACTCAGAGCTGCTCAGATGGCAAAGACATCTGCATCAACATCCTCAGCCCAAGAATATAAAAGGCACAGATCTCCAAGTGCCAGGGCACAGTGTTAAGTTCACCAATGGCATGCAAAAATCAAGACAATACAGTCTTGGCTACTGATCTGTTGAGTCTGTTACCAAAAGGAGCCCAAGGAAAAAAAACAAAACACCCCAAGAAACCATTCAGCACAGATGACTTCAATGAGACTCTCCCCATCTCCTGCAGCAAGTTCATTTCCCACAGAAAATAATTGACAGAGAATGGCAGTTTCAACCCCTCTGTGTGTGTGTGAGAGAGAGACTGTCTCTGTATCTCAAAGCATATTTTTATGAGGTTCTGGAAAGAAGCTGGTCTGGGATAATTGTTGCTGGAGACACTGAGAGGCACTGAAAGCACCAGCAGGCATTTTTGACTAAACCCAAGAAATTCTTAAAATGTAAAACACAGTGTGAAAGTGGGGGGGGAAAAAAGAGAAGAAAAGAAAAAAGAAAGCCTACTAACCTCCCCCAAACCCAAACTCTGCAGTTGTGAAGCCAAAGGAGCCCTCTGAAGACAGACAGTAAAGTCGACTCCCTGCAACTGAGAGTTCTTGCAATCACAGAACACACAAGTGAGAATTTTTTTCTTTCTTCATGACCTGGAAAAAAAAAATCTTTGATATTCTGGAGGGAATTAGGAAAAAAAAAAATTGAAAGTGAGTGAACTTCACTAACAGCCTTCTCCCCATCCCTGCCCCTTGGCAAAAGGATCTTTTCTGACAGAATGCTCTCCTATTTGAAAATGTTTTTTGCCTGCTATTAACTGTTTTTCTGGATGTTTCCTATCTCCTTTCTGAAGGCTTATCTAATTTATTTGTATTTCTTAATGTCCAGAGTTTTACCTTATAGACAACAGCAAAATTAACTGTGTGGCTGCAGGGGAGGCCTGGAAACGTGTGATGCTTGGGAGGACCAACACAGGCAGAAGATCTGTAGTAATATCTTTAAAATAACAACTTAAATCAGTAATGCATTTTGCTCAATTGCTTCTGGTAGGTTATTACTTAGCTGGAAAATTCAGGAGTAAATAACTAACAGGAGTTCTCTTGCCCAGGAGAGAGACACCTCAGCCCTCAGATATTTTACCAAAAAGGAAATATATCTGTATCAACAAAATCCTTTGCCTTATCTTATGAAATATAGGTAGATTTAAAATCTTTCCTCCGCAGCACTTAGCAAGTGAGCCTTATATGCAATGTGAGGAGCAGAGCAGCCCTTTTCTTGTATGGATTATCACACAGGAAACTTTCTTCTCTTTTTAATTATTCTTCCCATATAGTTATGTTTGAGGTCCCCTTTCATGCTCCGAGTGGGTAGAAGACACCCTGAGAGTGGGAATGCCTCCCTCCACAGCATGTGAGTGGTTCCTCAGCAGTGCCCTCCTCACAGCAGATTTTTTGGATAGCACATGGAAACAATTCAAACTGGCATCAGCTGCTAAAGTGGCTACAGCTGCCCATTAAAAAGTAATTGCTTTTCACTACCGTTAAAAAAAAAGAATTTTCATTTGATTTTTCATCTTTGCTCTACAGTTGAGACTCTTTCATGCACCTGTCAGTATCGTGATGTTGTCTGAAGAATGAAATTTCCTTCAAGCATCTGTTTCAGCTGATTGAATATTCTCTTACTGTATAAGATGAGTCCATTGTCTGATGAATGCATGTGATCTAATTTTTGAACAACATGTCAGGGACTCCTAAGCTTGTGTATGCAAATTCTTTACCTCTATGAAAGAGGCATCATCTTTGTATCTTGATAGATCTTGTATATTTGCATCTTTCAAGGGATAAGGCAGATAATTAATTTATTACATATATATTTGGTTGAAAATATAAAAGGGTGATTTAACAGAGAGAACAATTAAGATGATGTGAAAAGTTTGCAGAATTAGGAGTGCTGGCAATGCAGATTGGGTTTCCTCACAAAGAGCCTTTGTCAGAGACACATTGATATTCTAGGTAAGTCCAGACACTTCTAGGTTTTTTTGTTGTGGCTTTTTATTCATGGTTTACTTTAGATTATATTTTTTTTATTTTTTCTTTTTTTTTTTTGGTTGTCTGAGGTTTTACAGTAGCTGTTCTGAGATGTACAAATTACCAAGCTAAACACAAAATGAAGTGGAAATGGGAAATTAGTTTACTGTGCAGTACACTCTGGCTGATGGATGGCTACAGTTCACTTTCAGCTTTCTTTGAAAACAATTCTGCTTTAAAAGTAATCTTTGTGAGCTGACTTTCCTTTTCACTCTCCCAGAAATAAAGAAAAAAACAACAAAAAGGCTTGTTCTTAACTTGAATTGACTGGACATCATTACTTTGAGATAAAACCCGGGCTAAGACAAGGCAATTTGGCACTTTAGCCCAGGCTGTAAATTAGAGCCTCCCTGAGGAGACAGCCCCAGGCTGGTGTAAATCAGGAGCAGCAGCCCAGGGGCTGGGAGAGCACCTCTGATCCAGACAAACTCAGTGACTAGCAGAGCACAGGAGGTTGCTGTGGCTACAGAGGGAATAAAAACAAACACCCCAACTTTTCCAGGAGTTTTCCCACAAATCAACAATGTCCTGTACCAGTGGGTTTAGCAAACCTGCTTCAAGCTGGCATTTAAATAGAGACTGGGCAGGAGACATGACATCAAATAGCCCCACCAGGCTCAGATTATTTAGGTTGCAGCCTCTTTGCCTGCCCACCCAGTCCTTTAGTGCCAGAAACTTTGGGTAATATTTTCCCAAAATGGCCAGAGCCAAAGCAGCTCCATGCTGGCTGAGCAATCCAAGGACCAGTGCACTGCCTAGTGCTACAGAAAATGTTCTGTATTAATGCAAAGCTGCTGCCTGCCCTGCCCTCAGTAAGCCCCTTCACAACTGGATAAGCAATTCTGTCTCTCAGGGCTGTTTGATAAAGCTTTAGACCCATCCTGCATGTCCATGAGGTGACATAGTTGCAGGGATATTAAAAAGTACTCTGGCTGCAGTAAAAGCAGCTAGTAACAGTTCCTTGGGGCTCTCCAAAACCGGATTTATTTTATTTCTTTTTAGATCACCACAAGTATCAGCATTCCAACATCAACTTTGTGCATTGTGGAATAATACGAAAAATTCCTTTTGAGATTTAAGTACTGTAGGCAGGTTATGGATCTGTGTTTTATTAAAACAATAGGGATTTTTCTTCATATGCTGATTCATTCAGTTTTCTTTCTGGTTTCACAGAAGAGAAAGTGCCAGAGACAATTACAGGCCAGTTGTCTGGAGGACTCAAGGCAGGTTGTGGTTGTTGTGGGGAGTGCAAGGGGCTCTTTAGCCACATGGTGAATTATCCTGTATGCAATTGCAATAATAGACTGATTTTGGCTGGTAGGAACCTTAAAGAACACTTCATTCCAAACCCCTGATGTGGTCAGGGACCCCTCCCCCTAGACCAGCTTATTGCTGAATGCCTATTTCCTCTATTTTGATGCTTAAAACAACATTTTTTTAGGTGACTGCTTAACAAACTTACCACTGATAACAACAGTGACAGCAGCACTAACTCCTGCACCAAAAGCTTCACACCTGGTCACAGATGTTTATCCAAATCCTTTGCATTAACCACACAACACAACCTACACCTCAAATCCCCCCTGACCAAGGCTGAAAAGGATTCTCAGGTCCTCGCTGCCAAATTGTTCCTTCTAGAAATAAGTGCTGCTCTGGGAGGTTACAGCAGAGCTCCTGGTAAATGCAACTGGGAAAATCAGGGAATGGCAGCAGATTGTTCCCACTAGGGGTAGTTTATCACTGGATTTGACAAGGAGAACACTGGCAGGCTCTGTGTATCCACAGGGGACGTGAGGTAATGCAAGCAGAAGCATTAAGTTTCCATGGGGTCACGTTCTCATAGCTGATGGCACAAAATGCAATTAGGGAGGGAGAAAAATTAGATTTAGTGACTTCTCATCTATAAACACAGGAGCTCGAGCTGCATTTTAAAGCAGGGCACAGTGAGATGCAAATGACTGAGTGGCTGCTTCATTTGAGAGACCTGCTCCTCAAGTCTTTGGCCAAGATAAGGAATCAAGGGCAGTTATCTCAGTGTGGAGGAGATTGAAGATTAGAGATCTCTTTTAAAATATTCATAGAATGCTTGAAGCATTCCATGGCTATCAGTGGATATCAGCGCTCCCTGGATAAGATTTCATTCTGAACTACAGACTGATGATTTTTTATTCTTATTGAGGACCAGGAAGGGAAGATGGTTCCTCCTTTGTAATGTCTTTGTACTCCTCCTCCAACTTCTGTCTGAAATGAATGTTTTTCCTACAAAGTTATTACATCATCCACTTCACTTAGTGGATGATGTAATAACCTAACCTACACTTTTTAATGTCCAGAACCAATGTAGAAACTAACTTTATTCTTCGTTATCTCAGTGTGGAGGAGATTGAAGATTAGAGATCTCTTTTAAAATATTCATAGAATGCTTGAAGCATTCCATGGCTATCAGTGGATATCAGCGCTCCCTGGATAAGATTTCATTCTGAACTACAGACTGATGATTTTTTATTCTTATTGAGGACCAGGAAGGGAAGATGGTTCCTCCTTTGTAATGTCTTTGTACTCCTCCTCCAACTTCTGTCTGAAATGAATGTTTTTCCTACAAAGTTATTACATCATCCACTTCATTTAGTGATGACCTAACCCACACTTTTTAATGTCCAGAACCAATGTGGAAACTAACTTTCTTCTTTAGTTTTAAAAATAAATAAATTGTTGTGATTTTATCTTGCTCTATGACTTTGAGAACTGGGGTCTCCAAGTTGGTAATCTGTAAAACTGTGCTCTAACCTCTGTTTGAATTTCAAGGAGCTACAGCAATGATTCTTAACCCATGTTTGGATTTCTAGCAGCTACAGCAGTGAGTCTTCCTGACAATGATGAGAAAAATGTTTATTTTTGTCTAAAATCATATTCAAGGAAAGAGTAATTTGGTTGTAATGATACAATACCTATTTTTAGATGGCTCTATTTTCAAAAAAAAAGTTGCCCTCATCATGTTTAAACAAAAATAAATGTTAAAACATAAATGTCCAAGCCTGTTAATGTTTTTTTGTTCTTTAATGGAACGGAGGAACATTCTGCCAATCCTTCATCAATCCTCTGCTTGCCTTCCACTGAGAAATGAGATGATATAACGTATTTCTAACAGGATTTAAGTTATGTCTCAAATAATAGTTGTGAGGTTGTGTTATCTGAAAGGGGAGGGAAAATAATTGCTTTAATCTCGAGTAGAAACCATTACATTGGGGATTTCCAATGGGACTTCAACCACTTAAGAGTTTAATGTTTGATTCCAGGAAAATAAGGAATAGTTTTACAAGGCTATTCATCTTACCTCAAGATAGATAACCAAACCAGGAGCCTGGATCCTACCTGTTTCCAGTGAAAGAGTTACTTAATGAAGTATGACTTAATTAGTTGGTATTTGACATCTGGCTGTGGGATAAATCCTACCAAAGTGAACATTTTGAAAAGCCAGGCTGAAACCACATCACAAGGAATATTCACATAGACAGGAAGACATGTATAAATCAGACCACTTTTCCTCCTATGCAGACATCATCACTCACAAATCATCTTTAATGTGGGTTATAAAAATAATTAATGGCCCAATTATAACTTATTTTTTCCCCACAGTACTTCAAACACCTAATGTGTGTACGCATGCTCAGAAAATCCCAGAAAGTGCCTGTTTGCATCTGGAGGAGCCTGGAGATCTTTGAAAATCTTCTGAGATGCCTGTTTGCATCTGGAGGAGCCTGGAGATCTTTGAAAATCTTCTTCTGAGGGGCTTTGAAACTGCTGCCCTGTTTTTAGCCTTTTTTTAAATATGAACTTTCCTGCTGTTATGTTCATTCCTTACAATAATAAAACGCAGTGTGGTAGAACGAGGGAGAGATTCCCTCCAAATAGGTTTGGAAGCTGCACAGCAGCACTTACAAATTGCTTTTTTTTGGAATGATTCAACAACAAAGACTTGTTAGCTCCAGTCATAGATGAACATATCTGCTTTGTTAAAGGCTGGCTTTGCCAAACAAATCAACATCTTGTAGTGTTGCAAGGAAGCTGAAGCTTGGACTTCTTATTCGACAAGAGGCTGCTGGTAAATCCCATAGCATTGCTTTTGTCTTTAAATAAACTATGGTGTGAATTCAACATAAAAGCAGACATGGAGCATGTTGTCTGATATTTTGGCTTGGGTTCTAATCAACAGTGTTTACTCAAGTGAAACGTGGTGATAAATACTCTGAATCAGAAGCATGTTGTGATGTGCTGCAAAACCCTTAGTGTTAAATTGGCTTTTTCCCCTCCTGACTGAAACTCTTTCATTGTTTGAACAGAGGCAACAAAAAACAAATTTTTCAAGGAACCTTGTAAGTCAAATTCTGCATGTATCAAAGTGTATTCAATGAGCCTGAAACTTCTATAACCTAACTTGTGGAAAGCAAATTATTTAAAGAAGATTCAAATTGAAAACCCTGAATTGGATTTTGGCTTTTTTTTTTTATTTAGGTCTCCAATAAACTCTCATCCTTATGATTTTCTTTATAGTTTTTCCTAATTTCATTTATGCAAGTGAGAATTGGGAATGCCAGCACAGAGTGACAGAGAAGTGTGAAGAAGAAAAGAAGCTTTTGCATAAGACTTGTTTAGATTTTTCTTGATAGTTGCTGTGAATATTTAGAAGAATCATTTCGGCACTGCTGCATTTCATTGTTTGGGCCTCTGGGCAAACCAACCTTCCTTCCTGCCCACTGTCCTTTGTAGCATTCACATTCTCTGGAAAAATCCCTTCCCCCAGGGTTTTTCTCCTGGGAACATGGAGTCAGATGCATCATTCCTGCCTTCCTTGCTTCCCTACAAATATAATAGTCCTTTCCTCCAGCTTCCCTTCCTCCCCCTTCAGTCCCTTTAAATCCTGTAAAAGCATAAGAAACAAACAGGAAAGCAGCAGAAACACAAATCCTGCAGGACACGCTTCCCCAAGCAGGCACAGCCTCCCCAATCAGCCAAGGATCCAAGGAAGGATGAGCCCCTGGTGAAAGCAGCCAGGGAGGCTTTGGGGCCTCTGCTCTGTTCTGTGAGCAGCAAACCACAAATTCACAACTGCTCCATTCTTCCTGTGACATTTATGAGCAGATTTTCCAGTTTAGTTCACTGCCTCATGCCCAATGTCCCGAGGAAAATCTAAGCCTTTGAAGCCATTTTCCTTGATGATTTTCACTCCAGTCCATATGTTAGACAACCCTGGAGGCCCCAAGCCTGCCCAAAGGATACATCAGGATGAAGACAAAACTTTGATAAGGGGAATTTGGGCTTGTTTCTTACATGGTCATCGAGGTTTTTGGAAAACCTGGTCTTGAATCTCAATTTTCCATCACACAGATGGAGAATTATCTTTTTCTCTACTTTTTGTACACCCTGTTTGCTTAAAATCCTTTAGGATGGTCTTTGGTGAAGCACAATGGGATCTTAATCCTGGTAAAGTTCCTGGATTCTTCAATAATTCAGATAGTGCAGAATCATCTCAGTTTCCACAAATGAGTATCGTGCATATAATGTATTGATTTTTTCCCACTTAGTGAGCTTCCCCTTTCTTTTCTCCTTTTTCCTCTGATCTTTTTGATAGATAAAGAAGATACAGATTTATGAGGTCAGAGGCCTAACAGAGAAAGAGCAATTTAACTGAAGCAGTGAAAAAAGAAATCTGAGCAAAAAAAAAAAAAATCAATCTGCAAAGGAAGAAAATTCAAAAGATAAATAAGAAGCTGAAGAAAGACCATATTTGAAAGAAATTTCCCCTTTAAAGGAGATGAAAGATGAAAGGCAAATGATCTTTAACATCAAAAAGCACTACCCAAACAGAAGTCCAAGATGATTTTGTTCTAAAGTAGTAAAGGGGGGAAACAATTAGACTTAATATGAAAGATGGAGAGAGAGATGGAGGGAATTTTAACTCAGCAGCAAGCAGTGCAAAGAAACAGAATTGGAAAGCAAGTGGGAACTAACAGGAAAGGAAGAGCACTTCTAGGCTCAGAAGGCCACACTGAGAAGAATGTTATTTTCAAGAGACACATCTCTAGTTCCTTGAAGCTTAATGAGAATACCTGGTGTGGAAGTTTCAGCTGGTTTTTGACATATCTGCTCTGTGATTTTAACTGGCAGCTGTCTTTCCCATCAATGCTTTGTCCTCACTTTCCCCCTCCCATTCATTACCAAAATGTTGAAACCTCATGGTCCATTCCTGGCCAAGGAAATGCAGACTGCAACATCTGTGCAGGAAATGCATTTTCACAGCAGAGCTCATTTTAGTGGTGACCCCACACAGGCAGCTGCTTGGCAATAGACTAAAATCCATTTAAAAATGCCAGCTTGAAAGAGCAGCTGAAGGAAAGCTGGGCACACTCCCCTGAAATATAGGCTAGTGGTAGCTGGGTGCATTTTTTCTTTGAATTTAAAATCAAGAATTCTACTCAGTGACCTTCCCAACTAAATCTGTGTGTGCCAGAATGCATAGAAACCTAGAGGTAAAATAAATGCATTGCTGCCCCCCATCCCACATAGAAAAATATAATAATTATATAATTCAAAGCAATTTTCAAGGCAATTTTCTATTTCTGTTATCATTCACAGTAGGAGTAAATGTCCCAGCAGTGGGTAAATCATAATGCTTACCAATCTTTGGCACAGAAAAACCCCAAAAACCAAAAGAACTCCAATTTTCTTTTGTAAAATGTTTGCTAAAGACCTTGATTTTTTATCATGTAGGCATGGAAAGTGAAGATCTGCCTGTAACCTGTGAAGCACAGAAAATGAATGTTAAAGAATGCATGATGGGTCCCAGTTAGGATAAAATATTAATAATGTGAGTAGGGCTGTGTGGATATTGCAAGCCTGCTGCCATCTAATTAGAGTACATTGTCTCCTAGCAGAGTTATAATACAAATTGTTCTCCTGCATATTCCCAAACTCTCTGCTTCCCATACCCAAAGTGCCTCTGAAAATTCAGCATATATTGTTGTTTTGACCTAAAAAAAGCCTTTTTTTTTTTTTTTTGTTCCATGGTGAAGGTGAGCTCTCACAGGAATTCAAAATAAAAACTTTCAGAGTTCTTTTTTTTTTTTTTTTGCTCTGCTGCATAAGGTGATTGAAAATAAGTGTTGAAGACAGAGTGTTGCTTGGAATTTTTTAGAGTGGGTGTCTTTCTAAGCATCCTGAAAAGCAGAAACTCTGGATATCTTAAGAAATGGGTTTCTAGCAAATATGTCCCTGGACCTGTGTCTTCCTCTTTGCTCTAAACGTTTGGAATTTGGGCAGATGTCTTGTCAGGTTCAAAACCATCTCAAGTTTCACTTGACTCACACAAGCACTTCTCATGGTTATTTATTACAGCAATTTTAGATCTTTCAGGAAGAAATTCTTCACTGTGAGGGTGGGCAGGCCCTGGCACAGGGTGACCAGAGAAGCTGTGGCTGCCCCTGGATCCCTGGAAGTGCCCAAGGCCAGGCTGGACAGGGCTTGGGGCACCCTGGGATAGTGAAGGTGTCCCTGCCCATGGCAGGGGGTTGAACAAGATGAGCAGTCAGCTGAAGATGCCCATTTCTCTGAACAGGAGTACACGGGTAAGAAGATTTTTCTAATATTTTCAATGAGATAAAAGGTTAGATCTTGGCTGTTCTGCAGGGTAAAGAACTGAAAGCTGTGAACCAACACCCAGGTATGGGACTGTGTCTGAAAAGAATTTGTGGAAAGAGAACAGCCTGAGTACTTGAAGTCGAAGCTTGTAAGTGCAGAAGAATGGATTACAAGTGACCTCACCCCTGATTACAAGTCACAGTTGTACTAATTACCAAAGAACAGCCTTGCCTTTAATGGGTGACTAATAAAGATAAGGGTGATGAAAGGGGTGGGCCTGTCAAGGAGAGCCTAGAGGACCTAGAGGAGGTGGAGCAGCCCTGTGGAAGAAGGAACAATTCAGAGAGACACAAAGAAGAACAAAATAAGGAAAAGAGTTGCTGCTGCAGAAGATCTGCTGCAAGGTCAGTCTGGATCTGGTGGAGTTGGAGCCTGCAGTCACAGTCAAGCCAGGTAAAAGCCTGTGGTCAGAGGCAGCAAGGAAATACTTGCAGTCAAATTCCAGCAGGAATAGCCAGCAGTCAGTCTGTCAGAGAAGCCAACAGCAGGAGCTTGCTGTAGTCAGAGTCAGAATGGCTGAACTGTAAAGAAGAATAAACCAGGACCCTTTTCATGCTGTTAAGTGAGAGTTTGTCTTGGCTCATTTCTACCCCTAAGGAGAGGTCTGCTGCAACACCTGAAACTTAAGGATATCTGAAGGCAACCAATAAAGAAGGAATAATCTACCTATTATCTGAGCTGCAGCACAAAGGAAAAGAAGAGGAAAGGCCACCTCCTACCTACAAACTGGAGAGGGAATGAACACTCCCTTACCTAGATCTAGTGGTTTACAGGCACAAAAGTAATTTGTGATATAGTCCACCTTGAACTGGGAATTGATGGTGATTCTTTAGGTTTTAAGGTTTTCTATTCTGTTTTGGTGTACAGCTTTTAGCTTTATATTAAGTGTTACTGGATCTTTTTCTTTTGTGGTGAAGACAAAACAATCCTGTTCCAGCTGAACACTCAAGGACAAGCTCTTCAAACTTCAGGCCCAAAGCACAAACAACATGAAAAGAGGAAGATGGGCAGGCAAGGAGGATGGAACTCCATAATTTGAAGCTATTAATCGGGCAGTTAACTCCTATATGGAAATGGACTAAAATTTACAAAATGTGAGATCTCATGACCAAGCTCTCTTTTGCTTCCACCTTGGAGCCATCCAGGCAGAGCCACATTTTCTATTCTGTTTTGGTGTGCAGCTTTTAGCTGTATAATAAGTGTTACTGGATCTTTTTCTTTTGTGGTGAAGACAAAACAATCCTGTTCCAGCTGGACACTCAAGGACAAGCTCTTCAAACTTCAGGCCCAAAGCACAAACAACATGAAAAGAGGAAGATGGGCAGGCAAGGAGGATGGAACTCCATAATTTGAAGCTATTAATCGGGCAGTTAACTCCTATATGGAAATGGACTAAAATTTACAAAATGTGAGATCTCATGACCAAGCTCTCTTTTGCTTCCACCTTGGAGCCATCCGGGCAGAGCCACGACTGTCCTGTGGCACTGCCAGGGTGTGGCCTTTGAAGGCACTTCAATAAATATCCACTTTATTCTTCTTAACTCCCTCTAGCCTCTGTTCCAGCTCCTTAAGGCATCAATGGGATAATGATCTGCAAACTTGATCATCTTCTTGAGAGCATCATAAATGAAGATGAAGCTGATCAGGGAGGAAAATCCTTCTTTGGTGAAGTACTTGACCAAGTAGCTGGCATCAGTGACCACAAGAATGAGACACTGGAGGGCTGACCAGAGGTAGAGCTCTAGGTAGTCAAAATCATTGTTCCTGTAACAAAAGCTCACACTTTTAATATTGGCAATAATTGGTATTTAAAAACCACAAGCCAGGCTCAAAGGTACAGCAAAACTAGCTGATAAATTATGCCTTAAAACTGGACATTTACTTTCTTGTCCTGCAGTTGCATTTGGGTGATGTTTGCAAGTTGTCCTTCTCAGAGACTTTTCTCCTTTCCTCAATGCCACATTTACCATGCCTTGGTTTCACCTGCTGTTCTTGAGTGTCAGCACCTCAGCAGTGTGATCCCACACAGGGCACTGTGGGACACAGGATGAGGTATGCTTTATCACTGTAAAATCATAATTACTGCAATCAAAGGTTCCTGCACATCTGGCAGTGCAGACCTTGCATCAGATTTTTTTTTTCAGAAGGTCATTTTCCTGTCATCACCTCGCCTGAGTATTTCACACAGGACTGCCTTCTCCTTCACAAGGTATGACAGGGAATGCTCCAGGCCTTGCCAGATGGCCACTACTTCAGGACTGGGAATACTTAGGTGATAGTTTCTCAGTTAATTCCATGTTTCTGTTGGGTGTTTCCAACAACCCCTGTCAGAGAATCACTTTCTCCCTCTTTAACAGGAGCATTCAATTAATTTAAAACAAGAAACTAGACTGCAGCTTCACTACAAAGTCTGAGTGTATGTAATAATAAATCACAAGCATATTTTGGTTTGCATCTTCCATCTAAGGATGCAAAGAATTTCACAAGAACTCTTGTGTTTGAAGCGATGCTCATGAAAGTGTTAACTTGAAAAGGCAGCTTTAAAAAAGAAACTGCTGGGGATTTGCCTATGATGAATGTAGGGCAAGATCAGCCATTGAGATTTCACAGTGTTTCTCCCATGATCTATTAAATGTGGTTGTCATGTCCCATCTGACAGGATCTCGTTTCTAACTGGCTTTGTTGGGGATAGTCAGGGCTTCTCCTGTAATTGAAGACAGACTCAGCCCCTGGCACTGACTGTACCTTCTAGGAAGGCACCAGGCTTTGACTGAAGACCTGACATGAATCACAGTCTACTCTCACCAGTGCAGAATTGTGTCAGATGAATGAGCAAGAATTTCCTGTTAAGAAACTCAGATTGTTAGGCTAAAATTGTTTTGTTAAGAAATAAAAAAAATACTTTCAGATGATCAGCTGAGGTGTGTGGCACAAAGCACTCCAAACACAGATCTCATCCAAAGTATCCCAGAACTTTTTGCACTTACAGGAAAACACCCAAATATCTGGATTTCAGTTTTGTTTTCTCATGGTCAGGGACTCTCTGATTCCTATGGTGACAAGAAATAGCTGAGCTCACTTGTTATCCTTGCTATCCATGGGAACACTTTACAGCAAAAAGTGTGGCTTTCCTCATTAGCATCCCAGTCATAAGAGTCATTCTTATCCTCATTATCATCCTAATAAGGGTATTTGAACAGGTGTCTTCTCCAGAAGGACATGACAAATCTCCATCCCTTATAGATACAAAATTCATTAGACATTTCTTTTTCGTTCAGTAATCCATTTACCTTTTGTCACAGACCAGCAGTTTTTAATTCTTGTTTTCCTACAGCTCTTTATCTTCTCGCAGACTGGAGTGGAGTACATGCCTGTCTGATCCAGCAGAAGCTGCTCTCTCCAGTGAGCTGGAAGAAATATGGCTAAATCAAAATTCAGATGAAAAATAGGACTTCCTGTAGGTACTGCAACACTGGTTTTTGTATTGTTGGGAAGACCTAAGATGCTGTTTTGCTTGGTGCTGCATTGTTTTGTATAATATGAACCAGACAACTGTTTCTTTGCTACCTCTGCTCCGACACATCTTACATCTTCCTACAAGGTGCCAAATTAACTCACAATTAACAAAAAATGAGAACTTTCAAAGACATGAGCTGCCCCAGGTGATAACCCATTTTTGGCAGAAATCTTTCTTTTTTTCTTGACTCTATGATGAAGTTCCTAATATTGATACTTCAGCAAATGTCCACAGTCAAAGAGTCTGGAGTTGTTGGGGAATTTTTGCCTACTTTGGGCTGTTTTAGCTGTCTATCTGAAGTGTGGTCCAGAAGACCAAAAATCAGAGCCCAAGTTCCCATACGTACAAACCATGGCAGGGGTTGGGCAATCATTCAGTCTGTAGGACTGAGTTACTAATGATGAAGCACACCCAAAGCAGTTGAAGGACACAGCAGTGGTTGTAGGAGCTAATCTGAAGTACCTGATCTCACTGCCCACCCCAGCTTCCTTCCAAGACACTGTTCCTCCCCAAAAAGCAGATCTCTAACAGAATTTCAGAGTGAAGTTGAGTGTGGGAAGAAGGGAGGGTTGGAGGGAATGTGTTTTAAGATTTGGCTTTCCATCTCATCACCCCCACTCTGATCTGATTGGCAATAAACCAAACCAATTTCCTCGCTCTGATTTTCTCTCCCCTGTCCAGCTGAGTGGGGAAGTGACACAATGGCTTTGATGGGCACCTGACATCCAACCAGGGTCAACCTGTCACAGACAAAAATACTGGAAAAAGAAATCTCAGGCTCCAGATTCACTCATGAGTCTTTTCCCTTCCCCACAGTCTCCTTGACTATCCTGGGTATGTTCATCCACTTGACCCCAGGGTTTTGGTTCTTAATTTCCTTTTTCAAAATTTGTGATTTTACTGTGCAGTAGGACAAACCACTGTCCCTGTGGAATTAGCCTCTTTCCTGTGTTACCAAGATGGAAGAAGTTACAGCTCAAGCACATAGTTTATGATGGGGGAAAAAGAAAAAAAAGCTGAACTTGCTAAGCCACGTGGGAGAAATGGGCTTTAATAAAGGCATAGATTCAAGTCTGCCAATTCCCTGCTTGAATTTCTCTCAATGTCAGCAAAGCACATTTGTGTTGAACTTTCTCAATTGCCTCGAGTTCAGGCCAGGATTAGCTTTGCACTAATCTTCAAAATTGGGAATGGCCTTAACATTTCCTGCAAGGTGAGCTCAGACACAAGAACGGGAATCATTTGAATGTCATAAATTACCTCCACTCTCCTCTGTGTGTGTGTGTGTGCATGTATAAGTAAATAAACAAGTCCTTACGTTTTGTCCTTCTAAAGAGCCTGTGGAAAATTTTTTCAGTGCTAGGCTGACAAATTGAGTGTTTAATTTCCAAGAGATGCAATCACATTTTCCCTGCTTCTAAATCCCCCTCCTGCTTTTCAGCTTCCTCTCCCTCACTTCACATTGTCTCCAAGTGCACAACCCATTTCTGTCCTCTGCATCCAATTATGTGTATGATGAATTTTGAAGCAGGAGAATATTAAATATATGAACACTGAACAAAATTCAGTAAGGTTTTCCATGGCCTAAAGTAAACCAACCAGTTAGTTACTGCATATCTCATCCAAACTTCAACCTTGCATAGGCAAACTGCTTCCCAAAAGTGGGAATCTTTTAATGCACAAAAACCTCAATAAAAAGAAAAAACCCTTATCCTAACTCTTTCAGATCTAGTGCTACCAGGCATTCTGTGCCAGGGCTCTGCAAAAATTTTATTATTAAATTATAAGTTCAACACATTCCTTTGCTAGTCATTCCTTCTTCTAGAGCAGTTCCCAAAGTGGAAGGAATATATCTGATAAGTCAAATAACCTGACAATCATTCTCAAATTCCTCTGTGTATATAAAATTATGCTTAATTTCTACTTCTGCCAAAAAGCATTTAATCATGTGCTTAACTCTGAGTCCCATCAAAGGCAATTACTGTCAGGAGGAGACAATTTGGTGTTTTTGTATGCAGCCCATCTACAGATTCAATATTGAGGTAAGTGCTTGCTTAACATTTTCAGGAGCACTCAAATACCAACAAATTCTGGATGCAAATGTATTTGATGGACACAGATTTGGTTTTCTCTGTTACAAGCTAGTTAGATAAAACAGTCCATGTGAACTTTCACTAAAATATGTTCAATGTATTTCAAGGTCTTCATAGATTACTGCAATCCTTTATAAAATGCCAGCTTAGTCAAAGCAAGCACTAAGTCAGCTGTGGGCAACAACTTATAAGGACAATGATGGAACAAGTGACTTTGAAGCTATACCTATCTATATTCAATTAAATAATGTAGTTTTTAAACTATTAGGGCAAAATAACCTGTTCATCTCAAGTTTAATTAAAAAGAAAATATTGTAAAAGTTGTTTCTTACAGTGAAAAAAATTACAAACCACTGATAGTCCAAAGAGAACTGCAAGAAAATTAGGAGTGAATCATGAGCTGGATTCATCTGTGTTGAGGTCAATGGTTTTCTAAGGAAAGGTTCTCACATGGAATTGCATATGCTTGATCCTACTGCCATACCCAACACATTCACATGTGCAGAGATGGGCTGGGGAAGGGTCTGGAGTACAAATCCAGTGAAAAGCAGCTGAGGGAGCTCGACCTGGAGTGTTGAGGTCAATGGTTTTCTAAGGAAAGGTTCTCACATGGAATTGCATATGCTTGATCCTACTGCCATACCCAACACATTCACATGTGCAGAGATGGGCTGGGGAAGGGTCTGGAGTACAAATCTGGTGAGAAGCAGCTGAGGGAGCTGGGCCTGGGAAAAAAGTGGCTGAAGGGAGATATTATCAATTTCTACAACTCCCTGACAGGAACAAATCAGGGGTCAGGCTCTGATCCCAGGGAACAAGGAACAGGACAAGGGGAAATGGCCTCAAGTTGTGCCAGAAAGGTTTAGACTGGATATTGGGGAAAATTTCTTCACTCAAAGGGTTGTCCATCCATGGCACAGGTTGTCCAAGGCAGTGGTGGTGTCCCCATCCCTGAAGGAATTTAAGAGCTGTGTGGATGTGGCACTTGGGGACACAGGTTAGTGGTGGCCTTGGCAATGTTGGTTGGGCTTGATCATAAAAGTATTTTTCAATGTAAATTATTATATTATTTTAATTCCTTACTATTTGTCTTAGCACCATGAAGCTGCAGTGCCAGAAGAGGCTTATCCTGTGTTGGGTACTGTGGAAACACACACTGAAAAGGAAGACCTTCCCTGAAGAATTTAAATTTAAAAAGAGACAAAAAACAAATGAACAGCATTACCCTAGGAAATATAGGAAAATAAAGGGATAAAACTGTTCACTATCATAGGACACAGCCTCAGGAGGAGTTTTGAATTTTCAGAGAACAGAAACACATCTGGGAACACATGTACCTGTCACAGTTACATTTGCCCTGACAGCATCGTGCCTTCCTGTCTGTCTAAAGGGTAGGAAAACATAACCTGTGGAGCATCCCTATTCCTCTTTTCCATCTGCTCATGGAGCTTAAGTTTTTAGCTTAAACCAGATGCTGGGCATGTCTAAACACACCCAAGACAGCTAAAGCTAGGAAAGATGAATCCCAAGTGATGGGAACTTGAATGAGAGCCTTGCCTCAAAGTCAAGTAGAAAAGGCTGGCATTTCACTTGTTTTTATTTTAAGGTATGTTAAGAAAACTTTTCCCTGCCCTCAATCATGATCCCTTGCCTGAAGGATGACACAGGCTGTCTGAATTTGTGGATGAGCACAAGAATGGCTAAAGAGAATGAAGATAGCCCAGAGGGAGCACAGGGAAGGATTACAAACTCAGTTCTGACCTTGCTGAGCTTGAATTGGTACATAATCACACAGAAGATGATGTGAGTTTTGCCTGGAGGGAGACTGGAGTAGAGAGATCAATCTCTGAGCTTCCTGCTTAGAAAGGATGAACATTTTTCCTAAGATTTACCTACAGGTGATTGACAGACCAAGATCAAGAAGGACCAGGGAAAGTGGCCTTATAAAGTGCAGAAAATATTTACCAGATGGGAGGAGGAGGTAGGGTGGAAACAAGAGTCTGAATTCATTTTCTAATTCTGGGCTTGCTTGATGACACCATGGCTACAGCTAAACTGACTCTGGGGTAATCTCTTTTTGTCATTGCAGAGAGGTTCAGAGGTGCTCTAAAGCAGCTTCCAGCAGGTAGATATTGAGAAGTCTTCCTGGAAATCCAGGTGTTTTCCAAGTGTTAGTATCTTCTACTTTCAAAGAGCAAGGATACTCAGATTAAGAACACATTCATCTGTTGAGTGAAGTGTTTGCTTTCATTCGTGGAGGCTGTCTCTCTACTGTCAAATTAAAAGGGGAGGGAAAAAAAACCTGCAGACCTGAACTGTCTTTTTGAGGTTTGATATAAGGCATCTAAGGAAAGGTTGTATTTTGGAACACCAAGCCTGCTGAGGCAGCTTTGGAGAACTGTACAAGAAGGAAAGAGAGTTCACACGTGCTCCACACAATGTCCCAAGAGCAGCCCCATTCCCAGACCACTCCTCAGCAGCCAGTAATGAAAAAAAAGAGAAGCATGGAACATGTCAGTGATTAAACAGCTTGGGCAGCCATGGATTAGCACTTTAACCAAATTCCCTGCTGCATTTGACATCAAACAGTTCAAGAAGCTGGAGGAGCACTCCTGGCATTGGTCTGCTCTTATCATTTATTCCCTGAGGAACAAGAAGAGCAAAATCCACTCACACAGAAAACTTAAAAGAAAAAAAGAATCAACAACTCAGAATTTGTGTGAATCAAATTCTTCAGTGAGAGTCACATCTTTCTTCTGACCTATGCCACCCACTTAAAGGCATTTAACTGAGAGGACTATATTGAGACTTAAGTGATCTTAGTTTTTTTTCCATAGTTAAATGAAGGAAGCAAAATAAATTAGTTATTTAGAAAGTTTAAATTTACCCTTCAAGAATTATTTTTCCTATCCCATATTTGTGTATTTGTTCAGTATTTAGTCAAACTGTAGTACAATATATAATTACAAAATAATGATATTTTTGTTTATTCTACAAGTGATTACTGTTCTCCAGTTATTAATCAACACCAGTTATAAAACATTAATTGCCAAATAACTCTGAAGCTGGGATAAAAATCTACAAACCCATGAAGCAAAACTTCCTGTCTGTCAGAAGTAGGGAATAGAAGCTGGTTTTCACATTCACAATCACTGCTAACCTAAGAAGAAGCAAAAAAAAGAACATCTTTGCTATATAGAAGGATATATATAGGTGTTGGATAAATGCTAGAAAAAGGAAAAAACATCCAATGCAGAGAGAGAAAAAAAATGTTCATTTAGTTCTAGGTCACGGGAGGGGAATGAAAACTTCTGTAAAGGCAGTAATAGCAAAACTAATGAATTTGTAATAAAGGATGAAACATTGGCAGAGGTTGTTTGCAGAGGAGTTGGTTTTTACTGTTGTAGAAAACTTGAGAAAGGGGAAAATGAAACCCCAGCAAATAGAGAGAACAAAGAGGAGCACAAATGAATGAGGAAAAGGTTCTGCCTGGTCAGGTGGCCATGCTGCTCCTTTCCTCTTGAAGGAATCACTCATACTGTAGGCAGGAGGAGGTGATTTGTATCCCACTGTGCAGAGGTGAAGGCATCTTCTCCACCTGGCACCAAGAACAATGTCTCTCCTACTTCACAAAAGCAGCTTAGAGCAGCAGCATCCCAGTTTCCACTGGGCCAGGTGTGAGTTTGTGTTTTTGCAGTTCACAGCCACAGAATCCAGCCCTGAGCTGGGCAGTGTTAATCACTGACTGATTAATTAATACCTGGAGGTGTTTACCCAACACCATCTCCAGGGATGTCAGGGTTAGTAACAGATCTGTCACCTTGCAGCTCCTGTAAAAGCCTCTCAATGTCATCTTTCAAATTATTTAATATGGTTTTTTTCATATTCCCAGTCTTATGTATAACAGTCTAGGAATGTTTGATCTATGTATTTTTATTTGTGTGCTTAGAAATAAACATCCACAAACACAAGCAAGCACCCATGTATGCAGGTGAGAGGCACTGGGCATTTTAGGTCACTGGAAATTTGGTTTGCTGCCCTCAATCCCATCCTTTTCCAAGTGGTCTCATTTCCTGGCTTGTTTTATCAATACAGAACAATTACAGGGTCATAAAATAGAATATCCTGGATTGGATGGGACTACAAGGACAGGAATCCAGCTCCTGGCCCTGCACAGAGCACCCCAACAATCCCACCCTGTGCCTGTCCAAGCATTTCCTGTGCTCTGTCTCTCTGGGGAACCTGTTCAGTGCCCAACCACCCTCTGGGGGAAGAACCTTTTCCTAATATCCATCCTAAATCTCCTTTTTGTGCCATTTCCCTGAGTCCTGTCATTGTTCACAGACAGCAGAGAGAGGTGCTGCCCCTCATGAGGATGTTGAAGACCACGATGAGTCTCTCCTCAGTTTCCTCTTCTCCAGGTTGAACAAACCTTCAGCCACTCCTCCTACAGCTTCTCCTCTAGACCCTTCACCATTTTTGTGGCCTTCCTTTGGGTGTTATAGCTTCATGTCCTTAATCCTGATTATATCCTTATGACATGGCTCAGGAAAATGAACTGGCCAAAATCTAGATGATGATGAAAATCTGCCTGGTTTCTAACTGCATCAGCACCCTGAGCTATGTCCCTACATGATATTGCATAAAATATCAATGTTTCTGACAAATCTGGTAGTGCCAGTTGGAAGATGAAGGCAGGAACATGAGGTTGGGGGTGAAGGAGAGAGTGGCTGCAGGAGTTTGGCTAAACTTAATTTAAACTTAAGCTAAGCTAAGAGTTTGGCTGAGTTAAACCCTGTGGGATTGCACTCTTGGAGTGCATTTAGGGTTGTACAGTGATTTTTAGGCGTCCTCACACACACCCACACACACACATACAGCCAAGAGCACGTGTGGAAATAAATGTGGCAAAAAACCTTGGACAGACAGCAAAAGTTCTGTTAATAAAATAAATCTTTAGGGAATGATGGTACCTTGTCTGTCTGTAAAGTCTCTAGCACACAATGGCAGCCAAAGGAAAAAAAATATTAAAAGATTAGCAGGCCTCTGGAACAGAGGAGGTTGGCAAGGGAAATGTTCCCAAAGTGAAAAATTTCACATGTGGAAATGAGGTGTGAGCCCTGCCATCAATTTGAGCCGTGGCTGATGGAACACAGCGAACGTGCTGCTGTGAAGGCAGCAGAGACAGCAGCAGATGATTCACAGCCACATGGCTCTCATCCTATTAAATGGAAATGAGGCATCCACAGCCCAGGCTGCAGCTCAGGGGAAGATTGTGGCTGTGGCCATGAAATAGCAACGGGTGAGGGATTTTCCAATTATTCAAACGACAGTGAGTGAGAAGGGCTGCCCTCCAGCTCACGAGTGCTGTGGCCACAGTCACACTTCCAGGGGAGTTATTTGCAAAGCTTTATAAGCTCCCTCACTTCAGCACACATTTAACCCATAACTTTAGGGCTATGGGATATAAGGACTCATCTAGATCCATGAAAATTTCTCCCCTCCCCAGGGAAAAAGTTGTATCATACTGGAAACCCACACTGTGTCTTCTAGTTGAGGCCCAGTCTTCCAGAACCAGTAAAAAGTTCATCAAAATCAAGGGAAGTGCTTTTAGTCTTCCATCATCTTTGGATCAGGCTCTTAATGAAACCATCTGTCCCAATGCATCTTCACAATGGGAAAAACAGCTCCAGAGGAAGTTTGAAACCATTGCTCTTCCTTGCCTTTTGTTTTTCATCCTTCACCATCTACTCTCCCTTCTTCAAGTGAGAAATAAGAAGTTTTAAGGTGCCACAGAAAGAAATGACAAGTGAAGTGCAGCCCAGAAAATGTGGAAGCTGTGGACATGGATCACTCCCCATTCCTACCAGCATGAGTAAACCTGTGATGGCTTTGGAACAATGAGTGTGACCTGAAGCTATTCCTGAGGTGATAATTTCTCAGCAGGAGTGTGGATACAAACACATGAAGGTAAATGCATGTATTGCAAACCCACCTTTTCATTTTCCTCATCCTGCCAGGTACTGAGCAGTGCTGAGTCAGTTTTCTGTGAATTTTGTTCTCTCTTCCTTAGGAAGTTGCTGCCAAAGCACAAGTACTTCAACCAGCAAAAACAAGCATCTTCTAGAGAAATAGGAGAGCTACACAAAATCAAATCAAATGAGCTTTAAAAAAAATGGAAGGAAAACACTTCCCATGAAGCTTGACCATCCTCAGCTCAAAATTCATATAATCAGAAGAAATACTGAGATTCTGTTTTCACAGCTTGTTCTATTAATCTGTCTTAAGTGTGGCAAAAGGAATTGCTGAGGATTTGTTGCTGCTCTTTCCGTCTATGCCTGTTCTGCCACCTTTACTGATTGGATGATACATTGGATTTTTTTTCCCAAAAGGAAACAGTTCTATTTAAGCTCAAGGCTTGACTCAAAGCCAGCAGAAGTCATTCAGTGGGTGAAAAGATTTTCAGCCTTTTCTTTTACACGTTCACAGATCACGTAGGACTGCCCTGCCCCTACATCAGACAGTGTGTAATCTACACAGGGATGCATGGATACTGAAATGCAGGTACTGAAATAGCATTTCTGTAGCATTTTGTATAACTTTTTGTGTCTGCAGTCAATGAGAAAACATCTCACCAATTTGAAATCAATATTTAAGCTGGGATCAATGATACTTCCACAGGTGCCAAAATCCTTTCCCATCGACTATTGAGAACCCAGACAATGACCTTAGGTCAGGCACTGAGCTTTTAGATGCATCTACATAAATGAGTAGTCTTTGCTGTAAATTCTCAAGGCTTTCTGCTGCTTTCAGTAGTCACAGGAGAGCTTTCCCTTCCTCTGATACCCTCAGCAGGGCAGCCTGTGAATCAATCTACATACTGCTTCACAGACAAAAACAACAATTTTTTTCTGCATTCAGCAGGAGGGGCTGTAAATGCTGTCCTCTTTGCTTTTCTCCCCCTTGAGCTGCAATGGGAAAGGCAGTGAGATGTCAGCAGAGAGGAAATGAAGTTCAGGGACACTCAGTAGAATGTCCTGTCATGTCATGTGGGAGGGATGAAAAGTTAAACTCTCCCCTGCGGTGGAGATAAAAATTTGTCAGGTTCTGGTATGGATGAACATCCCTGTTACCAGGGACATAATTTTCAAATACTGTGCTGCTCCAGGTCATTCTTAAATCACACCGGCTGTTGGAATGATTAAGGTGTATAATGTGAACTCAGAGACTCATGGTTATTCTCACAGACAGCAAAAATATGATCTTATTTTTTTTCCTGCATTAGTGGTCAAAAAATAAGTTAGGATTGTGATAAGAAAATGTGATTTGTGGGTTAGACTTAACTTCTGGCTCTTTTACACTCACCTGGAGTAGTGCCTAAAATGTCAGTAGAGCTGTAGGGTTTCCACAGTTACCCTTAGTGTGGCTAAAACTCAGACAAAGCATTGCAAGCACATCAGAGAAAATAATCTGACTGGGGTCCCACTGCTGTGGGGAACAGGAGTCTTTTCCACTGCCTCAGGTGGGTGTGAGGAAGCCCTTGAGCACCTCATTTCAGAAGCAGTCAGATCCTTTCCAGGCTGCTGAGTGAAGAAGAAAATATTTTTGCAGCCTGGTTGGTTGGAAAAGTGGATGAAAGGTTTTTAAGCTGTTTTTAGTGTATACTCAAATCTGGCTCAGATCTGCACAAGTCACCTCTGAGCCCCTCTGTCCCCCCCAGTACACTTGTTTTCTGTTTTCTGTGATCCTCTCTTATGTCTGCCAGCCTGCTCTCCACTGCTGTGCATTGAAATAACCTTTCTTTAAGGCTGATAATAAAATAAATGTGAGTGTAACAATGCAAAGAACGTTGTATTAACCCCCCCCAAATTCTCCTTGTCGACTTTCTGCAGTTAACTTGAAAAGCATAATAAAGTTAATATGCTGTCAACACTCAGCTCTGCAAATCCAGCTGGGATCTAAAGACAACAGATCAAAACCTGTCACTGGAATGGGGGCACAGTGCTGCTGGTGAACAAGCTGTCCTAATATTTACAGGTTGTTTTAAACAATAACAATGTTCTGATTCCCCCGCTGATACAATCCCTTGGCACTGAGGGTGCATTGCAAATATCCTGGATATTGGCCCAGTGTCTCCATCTGATGTAAAGCTGCTGCTGGTGGCTGGCTGCAATATTGGATGATGTATGGCCTTCAACTGCTGGATGTGGCAGGAAGATGTATGAAGCCATGTGAGATAAGAAGGTCACAGGCAGAGCTCTCTGGATAAATGCTTCCTGGAAGATCTCTGCTGGCTGATATCAGTCAGTTGTCCCAAGGGGAAAAGAACATTTATGAAAGTCACAGACATAAGTGCATTCAGAACAAAACATCACACAGAAAGGCTTTGATATAAAAGTGTTTACACTCCATGATTGAGGTTTGGGGTTTTAATTTACTGCTCTGGTCAGGCTAAAAAAGAGCTGCTGAATGTTTAAATGCTTACAAAATGTTCCTTTACCTTCCCTTAAATAAAATATCTAAATGTATTTATTGTAGCTTCTATCTACTCATTTGAGCTCAGCCAGTGATGTTTTAACTGCAGCCAATAACAAATACAGAGGTACTGGGTTGGGTAAGTGTAGCATTCACATTCTCTGAACAGAGAGATAATTCTCTCTCTCAGGGTTTTTTCTTGGAGAAGCATAGAAAGAAGAAAGAGAAAACAATTCTTATCTGTACTTGATGCTCCTGTTGTTTTGCACACGTGGACTGTGTTAGGAAGATTGTTTACATTAAGTGATTTGTCCATTAGATTCTGCTAAAGATTGTTTTGTTTCCTTGTCCAGCTGGAAAAAGCTGTGTCCTGACTGTTGGGAGACAGTGACAAGTTTTCTTTAGTATTCTTTGTAGTATAGTATTTCTTTAATATCATGTAATATAGTATAGTTTTAATAAAGCAATTGTTCAGCCTTCTGAATCAATGGAGTCAGATGCTAATAATTTCCTTCATCAGGGCACCCTGATTTTACTATAGGTAAATCTCTAAGTGCATTGGAACCTTGGAAAAGTAGAAGTGCCTTTAATCTGTTTGTAATTCATAGCTAAGAAATCTGAATGAGATTAAACCCAAAAGGCACAACTAGTAAATTTTTTCCAGTGTGTTGAAGCAAAAAATGTCACAGTAGGACGAGAGGCTGGACATGCCCCAGCCATGGGCACTCACAGTCCAGAACTCTCCGTGCCCTGGGCTGCTCCCCCAGCAGGAAAAGGGGATTCTGTCCCTCTGCTCCCTCAGGTGAGACCCCTCCTGCAGAGCTGCTCCAGCCCTGGGAGCCAGAACAGGAGGGACGTGGAGATGATGAAACAAATCCAGAGGAGGCACCAGGATGATCAGAGGGATGGAGAAGCTCTGCTGGGAGGAAAGGCTGGGAGAGCTGGGATTGCTCACCTGGAGAAGAGAAGGCTCTGGGGTGACCTCACTGTGGCCTTCCACTGCCTGAAGGGAACCTGCAGGAAACATGGAGAGACACTGTTGACAAGGGCCTGGAGTGACAAGACATTGGGGAGTGGCCTCAAACTGACAGAGAGTAGGTTTAGATGAGAATTAAAAAAAAAAAAATTCTTTACCTGTGAGGGTGGTGAGGCCCTGGCACAGGGTGCCCAGAGAAGCTGTGGCTGCCTCTGGATCCCTGGAAGTGCCCAAGGCCAGGCTGGACAGGGCTTGGAGCAACCTGGACTAGTAGAAGGTGTCCCTGCCCATGGCAGGGGTGAGACTGGATCTTTAAGGTCCCTTCCACCCCAAACCATTCCACAATTCTGTGATTCTCTGACAACGAAATGTGCTGCATTGTAAGTATCTGGAAAGTCATGGCAGCAGAGAGGGTTTTTGGACTGATTATTCTTTACAAATAAGTGCCTCAAAAGTGCACTCTTTGCAAGAAGGACTGTACTCAAGAGTATTAACAAGGCCTAAGCAGATGTGAATGTCACTGTAATTTCCTTTTTCTGGGAATTTAGTATAGTTTAGTATAGTCCAGATGTCAACAGCTGATGAAATAGATGACCCAAAAGCTCAAAAGTGTTAAGAAATCAAGACATCTTGACAAATAGATACCTGCTTGTCCAATATAACCATGACTCAGTGAAAAGAATTTAATTCATTGCTTAAGTAAGATTGAACATCCTTAGAGGACATTTTGGGAATGCACTTCAACAATCCGTGAAATACATTCAGGAACACAGCTGCAGGGAAGAAATAAAGTGTACACAATTATACAGAGGCTTGAAAAAGATACAAACTGGGCAAATTGTATGAATGTAATTGAATAAAAGCCTCCATTTTCATCAAATTATTCACTATGCACTAGCAAGGTACTTAAAAATAAAAAGGGAATTTTAAAAATGAATGTTTGTGTTGGGATTTAGGCAAAGAAATGAGGTACCTTAGTGTAGCTATGATATTTTATGAAAAATCTTCTGTTAGGATTTTTCACGTCCTGAGGAGCTGAGAGCCTCAGGAAAGAAATGTAAACAATAATTATTTGCTGCTGTGGAATGTAATAGGTGTATCTTTTATTGGTTCATGTGAATTGTTTTTAATTAGTGACCAATCACAGCCACTTGTGTTAAGGCTGTGAGCAATCACAGGATTTTATTATGCATTCTATTTTATTCTTGGTTTTTGTAGTTTTTTTATTATCTTCTTTCTTTGTTTTTTTTTTTTTTTAGTATAGTTTTAATGTGGTATTTTAATATAATATATAACATAATAAATCAGCCTTCTGAGAAAAATGGAGTCAAGCCTCGTATCCTCACACATGGGAGGTTCGCCTTTACACCTTAGTCTGTCTATCTAAACACTGCATGAATTTTCGTTGCAATTAGCATATGGAGATCCCAGAAACAGCACTAGAATTGAAGGGTCTTCAACAACATGAAAGAAAGGGATCATTTTATCTGTGTGCTAAACACAGGAGTGGTGCCAAGCTTGGTGCATCGCTGTTGTAAAGTTTGGCCTCGAGTCATAATTGCTAATGCAAAATGCAATTCAAGATTAAGAACACCCTAAACAATTTAATGACAAAGATAAGTAACTACTTGATCTAAACTCTCAGGGGCTCATCATTCATTGGACACTTAACTGTGAAAGAAGGTGCAAGTAGGTCTGCCTGATTTTAAATCCTTATCTTAGTGAATGTAGGAGTTAATATATGACTACAAATGAGGAGAAAAAAGGGCAACAGTTCTCAAGAGTTGAGCAACAGTTTTGTCTCTGCTTTTTTGGGTCGAAAAGATGGTGATAAAGCTGGAGCTGTAGTGAAATGAAAAGAGAAAGTCACAAAGTTTATTGAATAGAAACTTTGAAAGCACAGATAGATCTGATTGGTCACCATATGACACACAGGCTGAAGTATAGGGCAAAGCTTCCTTTGAAAGACAAAAAATGTACTTAAAATTATGTCAAAGTTTACTCTTAGTGAGTGTTATCTGACATCCAGGATCTGTGCTGCCTCACTCTGCCCTTCCCACACACTGCCCTTAACGTTGCAGTGTCACATCTCTTTGACTGCATCATCCTAAGGATTTTCCCTGACTGCAGCCAACAGAGCAGCTGAGTCTTACGGTAGAAATGGAATAAAAGGAAACCCAGATAAAAAGACAGGTAAGAATGGATGAAACAAAAAAAAAAAGTAGAGAAGAACTGAGGTGAGGGGTGACCTTTTCCACATTCCAGGCCTCAACACTGCAGGGTAGCAGCCAGATCCTCAACTACTGTTGAGCTGATAGAGGGAGACCCAGATTCAGCTTCCCAGACTTCACAAGGATTCCCAAATGTAGGATCCTTCTATAATTGGTGGAGACTGAGAGGAATAGTGGATTTGTCTTTACAAACAAGCTGTGGGTCTGCTGGAAGATAAAACTAGCAGTGGAAGATAAAAGAAACAATGGGAAGGATTTCACTGATTGCTGAATGGAAGAAGATATTTGCTTTTACAAATAAATTTTAGGTTTGCTGATAAATGAAATAGACATTGAAAGATGGAAGATACAATGGGAAAGAAAACCACTAAATTCTGCAACAATAAAAAATTAAAAGGGAGGGTTATACATTAGAGGGAAATTGTTGGTATCAGGCATATCAGGAAGTCTGCACCTCTCAAGGACCTCAGCCAATGGGGAAGAGAGAAGTAGGGAAATGTAGCCAGGAAATTGGGATAAAAAGGAGGCTGCATCCTCCAGAAATTTGAGAGATCGCAGGGGAATGTCCCATGGCCTCTTCCTTTATTCAAATAAAGTAAAAGGACTCTTTTGTCTCCTTTTTGGACAAGAATTTCTGATGTTTGTGGATTGATTTTCCTAACAAGACCATCCCACAACCCAAAAGTCAGGGAGATGCTTGTAAAAGAAGAGGCACTTCTCTTCCTTCACTGGTTTTCAGAGGAGGAGTTTATTCATGTTTACAGAGTTCAGTGTTGATTTTTGAGGCATGGAGCATAGATTTCTGAATATGGGTCAGGGGAATGTCCCATGGCCTCTCCCTTTATTCAAATAAAGTAAAAGGACTCCTCTGTCTCCTTTTTGGACATAAATCTCTGACGTTTGCAGATTAATTTTCCTAACAAAACCATCCCACAACCCAAAAGACAGGGAGATACTTGTAATAGAAGATGCCCTACTCTTCCTTCGCTGGTTTTCAGAGCAGGAGTTTATTCATGTTTGCAGAATTTAGTGTTGATTTTTGAGGCATGGATCATGGATTTCTGAATATGGGTTGTTGTCAATCCTGAGATAACCTGAAAAGGACTCAGAGGCTTTCAAGGCAGGGCTGAGGGCTCTTTTCTCATCTCTAATCTGTGTACCAAGGGCTAAAGTGTCAAAAGCAGCTACCAGAGGGGACAATCAGATTATTTCAAAAGATAGAAAGGAAGACTCAGAGAACTACAGACCAGTGAGCAGCACCTCTGCTGGGAAAACCATGGAGCAGATCCTCATGGATGCAATGTTAGGGCATGTGCAAGACAAGGAAGTGATTTGAAGCAGCCAGGAGGGCATCACCAAACTGTGCCCGACCAGACTGGTGCCTTCTAGGAAGGAGTGACTTCAACAGTCAACAAGGAAACACCAATTGGCTTCATCTACCTCTGCAGAGGGGCATAGAAATCAGTCTGAAAAGGTAATTTTAGACTAACAAATCCATGTTTTTTAATATAAATTCCCAAGTGGATTTCTATTTTTTTTCCTGCTGAAATTTTTGAAATGGCACAAAAAAGTAAGCTTAGTATCAGAGGTGAATGCAGGCAGTTGTGGGCCTTTTGAAATTCTGGCAAGATTTTACAGATCTCAGGTCAGGTTTCTTCCAGAGCACTGCGCTTAGGAAAATAAAATCCTGCTGTGTGTCTTGAGGTAGAGCAGAGTGCAATTAGGCTTATCTGAAATAAAAGGGATATGTATTAAAAATGTCAGATATATTGTGTTGCACTGCATTATTTGGTGATTGAGTGGTTAAGTCTACGGGAGAAATATAATTCTGATGTCAAGATGTGAGTTATATGGATCTAGCCTGCTGGAACACATCACAGATGTGTGAGAGATATTTTGGTTTTGACTGTAAAATGAATGGTTTAAAGGGAAAGGGAACACACTCGAACCCCTTTCAAGTGATCAGTGACATTTCAGCTTTCATTGTAACTAAAATGTTCTATGTTTGGATGTTGTAAATATTACTGTTCAGTAGAATAAATGCTTAAAGCAAAGCATATAATGCAGTCTTTTAGGAATGACATTTCAGTCCTGGTCCCCCATAAAAACCCACCCCAAACAACAGCAGTCCAGCAAATAAATAAAATCCAAACCACTGATAAAATAAACCCATCCATGGGAATTTAAAATTCTTTCCTCATCAAAGAGCACAAGGAAAGCCAAGGTTTCTGAAAGCCACTAATTATATTCAGAGCATAGCATGTCCTGAAATTCAGCCTCCTTCAAGGTGTCTCTAGCTGAGCACCTGAAGCACCTGCAGTAATTAATTTCTTTTCCAAAACCTGGATGAGGACCCAGATTCCAGGGGTTGCTCTGGGTCAGAAGAGCAATATTTGGTCCATTGATGAGCTTTTTCTTCTCATGTCACACTCTTCTGAGGTGCATGAAAGGCAGGAAATGCACAATTTTCAGAGTGAGAGTGGAACTTATGCTGAGCTTGGAAAGCTTCCAGCAGTATTTTAGATGCTACTGCAGTACAGAGAAGCCCAGCAGTAACAAACCTTGTTTGCCATTAGATGTATTTTCTAAAATAAATGTGGAGGTAAAATTGTCAGCAAATTGGACCATCTGAGGCTTTTTACTTTCCTCCTGATTTATAGCAATAACACCCCTGCAAATTTTAAGCTAGCATCAAATCCCTGCAGAATCTTTATCCTTCTTAAGCCAAATAATTGTCTTCTGCAGGAATACAAATTTTCCAGTGCCTCTAGGCTTGCAGTCTTTCATAGAAATTTCTTTTGGATGCTAATTTATTTGGTTATATTACAGAGAGAAAAATCTGTTTGCTACCAGCTTCTGGTAGGGAAAAGTAATGTAAAATTACACCATCAATGTGTATTCCAGAAACATGATGAAAACTAGGAACAGGAGAAGGAAATTATGGATAAGTGGTCCTCCTGAATATATGGGATTCCCCCAAATATTGGGATTATTCACTCTAAGTGGCCAAAGGGGCTACAGAGGACAATGAAGATTAAAGGCTTGGCATGGGTCGCTCAGGGGATCAGATTTATTCTTGGGCTGTTACATCTCTCCAAAGAAATTGGCACCTTTCAAAGTGGTTATTTGGGCTCTCAAAGGCTGGTGTGGGGAAAGGAACACCTCTGGAGGATTTGCTTCTCATCCTAAGGCAGGGGTCTGTAATAGGTAGATAATTTTTCTTCAGCAAAATAGATCCAGCTCATACAGTTCTCATTTCCAGCCAGTTTTTCCTTCAGCTTTAGTAATTTAAATATTATTTTCCATGAAGAAGCTACTGGAAGGCCAAAAGCCTACATGCAGCTCAGCTGATGTGACATTTGACAGGAATCAGAGGGACTCCAGCCTCCAGGTGTTTCCAGACTTTTCCTCTGGCTTATCAGATACCACTTCAGTTTTCAAGGCTGATAAAGCAGCATCCTCCTGTTTCCTTTTCTTCTACAACCTCTTGGAGAAATAACTTGACTGGTAGAGCAATGAGTTTTACAACTTTGGTTGCCTTTTTTTTTTCTTTTTTTCTTTTTTTTTTGTGGAGATAAATTTATTTGCTCTTTGCATCAGTAAAGATGATCAGTGCAAATCCGGGGTGCTCTAATTGGCACATCTCTAATTGTTTCTTCTACCTTGGGCTGATCCCCCAATGTGGGCAGCAGGGTAAATTATGACACATTTAGTTTCAATCTCTATTTAATGTGACAAATCAGGCACAAACGATTACATTTTTTTTTTCTTTTTTTCTTTTTTTTTTGTGGAGATAAATTTATTTGCTCTTTGCATCAGTAAAGATGATCAGTGCAAATCTGGGGTGCTAATTGGCAAGTCTCTAATTACCTTCTTCTACCTTGGGCTGATCCCCCAGTGTGGGCAGCAGGGGAGGGGGATTCTGCCTCTCTGCCCCCTCAGGTGAAACCCCACCTGCAGAGCTGCTCCAGCCCTGGGGCCAACAGCAGAAGGAGCTGGAGCTGCTGGAGAGAGTCCAGAAAAAGCCATGGAGCTCCTCCAGGGCTGGAGCCCCTCTGCTCTGGAGCCAGGCTGGGAGAGCTGGGGGAGCTCACCTGGAAAAGGCTCCAGGGAGAGCTCAGAGCCCCTTGCAGGGCCTGAAGGGGTTCAGGAGAGCTGGAGAGGGACTGGGGACAAGGGATGGAGGGACAGGACACAGGGAATGGCTTCCACTGCCAGGGCGCAGGGATGGATGGGATATTGGGAAGGAATTGTTCCCTGTGAGGGTGGTGAGGCCCTGGCACAGGGGGCCCAGAGAAGCTGTGGCTGCCCCTGGATCCCTGGAAGTGTCCAAGGCCAGGCTGGATGGAGCTTGGAGCAACTTGGGATAGTGGAAGGTGTCCCTGCTCATGGCAGGGGGTGGCACTGGATGGGCTTTAAGGGCCCTTCCTCCTCAAACCATCCCATGATTCTGTGATCCAGGCACTTTTCTGTGACACATTCCATGACACTTTTTCATGATTGACAAGATGGAGCATCCTCACATTGAATAATTAAAGTGATTTTTAAGCTCAGGTGTTTTCTCACAAATGCAGTCAAATGTGTCTTCAAGCAACCTAAATTCCACTGACACAGGGAGCAGAACTCTAATCCCCCAGGATTTACTGACAAAGGGCAAATTAAACCCTTCAAGTTACCTCTGTGAATTCACACCAAGACAGTGACACTGACATCCTGTCTGAGTGGGAAAGGAATTTGTCTAACCTGAAAATGAGGTACTAAAAAAAAGCCAAAACCCAAACCAACAATCAAAAAAAAACTACACAGGGAGCAGAACTCTAATCCCCCAGGATTTACTGACAAAGGGCAAATTAAACCCTTCAAGTTACCTCTGTGAATTCACACCAAGACAGTGACACTGACATCCTTCTTCCTGCCTGAGTGGGAATTTGTCTAACCTGAAAAAGAGGTACGAAAAAAAACCCCAAAACCCAAACCAACAATCAAAAAACCCCAAAAACCCATACCAAAACCAAGCCAAATCCCCAAAAACTTCTCTTATTGACGCTGCTAAACTACTATAAGAAGTAAAATATCAGTACCAGCAGGAACCAAATCCTTAAAACTAACTAGATGTCTGACTCATAATGCTCCATTTAGGGATTGTCCCTTTGATCCCTTTGGAAAATAAGCTTATATTTTAAAACATGTGATTTCCTCTTTTATAAAAAAGAAAAATAAAAAAAATAACCCAAAACCAAACCTCCTCTGGTGTTTATGCACCTTGTTCTGAGTAAATAAAAGAGTTACAGACTTAAAATCTTCAGCCTGCAGAGCTTTTTTGTGTTGCTTTTTTAGTTGCTCTTACCTGCCTTTGGACTTTATTACCAAGACTTCATTGTTCATCTGCAGAAGTTTTGGAAACAAGTCATTGTTCCTGCAGCTCTGCAGGCTGTGGGAAATCATATTTCTGAAGCTGCATGGGTCTCAACAAACCAGGATTTCAAAATCTTTATTAACCATAGGTGGCTGCTGCTCCAGTAACCCTATTGAGTTCTCCTTCTCTCTTGCTAAGCAACAAAACAATTAACTTGATCGATGTCTTTGTAAATTTAAGTCAAATTTTCAGCAGTTAGTTACAGAAAATGATAACAACATTACACTTAAGGCTGTGCAGTTTTCATTTCAGGAGAAGTGATAATGTTTCCTGCAAACCTGTATGCTCTGAATTACAGCATTAATTTGAAATGGTTATTGTAATCCCTGCAATGATTAAAGTTTCTAGGGCAATTTGAAGGTAAGAGAGAAACCTCAGCACTGTTAAGGCAGAAAAAAATTATTGAATGAATAGTTGAGGTGACAGTCAGAGAGTTAAAGCAGACAGATTGTGGACCTTATTCTGTGCTGATTCCCTTCCCTAGAAGTCAGGGGAATTTTCCCACAGTGCCTTCATTTATAGCAACACCTTTTCAGATGCATTATAATCTAACGCTTATTGTTCAAATTCTCCAGCACTTTAAAATTAAAAATCATGTGATTCCACAGTTTGTCCTTTTGTGAATAAGTCACAAAGCAGGATTTTATCTCTGGGATTTTCCTGTCAATGCACATCACACAATGGGGCATTTGCTGCTATTCTGATTTTGCAGCAAGTCTGATTGAAAAATCCTGCTTCATTTATAAACTGAAAGCAGGAATTAAGGTTGTATCTGTCTTTTTTAAATTTTGTTTAAACAAGGTCTCAGCTGAGAACTAAGTGCAGCAAGTCTGATTGAAAAACCCTGCTTCATTTCTGAACTGAAAGCAGGAATTAAGGTTGTATCTGTCTTTTTTTTTTTTTATTTTGTTTAAACCAGGCCTCAGCTGAGAACTAAGATATGTATTCGCACTTCTTTAAAAATGAAACCAATAATTTGGACAGGTGGCATGTTATATAACTCACATATTGCATAGTTGGCTTGTTTTAAAAAAATTAGCAAAAAAATATTCCTCTTGGTAAGTGCCTGTGAATTGATCTATGCAGCAATGTGCTGCTGTGCTTACAGACCATCATATCCTGAAAGAATTTCCTGCCTTTTTATTGAAATAATCTTGGGGTTGTCACTGCTTGGACTGCTACAGCTGCAGTTCATCTTTTCTGGCTTGAGTTTGAGTTGCTTTTGGTCCTTCAGAGATCAAAATTGGCTTTTCAAGAAAAATGCAGCTACTCCTGTATGGCTGTTGCAGTAGAAGCCTCATTTCTTGGGGGTACCCAGACACTGGAATGGAACCACTTTCTCACTGCTGCAGCACAAATCCGTGATGTGGGTTTATGCTTTATGCAGCACAGATGCAGGGAAAAGAGTTACATCAGTGCAGCAACATAATGCAGAGGAAAAGCCCTTTACCTCTGCAAGCCACTGTTCCTCAGAGAAAGGGATGTTGTAAAACACACGTCCTCTGTTAGAATCAGTGCTGGTTAGAGGTCAACTCTTCTTGAAGCATTCTAAGAAAGAGGTACCACAAACACAGCTGAGAAAATGCCTGTTTGCTTTCTCTCACACCAACAGGCTTCTCTCTGATGGCCAGTGAGAGGAGCCGAGGGAACAGCTGGAGCTGTGTCAGGGGGATTTATGTTGGATATCAGGGGAAGGTTCTTCCCCCTGAGGGTGCTGGCACTGCCCAACTCCCCAGGGAATGGGCACAGCCCCGAGGCTGCCAGAGCTCCAGGAGAGTTTGGCAACACTCCCAGGGATGCCCAGGGTGGGATTGTTGGGGTGTCTGTGCAGGGCCAGGAGCTGGATCAATGATCCTGGTGGTTCCCTTCCCATTTTAGAGTTTCTAATTTTCTGTGACCTTAATGGTGCTGACCTGTTGAGTGTGTTGGTTCACAGAGCAGCTCCTGACAACCCCAAATTCAGTGCCTCCATTTCAGATGAGAGATTGCCTCCAATTCACACCCCGTTTCTCATGTAGGCATTGGGCAATATTATCAGCCAACACCAAAATTTCACTTTCTAGAAAAAGGACTTTATGGAAATGTTGGAGCTGGTTTTCTACCCTTCCACAAGGACTCGCTTTTTGTGTCTCCTTCCAACTTTCTCCCTACCTGTTCTGCAAGGCTTGTCATGATTTTGACTTTGGTCTGCCAAGTAAAATAACTTTGTCTCTACCTGATTACTTTCTGTAAATTATTTGATAATCACAGCTCTTTCCTCCATCTCAGTGAAGTGCAAGTACTTCTTACAATGCTACTGCAGGGCTTGTGAGAACAGAATGTGGGGAAAAAACCTGGTGTTTCACAGGGGAAGGCAAACCAGGAATGAATTCACAGCAAATATTGAACTCTTAAAGGAGGGCTTGTAAGAAGCACTGAAACTGTGGGGTGGCTGGTTGTGGATTCTCAGGGTCGGGATTGAAGGCATTTGGGACAGTTTTTCATGTTTGGACTCAGGTGTTTATTATTTCTTATCAGTGAAACAGTCTCACAACCCTGAGTTCTGCAGCCTTTCATTAGCAAGGCACAAAATGGCTATCTTTTGTTACAAGGTCTTTTAAGACTAAACTATCCAATTAACAAAAGGACACCTAGATTATTTTCCCTTTTAACCCAATAACTGATCCCTTGAAGCCCGTAATGCAGACTGTTCTGTCCAATCACAAAACATCACCCAAACCCAACTCAGCTTTTTCTTATGAATCTCTTGAGAATCAGCAGCTTTGGAAAGGACCTCCATGATTATTGAGTCCAACTTTTGACACAACACCACCCTGTCACCCAGAAAAAGAAGGAAGAAGAAGGTAAAGAAGAGCAACCTGCCTCTGCCCTAAAACCTCCATCTTGCTTCCTATTTATTTCTATATTCTAAAACCCCAGACTTTAAGTTGTCCACTCTGTGTTACTACACACGTGTAATCCCACTGCTATCAATCAATTTTGGAAGTCTTCTCCACAGCCTCAGGTCAAATGCAGAGTTCTCTTGTGTGTTTGTGTCTTTCAGCACAGAAAGTTTAAAATTCTCAGCATCCAGGGTTCCAACAGCTGGTGCCAGTGTAGAGCTCTCAAAAATACATAAAACTGTATACCTAAAGCTTAAAACTAGGCCAATCAGAATTCCCAAACACCTACCTAGAAAAAAAAATATTTTAAATGTCTACCTATGGCCTTTTTTATCTGTAGTTCAGCAAGGATTCCCTCTTTGTTTATTGTATTGTGACATAAATCTAAATCTAATACAGGTAGTGCCAGGAACTGACCCTGGCTGAGAATCAGTCCCAAAGCCCTTTCTTGAGAATAGAAATTAATATAATAGAGATGGGCTTTATTTCTTTGTGTGTGTTTTTTTCCCCTCTAGAGCTTAATGAATAAGGATAAACATTCTCCCATCAGCTGTGAGAATGGGAATGACTTCTTCAGTCATGCTTGCACTCATTATTAGCTTCCCAAGAAGACACATGATCTTCTGTCTACAAACCCAGATCTGCTCCTGCTCCTCCCTCCATCCTCTCCTGACTTTTGCAACTCAGTCAATTCCAAAAATTATTTGAAGGGGTGGAGGTAGGAGATTCAGAGAGCATTCAATATCCTCAGGCTGGTGAAGGGAATTAGCACTCTCTGAATTGAAAAGCCAGGAAGAACTGACATCAGACGATTATCTGGTGGCAGCTGGCCAGCCTCACAGGCACTGGCCCACTGGCTGGCAGGCACCTCTCTGAAACAGGGATAACACACCTTGTTTCTCACCCAGCAAGACAGTGAGAGTCTCAGAGGGAGAGCTGGAATTGGTGCTGTGAACGCACAAGCCTGTAACAAAGCTGGGCTTTTACTTTCTCTGCTCACAGAATGACTTCCTTTATCCTTGCTTCATTAAACTCCCAGGAGCCACATCCATTTCATTCAACAAAAATTACTGAATTTACTCAGGAGAAACCAGGTGAAATTTTGAAAACTTAAATTAGATGACTCCAGAAAACCCTCTGGCCTTAATTTCTGTGAAGCTGTGAAAAACACACAGATCAAAAAGGATGAATGAAATGAATTCCTAAGTGGCCTGTGACAGTGGATGGTAGAAATGGACTGTTTGGCTGGCCATGTTCATTCAGATATGAATCAAGACCCTGAAGCTTTTATAGCCAGTGATAAATACACAACTGAGATTACATTTTAATACTCGTGGCCAGTGTATGACACCTGACACTGCCCAGAGAAGCTGTGGCAAAGTTGGGCTGGATGGGGTTGAGATCAACCTCGTCTAGTGGAAAGTGTCCCTGCTGGAACTAAATCAGGTTTAAGGTCTCTCCTAGCCCTAACAATTGTATGATTCTATCATCAAATTTCAGAAAAGGTGGCTGTGCAGCACAGTGAATTCACTGGATAATGTCACCATGAAATTATTTGCTCAACTCTAATTTCCTTTCCCTTTATGAATGGGATTAGCAACAATGGGATTTCAAGTGGAATGAATGAAACTGTTACAAGAGGGAGCACCTGGGAGAAGAAAATAAGAAAAGCTGGCCAACACACTCTTGTGCTTTAGCTTTTCACCTCTGGAGACTTGACTTCCAATGTCTTTTAGAGCCCAGCAGGGAAGAGGAGACAGAAGAAAAAAGGGAAAATTAGAGGCTGCTGGCCAAGTTTTTGCATAATATGCATCGCCTGAGTGTTATTTGCTCCTAAAGAACAATCCCATCAGGGACCCCAGAGCCTGATTTCAATGTGTCTTCCCAATTACAACTTTACCCTGCTGGTCACTGATGGGGGAGAGAGGAGGATCAGGCTCTCTGTACACAGCCCCTTGTGTGGTGCCCAGGCAGGACAGAGCGTATCAAAGAGGATTGTGACTGACACAGCTCTTTTTTAAAGGGATGTTTCGTTTCCCAGAGAAGTGGGAATCTTGCCTAATCCATAATGACCCAAATCGTTTTGCAATACATCCTTCTAAGCAAGTTTGGCCGTGTAGTTTCTCACTGACAAAATCCCTTGATTTTCTAGGGTGTAGAAAAAGATTAGTGCATAAAAGACCATCTGTCTCCATGCTGCTGACAGGCTAAAAGATGGACTTTTCCCTCTCTGTGGAGCAAGGTTGCAACCCTCCCAATCTGGAGGCAGTGAGCATTCGTTATCTCTGAGAAACACCAGCCTGCAACAAGTATTTCCTTTCCCTCAATTTGCTGTCCTGGGATAATCCCCTGGCTGCTCCGTGGGCTGACCTGTGTGTGAGCTCCTGGAGCTGCCCACACCCATGGGACACAGGCTCATCCATCAGGTATGGATGGCTTGGCTCCAGGATTGGATATAATCGTGACTTTCTGCCGGGCACACAAGCCTTCCATCAGGAAAACTTTCCATCCTGATTACTGATAAAATCCTGTGGGAAAGAAGGGAGACTTTCCCACCTGTCAGAGGTAGAAAAAGGACATTATTTCCTGTGTTGTGGCCAGTGCTGTGCACTGAGAAGCAAAGAACTGTGTGAGTCTCATTATTTCTCACACCAGTGTAGCATTTGGGGCCTGGGGCTTTTCCATACTGTCTGCTTTGCAAACTCAAAATAACAACCACTTCCCTTCCTGGGGGATTGAAGCATGAATAGGTAAGGTAGGCAAAGAAAATAAAGACTTATATTCCTGTTTCAGGGATGGAAAATAGGCATGGAGACACTGAGCACTCTGCCCAGAATACCATGGGGTGTAAGGTCAGAGGTGGAAGACATTCAAGTCTTTTCCCAATTTCTTCACTATTTCTCTGCAACTTTCC